>NC_045443.1:17224805-17383007 GCF_002776525.5 Piliocolobus tephrosceles
TCCTTTCCTTTCCTTTCCTTTCCTTTCCTTTCCTTTCCTTTCCTTTCCTTTCCTTTCTCTCTCTCTCTTTCTTTCTTTCTTTCTTTTTTTGACAGAGTCTTGCTCTGTTGCCTGGGCTGGAGTACAATGGTACAATTTTGGCTCACTGCAACCTCTGCTTCCTGGGTTCAAACAATTTTCCTGTCTCAGCCTCCTGAGTAGCTGGGACTACAGGTGCGCCCTACCATGCCCAGCTAATTTGTGTATTTTTACTAGAGACAGGGTTTCACCATGTTTTCCAGGCTGGTCCCAAACTCCTGACCTGAGATGATCCTCCCACCTCGGCCTCCTAAAGTTCTGGAATTACAGATGTGAGCCACTGCGTCCAACTGACAGTAAAATTTTTTTAAAAACATGCTTGCCTTCATATGAATTTAGTTCCAATAATTTTCATGTGCCGCTAACCTTACTGCAGTTAATATTTGGACAGAATTATCTAAGCCTGTATTAAAGACTGAATTCTGTTCTAGCATCCTTTCTTCCTTGCTTTAATGATTACTGTATGGAAAGACAGTAATGGTTACTATCTTTTCATACAGTAACCATTAACCTTATCTTTACCAGCAGGCTAGTTCCCATTTCTCTGCTTGAGAAGTCATCAAGAGAAATGTTAACAAATGTCTGGAGCATTATTTTCTACTGCGTGAGTTATGTAAGCAGATGACTTGCCCAAACCTGCCTACTATTACTGGACAATCCAACTGAGGCTAAAGACAGATAAAAATCTTCCTTATAGAATTCTAGTCTGTTCAATTTCTGGTATGCAAATTTGTCAGTTTTTGGCTGGGCTGTTTCTTATAACACCTTGCCAAATGCATTAAGGAAAAGTCAAAACACTGCAACTTTCTGTTTTTATCTTTAAGCCCAAAAGTTACATGTGATCTACTTTCTTAGTTATTGCAGGTGACAGTTTAAAATATTTGGACATGACATCACAAGGCTCATAGCTTTCAAGTCTGTAATATCTGTTTTCTTACTGTCCCCTGAGCCAATGCTTTATATTTTAGGTTGTTTGTAATGGAAGTGTATTTTCATTTCCTACTTTGGTATTAGTTATTGGGTAGTCTTACTATTGTAGCAACATGACTCCAAAATACAATGCTTAAATAAATAAGATATTTTATCTCTCTAAAAATAGTCTACAATAGGTGGATGGGATCTGGTTTAGAAGGTCATCTAGGAACCTGGTTTTTCAGGGTGACTATCCTCAACATTTGATTTACATCTCCATTTTAAGCTCTAGTGTTTCTTGTTTGCTTGGATGAGGTAATTCCCTAGAAGCTCTTCTGAATTCAACCATCCTTTAATCATTCAACAGTCCTTTAATATGCACTGAGACTGCACAAATTGATCAGAGCATAAAAAGTACCCTTCTTTCAAGAGCTGACATTTCACTGAAGAAACACATCAGATTAAAACCTCATATCTTGAAACCTTAAAAACAATTTTTTCCCAAAAATAATATTTTTCTTCCCCTTCAACATGACTAGGCACCTATTTCCTTTTCTTTGTGTAATTGCCTCTTTACGTATCCTACAACTTACAAAAAATTTTCAAGTGAGTTAATGTGAACCTGTAAGTTATACTTCTTTCTTTACTTTCACTTACTAATTTCCTTGTTTCATATGAGTTATTCTGATGCCTTTCTCCAAAGAAAATGCTCCAAGTTGTTGTGGGATTCAGTGTGAAGACAGGAGCTCTGTCAGTGACGATACATGACAAAGGAAGCAAGCAATTTCTACTGAAAACCAAACCATGATTGAATTTGATTTCTGTGGCTCCTCTAACCCCATGGGACCAACATATCACTTAGAAAATAGTGTCAAAATTACATTCAAATTACTTTAGAGCCACAAACACACCAGAGCAGCATTTATCCTATCACATAGACTATTTTCAGTTCCTTCTAATTTTCCATTGACCAGAATTTTCACTGTCCATCACCTTGCAAAGGGACATACCGCTTCCTGTTTACACATTGTATGGAATCTGTGATTACTGTCTATTACATGTTCTCTATAATGTGAAAACAAAAGACACGTGTGTGTGTGTGTGTGTGTGTGCATGCCTGAGAAGGTTCACAAATGCACAGAAAGTTTGTGATGCAGGTAAAGCAGTGTTTAGAGGGAAATTTATAGCACTAAATGCCCACTGGAGAAAGTGGGAAGCATCTAAAATCAACACCTTAACATCACAATTAAAAGAAATGGAGAAGCAAGAGCAAACAAATTCAAAAGATAGCCGAAGACAAGAAATAACTAAGATCAGAGCAGAACTAAAGGAGATAGAGATACAAAAACACCTTAAAAACATCAACGAATCCAGGAACTGGTGTTTTGAAAAGATCAACAAAATAGACCACTAGCCAGATTAATAAACAGGAAAAGAGAGAAGAATCAAATAGACACAATACAAAATAATAAAGAGGATATCACCACTGATCCCACAGAAATGCAAACTTCCATCAGAGAATACTATAAACACCTCTATGTAAATAAACTAGAAAATCTAGAAGAAATGAATACATTCCTGGACACATACACCCTCCCAAGACTAAATCAGGAAGAAGTCAAATCCTTGAATGGATCAACAACAAGTTCTGAAATTAAGGCAGTAATTAATAGCCTACCAACCAAAAAATAGCTTACCAATCCCTGAAAATGGCTATACTACTCAAAGTAATTTATAGATTCAATGCTATCCCCATCAAGCTACCATTGACTTTCTTCACAGAATTAGAAAAATACTACTTTAAAGTTCATATGGAACCAAAAAGAGCCAAGACAATCTTAAACAAAAAGAACAAAGCTGGAGGCATCAAACTATTTGGCCTCAAACTCTACTACAAGTCTACAGTAACCAAAACAGCATGGTACCAGTACCAAAACAGATATATAGAGCAATGGAACAGAAAAGAGACCTCAGAAATAATGCCACACATCTATAACCATCTGATCTCTGACAAACTTTACAGAAACAAGCAATGGAGAAAGAAGTCCCTATTTAATAAATGCTGTCCCTATTTAATAAATGCCCAGGACCAGATGGATTCACAGCCGAATTCTACCAGAGGTACTAAGGTGAACTGGTATCATTCCTTCTGAAACTATTCCCATCAATAGAAAAAGATCGAATCCTCCCTAACTCATTTTATGAGGTCAGCATCATCCTGAAACCAAAACCTGGTGGAGGCACAACAATAAAAGAGAATTTCAGGCCAGTATCCCTGATGAACATTGATCTGAAAATCCTCAATAAAATACTGGCAACCCAAATCCAGCAGCACTGCCACAATCAAGTCAGCTTCATCCCTGTGATGCAAGGCTGGTTCAATGTTCAAAAATCAGTAAATATACTCCATCACATAAACGGAAACAATGACAAAAACCACATGATTACCTCAATAGATGCAGAAAAGGCTTTGATAAAATTCGACACCCCTTCATGCTAAAAAGTCTCAATAAACAAGGTGTTGATGGAACGTATCTCAAAATAATAAGAGCTGTTTATGACAAACTCACAGCCAATATCATACTGAATGAGCAAAAGGTGAAAGCATTCCCTTTGAAAACTGGGACAAGACAAGGATGACCTCTCTCACTCCTCCTATTCAACATAGTATTGGAATTTCTGGTCAGGGCAATCAGGCAAGAGAAAGAAATAATGGGTAGTCAAATTGTTCCTGTTTGCAGATGACATGATTTTATATTTTAGAAAACCGCATCATCTCAGCCCAAAGTCTCCTTAAGCTGATAAGCAACTTCAGCAAAGTCTCAGGATACAAAAATCAATGTGCAAAAAGCACAAGCATTGATATAAACCAATAATAGAGAGCCAAATCATGAGTGAACTCCCATTCACAATTGCCCCAAAGAGAATAAAATACCTAGGAATATGACTTACAAGGGATGTGAAGGACCTCTTCAAGGAGAAATGCAAACCACTGCTGAAGGAAATAAGAGAGGGCACAAACAAAAGGAAAAATATTCCATGCTCATGGATAGGGAGAATCTGTTATGCCCAGACCGTTTGTTCCCCAAAGAAGACCACCAGAGTCCAGAGTCAAAGCCAAGCGGCAAGGATCTTTTACTGCAAGTTCGAACTTTGTCCCTCCGCTTCACAGCTTACAAGAGGGCCTCGAACAATGTGTGTGCTCGCTTTTTATAGCCTGATGTAAACAGGACTTGTAAGGTTACAGAGGAACAAGGGAATTCTTTAGGTTACAGCATTACAATTGGTTAACATATTAAGTTATACATTTAGCAGTTTTGTATTGGTTCCCGTGCTTTCAGTAAAACCACAAATGGCTGTGTCCTTATCAGAGATTTTTCCAGGTGGTGTTTTTTTAAAGTTGAGATATATGGTGGGACGTGTTTGCACTGGGCCCAGGAAATTGAGAGATATATGGTGTTTGCACTGGGCCCAGGAAATTGAGAGAGATATGGTGTTTGTGTTGAGCCCAGGGCTGAGGAATGTGCCTGATTTCTTTCAAATCAATATTGTGAAAATGGCTATACTGCTCAAAGTAATTTATAGATTCAATGCTATCTCCATCAAGCTACCATTGACTTTCTTCACAGAATTAGAAAAATACAACTTTAAATTTCATGTGGAACCAAAAAGAGCCCGTATAGCCAAGACAATCTTAAACAAAAAGAACAAAGCTGGAGGCATCACATTACCTGACATCAAACTCTACTACAAGTCTACAGTAACCAAAACAGCATGATACCATTACCAAAACAGATATATAGAGCAATTGAACAGAAAAGAGACCTCAGAAATAATGCCACACATCTACAATCATCTGATCTTTGACAAACCTTACAAAAACAAGCAATGGAGAAAGAAGTTTCTATTTAATGGTGTTAGGAAAACTAGCTAGCCATATGCAGAAAACTGAAACTGGACCCATTCCTTTATACCTTATACAAAAATTAATTTAAGATGGATTAAAGACTTAAATGTAAGACCTAAAACCACATAAGCCCTAGAAGAAAACATAGGTGATGCCATTCAGGGTGTAGGCATGGGCAAAACTTCATGACTAAAACATCAAAAGCAATAGTTAAAAAAAAAAAAAAAAGCCAAAATGGACAAATAGGATCTAATTTAACTAAAGAGCTTCTGCACCCCAAAAGAAACTATCATCAGAATGAACAGGTAACCAACAGAATGGCAGAAAATGTCTGTGATCTACCCATCTGACAAAGGACTAATATCCAGAATCTACAAATAACTTAAACAAATTTACAAGAAAAAAAAACAGACCATCTGATCAAAAAGTGGGCAAAGGGTATGAGCAGACACATCTCAAAAGAAGACATTTATGCACCCAAGAAACATATGAAAAACCTTACCATTACTGGTCATTAGAGAAATGCAAATCAAAACCACAATGAGATACTATCTCATGCTACTTACAATGGCCATCAGTAAAAAGTCACAGAACAACAGATGCTGGAGAGGATGTGGAGAAATAGGAACATTTTTACACTGTTGGTGGGGGTGTAAATTAGTTTAACCATTGTGGCAGATAGTGTGTTGATTCCTCAAGGATCTAGAATTGAAAATATCATTGGACCCCACAATCCCATTACTGGGTATATACCCAAAGGATTATAACTAATTCTACTATGAGGACACAGGCACACGTAAGTTTATTGCAGCATTGTTCACAATAGCAAAGACTTGGAACCAACCCAAATCAATGATAGACCAAATAGAGAAAATGTGGCACATATATACCATGGAATACTATGCAGCCCTGAAAAAGAATGAGTTCATGTCCTTTGTAGGGACACAGATAAAGCTGTAAACCATCATTCTCAGCAAAGTAACACAGGAACAGAAAACCAAACACCTTGTGTTCTCACAATGAGAACACATGGGCACAGAGAGGGGAACTCTCTGTTTGGGGGCCTGTCAGGGGGTTGGGGGTTAGGGGAGGGATAGCATTAGGAGAAATACCTAATTTAGATGATGGGTTGATGAGTGCAGCAAACGACCATGGCACGTGTATACCTACGTAACAAACCTGCACATTCTGCACATGTATCCTAGAACTTAAAGTATAATTTAAAAAAAGAAAAGAAAAACACTATAAATATTAGCATTTGAATACCCCTTTGTCCTATTTAAAATTTTAATTAGGTACCTGCATTATAATTGTCTAAAATGAATTTAAAAATAAATAAAAATAAGGTTACAATAAAATTTGTAAACAAAACTGTGCATTTTGTTTAACAAATGAGTCTCTGGATATAAATTTAGAATAAGTAAACAACTACAATATGGTAAACTACTTTAGTTCACACTATAGCATCAGATTTCCATGTTGATGCTACAACACAGCAATTTACATGACTTACAAATTTTGATAAAATAGAGCTCTTCCATGTTATTTTCATGGGAAATAGTGAATAACTAGATATTTGGCTTATCTATTTGTCATTATATAGAAAATAAATAGTATAGGGTTTCAAGATTTGAGAAGTATGTCAGCTTTTATGAAGTGATTGTAAGTCCATAAATTGATGTGGAATAACGAATATGTTCTAAGCATGGTAGTAGCTGCAGGGTATATACAAATAAGTTGGCATTGGATAAAGAGAAGCATATTTGAAAAGGAAGACATTTAGGTTTGTGTTCCTAATGGACCTCCTTTGGGGAGATGTTCAGCAGACAATTAGAAATTTAGCATATGGACCTCTGGAGACTGGAGTTATGCATGTATGTAGAGGAAATAAAGTCATGGAATTAGGTGAGTTCTCCCATGGCTAGAATGTAGAGATGCAATTATTCAACACGTTTTTAACACTCTATTATGTGACAGCAAGTAAAGTAAGTTGTAAGGATACGGAGGTAACCAAAGCAGATATGTGCCCAAGGGGAACTTATACTAGGCTAACAGCAGTAGTCAAAGAATTATACCAATATTTAGATATATCAACTGTGATAAGTTTCATCTAATACATTTGGAGGCTGTGCAGTAGTGTTAAACATAGTTGGAGGTTGATGGGAAGTTAAAGGGGACTTCCTTAAGGAAACAGCCTTTGCACAAAGACTTGTAGGATGGGAAGGATTAACTGAGCAAAGTGTAGTTCCTCATTAAACATATGAAAATATGAAGTTTTTTTTCTGTATTTATACATTTGTTAAATGTTTATTTACTTAGTTTTCTTAAATTTTATTTTTATCAGAGTTATACAGTAGAAAAAGTAAAATACCACTGAAAGATATGCATTGATTCAATTTGTAACATTGTGGGTGCTTGAGTAAAAGTTTGGGCAACCAAGAGGCAAATCAAAAAGCTTGACAGGAAAATCTAGGGAAATGAGATGTCTATAGGGACTTTGAAAACCTCAAAACATGTTTCTAGGATTCTAGAGGGTGATGTACATGTGAACAGTTTTGTGCATGCTGAGAATTATGTGTATGGTCAGCAAAGAACTGGGACCCTGGGATTCAACTTCTGGGGAATCTTGGAGTTGCACCTGAAGAAGGAAGTGAAGGCTAAGGCAGAGTTATAAACCAATGGGTTTGAGAGTCAAAAATGTGCCTCAAAATGCACACAAATTACTTTAGCAAGGACTGGGAGACTTACTGTTTCCAGGCAGTTAAGGAAAACTCTGACCAATTTTTATCTGACCACTAAGCTATAGCTTCAGTAACTGCATATGACAAAGGATACAAACTTACAAGAAATCACTAAACCAAGAAAGAAGTTTTTTTGTTGTTGGTTTGCTTTTTTTCCTATGTAGTGCATTTTGTCAAATTTATCTAATTTCCTTTATGTTTTCTGTGCTATTTCACATTGAAGGCTTTCTTCAAATGTCTTATGACTTTAGCTAGGCATTCGTATTTAAGATTAAGACACTGAAAAGCTGATTGTAAGTTGTGTGTGTGTGTGAGTAAGGCTTGTTGGCTGGTTGGAAGGAGAATGCCCAACATTCAGAGAGGATAGAAAACTAGAGAGTTGCGAGATGTTTTTGCTAAGAGCAGGAGAGAAAGGATCCTGGGAGAAAATGGTACAGAATGGAAAATGTCGCAGAGGGTAAAATGAGAGAATCGAGAAAAGGTCATTGGGTTTGACAAAGAATAGCCTACAGATGGCCGTTAAGAAAGAAATTTCAATAGAATGATAGGGGTGTGAACAGAATGCCAGAGAATCAGTGAGGGAAATTGTGGGTAAAGGCAGTTTTTCAGCAGATCTGATTTTGAAAGGAGAGAATGGGGATGGATCTTAGTTTGAAGGAGAGCCAGTTTTGGTGTGTTTGTTTTAGGCTGTCTCTGTTAAAATTAAGCAAACAAACCCAAATGAAATGAGGCAGTAGTCATTTTTAATTTTTCACTAACCAAAGCTCCTGCCCAGAGATATGCACAAAATGAATTTAAAGATTTTAATTTCATCTCTAACATTTTTTTCTAGTTTTTTGATTGATGTACTGATCTGTGAAGTTATCCAGAGACAGACGGCAGGAAAAAAGAGGAACATCCAAAGGCCTAAGTAATTCAGTTTGGAACATTAGTCCCTGAAAAATGGTATCCATGGTTTAAGAACTTTAAAAAGGAACATGGCTGTCTTTTCTTAGGAATGAAATTACCTAAAATAAAGTTATACAATGTTGGGTCTACACATTTGAACGTGGTAAAGATATCTTTGCTCTCTCCCTCCCTCCTCTCTCCTTTCTTCCTTTTCTTTTTTTCTGTTCTTCCTTTCTTATTCTCTCTCTTTTTATATCTATCTATCTAAATATGCACCTAAATGGTGTGTGTCAGTAAATAAATGCATATATACATACATCTATATAGCTATACTTATTTTATATATATACACACATATATGTGTGTGTGTGTGCATGTATCTATATATGCCCATACACACATATATACACACACACAGATATGTGAGAGGAGGGGACAGACTTTTGTGACAATCATATTTTTAAATTTGTATCCAACTGAAGACTGACAGAATAATAGTAGAAAAGTAAAAGAAGACATACAGAAAAGTATTTTACTGAATATGTCTGCTGAAGATACCATAAAAGTGTCAATCATCCTAATGTTGCAGTTTTGCTTTTTTTGTCATTACTTTAGATTGGAATGCCTATTTGAAATCTAGGATCAGAGCAAAAATGGCAAATCATGAACATTTATCTGAGAGAATGCAAACTTGGTGTCACCCCTTTTTGGTGAATAGAGAAATGATTAGGCTATTTCAGGCTAATTTGTGGTTTCATAAGGGCACTTAGGACATTGTGGAACACAGTAAATTTGACATTTATTTTACTCTCTCTAGATGGCATTTCTAGATTTATATTAAGATATAGTAGTGACCTAGTATAATACCTCAGCAATAATTTATTTGCTGTCAAATCAACATCTTTGTGGAATGTTTTATTATTTATTTTGTCAAAGAAGACCTGAAAGTTGTAAACTCTTAGAGAGTAGGTCTTTTAAGGTCTTCTGTCTTATATGTGTTTGTTTTCTCCTAAATTGTCTAGTACAGGACAAACTGTTTTGCCCATAAATTTGGATAACAGAAACCTTTTTAGTGGTGGATGAATGAATCAATGAATCAGTGAGTAAATGGAAACATTTTATAATCAAGACCCCAAGATAATACATACAATACACTTTAAAATCTTAAAAAATAAAATTAATAATCAAACTTTCAGAACTTCTTACACCGACATTATTTTTGTCTCTTTAATTCACCGATTAATAGAAGATATTATAAATTTACTAAAAATTATTGTACTAAGGGGCTAACTCACAAAACAACAAGTTAGAAAAAACATTCGTCTTCATTTCTGCCCACCTGTTTTCTTTGAAACAGTCATACAAGGGACAAAGCTTTACCTGTCACCTTATCACCTGGACGATTCTCAGAATTCTCAAGAAAAACCTGCAATAGGTTTGGTTTCTGTATTCTAAAGGTACTTATTCCATTCAAATTTTTGAAATAGTTACTAGTTTCTCCTCAATTTACTACAAAACTACAGAAGAACAAGAAAACACCTGGTTAATTGACATTCTTTACAGCACTTTGCATTGTTCAAAATATTTACCCACTCATCTAGTTCATTCATTTGATCTTGCAAAGCTATAGATGATTGGCAATATCCTACTTTTTTTTTTTTTTTTTTTTTTTGAGACGGAGTCTCGCTCTGTCGCCCAGGCTGAAGTGCAGGGACGCGATCTCGGCTCACTGCAAGCTCTGCCTCCCAGGTTCACGCCATTCTCCTGCCTCAGCCTCCCAAGTAGCTGGGAGTACTGTTGCCGGCGACCACGCCCGGCTAATTTTTTGTGCGTGTTTTTAGTAGAGATGGGGTTTCATCTGACCCCATGATCCGACTGCCTCAGCCTCCCAAAGTGTTGGGATTACAGGTGTGAGCCACGGCGCCTGCCCCTACAATAGCCTACTTTTTGCAGGAAGCTGTAAAGTAATAGGCTCTTTAACACAGGTTCTTGAACTAGAAGTTTTGGTACCTTACCTAGCTTGATCTCAAGACCTTCTTACCATGAAATGCAGCACAGAATTTTCATTAAATAGGTCCTAAACCTTCACTTTGAGGGGTTTTTGCAAAATGTCATTACTCCACTTGAGATAACTGGGGATACCCTGGGGTGCCCACAAAACTAGGGTTGACATTTGCTCATGTAGGACATTTCTAGGTTTTAGGGTTATTTTATTGTATTTTTATGAAGAAAGAGCTAGATTTGGGCAGTTATTTTCCGTAGGGGTGCCACTGGAAATTTTGTTGGAACAATCCATCATTTTGCTAGACAGCTTAAAATGTCCCCACTCATTTTCAAATGCTCCTAATGGATTGAATTTCTTGAGACTGGAAACTACTCAGCTAGTTTGTCTGATTATAGGGTAATTTTGACAATGAAACGGGGATTGATGGTTTGGATATGTTTGACTGAACTACATTTTAAACAGTTGGTGAGGATTCTGGTGTTGCTTCAAATTCTCTGTTCAACTTTTGTGGTTTAAAAACGCCTTAAGGGTAAAGAACTGTAAAAGTCATAACAAAATTTTAACATATTAAAGTTATTGCTATTACAACTTTATTTCTTTCTCACAATATTAGTGTACAGTAGGGGGTTGCAAACCTGAGTCTAGGTACTGGTTTCACAGGAGATATATTCATTTAATTGATAGAAATAAATACTTTAATAATATTCAAATCCAGAGAGTATGTCAGGAGAAATTCACATAATAGTTTAGAGCACTTGAATGATTCTTAGAAAATGTTGAGGAACATTAGAGGTGGCCCCAAGATGTCTGATATTAAATAAAACAGATACACATTTTTAAAATTATGATTTTTTTTCTTTATAAGCCTATTTTGGCTTACAATTTTTTTCTTTTTTATTAATTCAATGTACCTGTTTGAGTACTTACATATTATGGGCTTTCTTTTCATCTGAAGTTTTCCATTTTATTTTTCCCTCAGTGAAAATGAGTCACTCACTGTGTTTTTCTTGTCTTTTATCTCCTTCATCTGTGCCTGTAGACTGTGAGTGCCTGAGTTGACTTTTCTTTCTCTCCTATGAGGACAGCACAGTCAATAAATTTAATGTGAACATTTGATGCATTAATAATTCAAATATGGAATCTAAGGAAAGAGATGGTTGAAAGAGAAATAACTAGTGTAACTGAAGCATATGGGATGTTAATGGAGCTGCAGGAGCTATTGTCTAGTTAAGGAAGACAGCAGCCCATGCTGAAAGTTTTGTTTTTCTGATTGGAATGGAAGCTTTGCAAGGACAGAGACTATGTCCTGTAGAATATAAAAAGAGGAAAGTGAAGCTACTGTTTGATAAATACTCTTTTATTATTATTATTATTTTTGAGATGGAGTCTTGCTCTACAGCGTCGCCCAGGTTGGAGTGCAGTGGGGCGATCTCGGCTCACTGCAACCTCTGCCTGCTGGGTTCAAGCAATTCTCCTGCCTCAGTCTCCTGAGTAGCTGGGGACTACAGGCATGTGCCACCATGCCTAGCTAATTTTTTGTATTCTTAGTAGTAGCGGGATTTCACCATATAGGCCAGGCTGGTCTCGAACTCCTGACCTCCTGATCCTTCTGCTTTGGCCTCCCAAAGTGCTGGGATTACACGTGTGAGCCACCGCACCTGGACGATAAATACTCTTTGATTTGATAATTAGTATATTTGCTACGAAGATAAAAGTAGCTTGAAAAAGTAATTAAAAAGTAAAGAACCATCAAAAATTTAAAAATAATTATAAAATAGAAACTAGCATAAGTGTTTTACATTTATCTTGACTGGCTTTTTAAACAATATATAGACCAAAAAAGAAAGTAGAGCTTCCAACTGGGTTGGAACAAATTTGATTTACATTTCTCCTTTAGCGAAGTACAAAATATATAAACTAATATGGGTAGGTTTTCTTGGATGTAAGCCCTCTTTTACTACATTATGTGTAATGTTTTTGCACCTGTTTTTAACTGCAATTTTAGCAACAAGGGGTCTAGGGAAGCACTGCTCCATACTTGGCTTACAGCCAAGCCAATAAACAAAAATGTCATTAATCACTGTCACTTGTCAATTCTCCATTTAAGAAATTGTCTTTTTTTTTTTTTTTCATTGTTGCTACTGAAAACAAAGGAGATTGACAAATTTTGTTCTGGAGAACTGAGGCTAAGTTTTCAAAAGGAAAAAAAAAATCTGGAGGAAAAATGCGGTATTTAGAGGTAGATTACAGCTGCAACTGAGAGTATATCTATGAGTGTAAAACCACCCAGTAATGCATGGCCAGTCATCCAAGTGATTGTGCTGAACGGAATTCACATTTAAACACAGTGATATTCTGAAGGCCACTTTTTTCTAGATGGTGGTTGAAAGGTCAGATGTGGTGTAGGACAGCCCTGTGTGTGTCCTCCCTGCCCGTTCCACACACACACTCAATGCAAATGGAACACAGGCCAAGAGCAGAATGTTCATAAGATCTTCACAGTCCCTACCACAGAGGTTAGAGCAACAGGCCCTGCTTTTCCTTAAACAGACTAGACAAATTAGCATATGGAAATCTCTTAATTTTATCTAGAAAACAAAGCAAAGATCAAGCAAGAAACATTTTCTCCACATTGTCATCTTGTTAATCTGACAGAAGCTGGGTGACTTTAGAAGATAATTAAAAATATTTGTCTATTCCACATACCCTTGTGTAGGATTCAAATAACCTCAAAATTGTTCTGAGCTGTGGTCCAGTAGTGATGAAAGTTAATGAAAAGTGGAATGGAAATAAGCATACTGTGTGCAGGCAGTGTAATGAAGTGGCTGAGACCATGGACACTAAAATCAAATCTGTTAGAGTTTGAATCTTGCTCTTCCACATGAGAGCTCTGTCACCTTGGACAAGTTATTAAATCTCTGTGTCTTATCTATTACATAATCTCTACCTTGCAATACACACACACACACACACATCTCATATAGTACAATGTCTGGTCAATAGCTAATATTCTAATAAAGGTACATACATAAATACTATACACACACATACACACACACAAACACATACACACACAGAATCTCTTTAAGTATAGGGACCAGAAGATTGGGGTTCAAAATTTTATTCTTCCCTTTATTAGCCTCTAGTCGTATCAGTTTTTGCAACTGTAAAATGATGATGCTGATACAACACAATTTAGAAATTTTGTAATAATTAAGTTAAATAATTTATGTGACAGAACTCAGCATAGTATCTGGCACACAGATTTTGCTTGGTCAGTGTTGGTTGAATTTGAATTTGACTGAGAACATAAAAGCATCTTTACCACATGCACAGAAAGCTGCTGAGCATGGTGGGGTACAAAGCTAATATGTTGAAAATAACTTGACCAGGGATAACTTTGTCCCGGTTAACTCCTAATAGAATTTCAGTGGTTGAATACTGTCAAACACTCAGTTCATCATACTTGACATTCTTACTTATCAGTTTGGAATCTGAAAATACTGGTGAGGGCATGACAATGCAGTAGCCAAAGGCTGAAAAGTCTCTAAAAGATCAAGTTCAACTATTTCATTTAGTATGAGCAAAATACAGTCTTAACATAACTTTTCCAGGATGATACAGTTTTGGTACTTCCCGGGGTACTGGGAACCACACTCATCATGTATCTGGAAACATTTTTGTGGCCTGCAATAAGTGACAGTCTTGTAGACAGCATTTTGATAGCCAGATGAGCTAATTAAGCACAGATGGAAGAGAAGACCCATGAAGCTTTGGCAGGGATTGGTTCACTGAAACTAGATTTTTTATTTTTTAGTAACTACTGATTAACGGAACTATAAAATTCTATATTCTAAACTGAGATCACAGTATAAATCCATAGAAAGAGAAGACAATTGTACAAAATGTAATTGTAACATTCAAAAGTATTTTGAAAATACAGTTTTACAAACTAAATTTTGTATTTTACACCCATGCTTCCTAAGACAATGCTATGTGTTCATAGTCCTCTGTAAAGCACCTTTATAAAATGAGGTATTTGGAATCTAGTTCATTTATCTTTCAAGACAAGAAGGTAGAATTGCTAGTGGGATTTGGATTTGGATTTCTTTCTAGGAAAATTATGTACTTTAATTGTGATCATTAAGCCACCTCTAATAGCTCTTGGCTCTACTATTGCAGAATCTTTTTTTCTTCTATTTTAGCATTTAACTTATCAGCTAAGCCGTGCTGCTACTAGAGGTGGGGAGAATGAACACATTACTGATGTAACAAGAATAGTTTCTTTAAATATTAAACTCGTTTTTTAATGAAGTGTGTACACATGACAATTTATGCCCAAGAAACTGCAATCTACTATATTTTCATAGTATTTATCTTAGGGATGTTTTCTTTGAGCTCATTTTAATCTCTTTCCAGTATTTCTATTTTGGTGTCAGGATATTGATGTCCATTAACTAGTGAAGTGCATCAGCCATATAAATATGATAGAGATATTCCCAAAGGCAGAACCCTGATTTTTTTTTCAGATGTAAAGATGACAATCAGTTCTTGGGAATAACCAGCTATTAACTACCTGCTGAGTTTATTTGCACATGTCCTTCTCTGTTATATTCAGGCATCTAAAAATTAATTTGTTGCTAGATTACTTTTGTACATATGATTATATTGAATAATGTGAAATTTTGACAAAAAGGGGGCTCTTCTAAAGCATTATTTTAGATCACTCAGTCTCTAATCTTTTCTAGGGTTCTTTTGCATGTAAAGTGTCTTTTTATTAAGTTATGGAAATTGGAACCCATCTCTTGGTTTCCAAAAACAATTATTATTTTTGTCTGTGTACCAGAGGTGTTTATGCTTTCTCCTTTTTCTATTATAATGCCTTTTCTTATTATGTTATTGAATGTTCTGCTCTCTGCCTGAAAATATCTGTTTTTCAGATCTTGCTTTTATTTTTGTATTCTTTCATTTTCTCAGGTGCTTATGCTTTAATGAGGCTCCTCTTATTTGTGCTGCCTCAGTTAAAAGACTTTTGCTGTTTACCTCTTTGAGAATGACTCCTTTACTAAAGGTAATATATGGTACATTAACATATGTATTTTGACCTCATCATGAATATCTTTATCTTTCAGCTTTTCAAATATATACATCATTTACAATTTCATATTATAAAACATCTTTTAGAAAGTGCTAAATGTTGGCAAATGCATTGAATGGCAATTGAGAATTTTTTCCATCTACCCAATCTTGTATTTGGCTAGGCTAAGAGGCAAGATCTTTTGTGTTTGACATTTCAGACTATGAAAGCCATTTTTTCTTTTCTTTTTGGTGTGATAATAATAGTGCCTTTGGTAGACTTAAAGGATTAATATGACTGAAATATCTGCCCTTTGATTTTGTTATTTCTTGCCATTACCTTTAAATAGGCACTCACCCCTTCACTACTTAACTATTGAAACAAATTTCTCAACAATTATTCTGCTTTTTGTCTATTTCAGACTCAGATCATTCCATATACTGCTATTATGTTAATGATCTTAAAATACTCTTTTGAACAAGCTATTCTTCTGGTCGAGTTTTCATTGACTCCATATTGCTTGAGGGAAAAGTATTTAAAATACTTAGCTTGGCATTCAGAAGCCAGCAAAATTAAGCTTTAACTTACCTTTCCAATATTTCTCTTTTCCCCTCCCCAAATGATATATGTGTCCGCCTTCTGGATTTAGCATTATGAAAAGCACTGGATCTAGAGAATATATTGCTTCAAAACCTGCATTAACTTGGGCAAGTTATTGCTCTTTCTATGTCTTAGTCTCCTGAGAGTGAAACTGGAGATAAGAAGAGTATCTATTTCATAGGATTGTTGAATGTTAAATGTATTAATGTATGCAACGTTTCTAGAACAGAAAAAGCACAAGATAGATGGTCAATATAAGTTAGCTTAACAAAAATTTTACTATTTGATTTCTTCCCTGAATTATAGGCTTCTCATATCCAATTATTATATTTCTACCCACATCTACCCATATCTTACCCAAATGAAAACAACACAGTTGCATAAGATAGTAATGTTTTTCTTCTATAACTTACAGCAGTTATATATTTGTGTTAATGTTTTGATTTTTAATACCATACTCTCTTTAATTTCTAGTGCAATATTCAGATATATATGTTTTGCTTCTGCAATCCTCCCTTATTATCGCAGCATCTACTAGTGTGCTTTGAACAAAATAGATGCTCAACAAGTGCCTGCTTTGGATGATAACCATTACAAAACTAGTCAAGAGCACCTATGGTAGAGTTATTATGTAACAAAATGTAATTTGGTCCTATTACTTTCATTATTTCCACTATCTTTCTTTATGGAGTTAAGTATCTTCAGGTTACAGAACAATTGGTAAAACATGATTCTACCGTTGTTTTAAAAGTATGTGTATACATCTGCATACTTTTAGGTAAAGTCAGGAAAGATATATAATAATAATCAGAAAATAATAATTAGCCCTGAGTGGAGTAAAGTGGAAAAGCCAAGGAGTTGAATAGGTCAAAATGTTCACTTATTATTTTGTAAAATTTGGGTAAAAGAGAGGTAGAATTATGTTTTAATTAAACTTTAATATTCTATATATTTTTAAAAGAAGTACAAAAAGTTTATAAATGTATATTTAGGTGTTTATAAAAATAATAGCTCTATTATAAAACCACAGTATTAAAAGCAACACTTAGGAATTCTTGTTTCAGTTCCAAAATCTAAAGAACGTGAAGCTTGGAAGCCATCATTCTTACATTCACAATAAAAAAAAAAGATTGAATAAGCTGATAACTGTCGTGGGAAGTCAGGGAACCTGAATGGAGGGACTGGCTGAAGCCATGACAGAAGAACATAAATTGTGAAGATTTCATGGACATTTGTTAGTTCCCCAAATTAATGCTTTTGCAATTTCTTACACCTGTCTTTACTGTAATCTCTGAACGTAAATTGTGAAGACTTCATGGACCCTTATCACTTCCCCTATCAATATTCTTATAATTTCGTATGCCTGTCTTTACTTTAATCTCTTAATCCTGTCATCTTGGTAGGCTGAGGATATATGTCACCTCAAGACACTGTGATGATTGTGTTAACTGTGCAAATTGTTTGTAAAGCATGTGTGTTTGAGCAATATGAAATCTGGGCACCTTGAAAAGAACAGGTTAACAGCGATTTTCAGGGAACAAGGGAGATAACCATATCTGACTGCCTGTGGGGCTGGGCAGAACAGAGTCATGTTTCTCTTCTTTCAGAAAGCAAATAGGAGAAATATCGCTGAATTAGTTTCTTAGCTAGGAATAACCCTGGGAAACGAATGCATTCTGCAGTGCCCCCAGACTTGCTGGGATTAGGAAATTCTAGCCTGGTGAATTCTAGTCAGACTGGTTGTCTGCTCTCAAACCCTGTTTCCTGTTAAGATGTTTATCAACGACAATGTGTGCCCAGCAGGACATGGTACCTCATTAGTAATTCTAATTTCACTCTGGCCTTGTGATCTTGCTCTGCCCC
Organism: Piliocolobus tephrosceles; assembly: GCF_002776525.5. Classification (NCBI taxonomy): domain Eukaryota; kingdom Metazoa; phylum Chordata; class Mammalia; order Primates; family Cercopithecidae; genus Piliocolobus; species Piliocolobus tephrosceles. The sequence continues at coordinate 17,242,877 of NC_045443.1, forward strand.
CATTTGCCTTGTGATATTTTATTGCCTTTGAAGCATGTGATCTCTGTGATCTACACCCTATTCGTACACTCCCTCCCCTTTGACAATCGCTAATAAAAACTTGCTGGTTTTGTGTCTCGGGGGCATCATGGAACCTGCCAACATGTGATGTAACCCCTGCAGACTCAGCTGTAAAATTTCTTTATTTTATACTCTTTCTCTTTATTTCTCAGACTGGCTGACAATTAGGGAAAGTAGAAAAGAATCTACATTGAAATACTGGGGGCTGGCTCCCCTGTTAGATAACCATTGACTTTTCTTAGATCCTTCAGAGAACTGAGGTCACAGGAGAAGTCACCATCCTAAAAACTAGAGAGATAGACAAATGTTTAGAATCACAGCCAAAATTAGCTTACTAGGAGCAGAAGTAATTGGATTCAGTAAGTGGTAAGAAAATACCTAAATGTCCCTATTACCAGATGCATCAGTCATCAACAGCTTTCAATAAAAAGTTATAAGGCACACTATGAGTCCAAAAAGACAAAGCAGATTCATATATGACACCAGTTTTGGAATCATTCAATAGAAAATTTAAAATAACTATGATGAATATGTTTAGGCTCTAATGTAAAAAGTAGATAGCATGTAAGAAAAATTGATAATGTATGCAGAAAGGTAAAATATCTAAAAACAAAAGTAAATGCTAGAAAAAAATGTAAGAGAATGGAGAGTGTCTTCAATGGGCTTTTTAGTAGACTGGACATGGCCAAGAAAAGAATCACTGAACTTAAAGATACATCAACAGAAACTTTCCAAACTGAATGCAAAGAGAAAACATAATGAATAAAATGGAATAAAATATTCAAGAATGGTGACACAATTACAAAAGATGTAACATATATGTAGTGGGAATACTAGAAAGGAAAAAACATAAAGGAGTAGACGAAATATTTAAAGTCATAATTGGTGAGAATTTTCTAAAATTAATGAGAGACACCAAATAATAGATCCCAGAAGCAAACATTAAACAGGATACATACTAAAAAAAATCTGTACCTAGGGATATTATGTTTAAACTGCAGAAAACCAAAGAAGACAAATAACTTGAATAAAAAGCAACCAGAAACAAAAACTTACCAATAGAGGAACCAGAATAAGACTGTCATGAATCTTCTCTTCAGGAACCATATAGGAAAAAAGACAATACATTAAATATTTAAGTGTTAAAAGAAAAAAAAATGCCAAGCTAGAATTTTGCACACAGTGAAATGATCTTTCAAAAGTAAAGACACACCTATTAGGATAGCTGCTATCAAAAACAAAACAAGCAAAACCACAAGATAACAAGTATTGGTAAAAATATGGAGAAACTAAAACCCTTGAACACTGTTTGTGGATTTGTAAAGTTATACAACTCGTATAGAAAACAGTATTGATCTTCCTCAAAAAATTAAAAATAGAACTACTATATGATCTAGTAATCTCAATTCTAGGTATATATCCAAAAGAATTAAAAGAAGGAGCTTGGAGAGGTATTTGCACATCCATGTTTATAAAAGCATTATTCACAATAAAGATGGAAGCAACTTCAATGTCCATCAAGGGGTAAATGAATAAAAAATGTTTACATTGATTTTGTGTCTAGAAAGTTTACTGAAGTTGTTTATCAGTACTGGGAGCTTCTGGGTAGACTATGGGGATTTCTAGGTATAGAATCATGTCGTCTGTAAAGAGAGACAGTTTGACTTCCTCTTTTCCTGTTTGGATGCTTGTTATTTCCTTCTCTTGCCTGTATCATACTAGGACTTCCAGTACTATGTTGAATAGGAGTAGTGAGAGTGGACATACTTGTCTTGGTCCGGTTCTCAAGGTGAATGATTCTAGTTTTCGTCCACTCAGTATGATGTTGGCTGTGGGTTTGTTATAAATGGCTCTTATTATTTTGAGCTATGTTCCTTCAATGCCTAGTTTGTTGAGGGTTTTTAATATGAAGAATGTTGGATTTTATTGAAGGCCTTTTCTGAATTCATTGAGATGATCATGTGGTTTTTGTCTTTAGTTCTGTTAATGAGATGAATCATATTTATTGACATGCATATCTTAAGCAAATCTTGCATCCCAAGGGTAAAGTCTACTTGATTATGGTGTATTAGCTCTTTGATGTGCTTTTCAGTTTGGCTTGCTAGTATTTTGTTGAGTATTTTTGCATCTAGGTTCATCAGGGATATGAAGTTTTCTTTTTTGGTAGTGTCTTTGCTAGATTTTGGTATCAGAAAGATACTGACCTCATAAAATTAGCTAGGGAGGAGTCTTTCCTCTTTGATGTTTTGGAAAAATTTCAATAGGATTGTTACCAGCTCTTTTTTTTGTTATGAAATCACGTCCTTTGCAGCAAAATGGAAGCAGTTGGAGGCCATTTTCCTGAGTGAATTAAAGCAAGATCAGAGAACCAAACACTGAATGTTCTGACTTACAAGTGAGAGCTAGATATTGAGTACACATGGACGCAAACATGGGAGCAATAGAAACTGGGGCCTACTTGAGGCAAGAGGTTAGGAGGAGGGTAAAGAGTTGAAAAACAGTCTATCAGATATTATGTTCACTACCTTGCTGATGAAATCATTTGTACACCAAACACCAAAAACACACAACTTACCATATAACGAACCTGCGCACATACTCCCATGAACCTAAAAGTTGAGATTACAAAAATAAAGTATGTGTACACACTTTATTTTTTAAATTTCATATATAACACAGACATACACAATGGAATGTTATTCAGCCTTAAAAGTAAAGGTGGAGGTTCCAAGATGGCCAAATAGGAACAGCTCCAGTCTACAGCTACCAGCGTGAGCGACACAGAAGATGGGTGATTTCTGCATTTCCAACTGAGGTACCAGGTTCATCTCACTGGGGCTTGTCGGACAGTGGGTGCAGCCCAGGGAGCCTGAGTCAAAGCAGGGAGGGGCATCGCCTCACCCGGGAAGCGCAAAGGGTCGGGGAATTTCCTTTCCTAGCCAAGGGAAGCCATGACAGATGGTACCTGGAAAATCAGGACACTCCCACCCTAATACTGCACTTTTCCAATGGTCTTAGCAAACAGCACACCAGGAGATTATATACCGTACCTGGCTCGGAGGGTCTCACGCCCACAGAGCCTCGCTCACTGCTAGCACAGCAGTCTGAGATCGAACTGCAAGGTGGCAGCGAGGCTGTGGGAGGGGTGTCTGCAATTGCTGAAGCTTGAGTAGGTAAACAAAGCAGCCAGGAAGCTCGAACTGGGTGGAGCCCACTGCAGCTCAAGGAAGCCTGCCTGCCTCTGTAGACTTCACGTCTGGGGGCAGGGCATAACTGGACAAAAGGCAGCACAGAAACTTCTGCAGACTTAAACGTCCCTTTCTGGCAGTTTTGAAGAGAGTGGTGGTTCCCCCAGCATGGAGTTTGAGATCTGAGAATGGACAGACTGCCTCCTCAAGTGGGTCCCTGACCCCCAAGTAGCCTAACTGGGAGACACCTCCCAGTAGGGGCCGACTGACACCTCATATGGCTGTGTGCCCCTCTGAGATGAAGCTTCCAGAGGAAAGATCAGGCAGCAACATTTTCCGTTCTGCAATATTTGCTGTTCCGCAGCCTCTGCTGGTGATACCCAGGTAAATAGGGTCTGGAGTGGACCTCCAGCAAACTCCAACAGACCTGCAGCTGAGGGTCCTGACTGTTAGAAGGAAAACAAACAAATAGAAAGGACATCCACACCAAAATCCCATCTGTACGTCACCATCATCAAAGACCAAAGGTAAATAATACCACAAAGATGGGGAGAAACCAGAGCAGAAAAGCTGAAAATTCTAAAAATCAAAGCACCTCTTCTCCTCCATAGGAACACAGCTCCTCACCAGCAACAGAACAAAGCTGGATGGAGAATGACTTTGATGAGTTAAGAGAAGAAGGCTTCAGACGATCAGTAATTACAAACTTCTCCAAGCTAAAGGAGGATGTTTGACCCATCACAAAGAAGCTAAAAATCTCGAAAAAAGATTAGACGAATGACTAACTAGAATAAACAGCACATTGTAAAATAATAGTTGAAGGAGTAGGTTAGAATACACAGAGGACTTTTTGGAGTATGAATTCTGTTATAATGATGTTAAATTAGTATAATGGTAAATAAAAATAGATAACTTGTGTATGGCACTTAAAATATGCCAGAAATGATACAGTGTTTTCTATGTAAATGATGACATTTAATCCTTACAACACTCAAATAGGGTAGAGATAATCATTGTGATGTTTTAAATCTAAAGAAAATTTCACCTAACAAGGTTAAATAATTATTCAAAGACTATTAGCAAATGCAGGTAAGATAGTTGAAGTCTCTTATAACTCTTTTAAAATTGTTTTTGAAATATATATTTAAATTTTTTCCCTTTTACTTTAGCATGGTTCAGCAATCTGAAGTCTCTGACTACAAGATTGTTATTTTGATAACCGAGGCTGCATACCTCACAATACTTTTCAACAGCATGAATTAGTCTGATTTCCCTTTTCTTTGTATATGCAGATGGAATAAAGAATTTAATGAATTTTTAAAAATAGTATCAATGATGAATATATTATGTGTCTGAAAATATTGGGCTGGGTCAGCAACCAGAGAACATGTACCATGCAGTGTGATTTGTTTTAGAAAAATGATCAAAAACTACGGGGCACTTTATAAGTCTAGTTTGGTAGCTGAAACACAATTCTATCTTTGACAAATTATAAAAATAATATTACATGCTATTTTCCATATGTGTTATATAAACATTAGCATATATAAACATATTAGCATATCTAAATATATTAGCATATTAACATATTTAAATTCTAGCCATACATATACATTATTTATTTATACTCTTTCAAAACCAAAAGGAAGATAGGTGTTATTATCTCTATTTTACAGAGTCACAATTGACACTGTAAAAGCTATAAATTAACTACTTTGAGAGAAATTCTTAGGACCATTTCTCCATATAAGTCCAAACCTTACCTCAAATTGATTTCAAGAAACAAATCATTGAAGTGATCAAAGAAATCTTGATTAAATGGAACAGAGAAAGAAGTATGTTGGCCACATCTGCTTGTTAGAACTTCAGATCCTAGTCCTTTTATCAGTCTAACAGAAGAGAGAGTTTATCCAGTGAATTTTATGTTTTAGTGGCAGGCCTGAAACCTCATTCAATGTGACTAGTATTTCTTCTAATTTTGAAGGAAAAGCTAAGGAGGCAGAGAAAAAAACTAGACATCTTCCTACCACAAAATTAGTCTGAGGTTCCCAAACCTCTTTGGAAATCAAGATCACCTCCTGAACCTAATACATACATATATGATGTATTTGTATAATGCATTTGTATATAAATAAACAGCCAAGATACTTTAAAAGTAAATAAATATATACATAAAAGACCAGCTGCCATCCTGAACCATAAAGTGGGGTGGAGGTTCAGAGACAGAGGAATAGATCTGGAGAATCATGTTTTAAAAGTTCTCCAGGCGATCCTTCTAACCATGCAAGTTTAAGAACATTAGCTGATATTTCACAGCGTAATAAATAAATAGCAATAATGTGTTGAGTATGTAAATCATTTATATCAAAATATTATGTCATCTTAGCTTTCATTTCAGAACTGGCTGTTGCTTTAACTCCTTTCTATACACCTGTTTCTCTTTTAGTCTCTGTCTTCAAGTACTTCCCTTCCTAATGTTCATCTATTCCTTTTAGGTCTGCTACTGTCAGACTAGTCACTTATGTTATGCTTACTCTTTCTATATAAGATAGTAGTTTTCCAACAGACTTAAGATGTTGAGAAATCATTAAAAACATTCTCTAGGCAGACACACAGATGCAATAACCAGACAAAACCCATATGTAAAATCAAGTGTGAGTCTTATGTTAATTAATTCATAGTTTTTGTAGCATTGTATACGTTTTCCTTTTCTCTTCCCTCAGATTTATCTTGCTCAGATGTTGTCCCTCCTGACTTTTGTTATATCAGGATAACTTATTTGCAGCCTTATGAACTCAGTAAAATTCCAAGATAGTTATTTCCTTTTGAGAGAAGAGAGAGACAGTGAGAGGAAAAAGAGAGACAGAGTAAGTGTATAGCTAGAAAGGCATCTCTTCTATATTTTAAAGTTTTAGTGAATGATATTATTGCAGGGGCAGTAGGAATACATTCTCTTGGTGCTGCATATATATTATTTGATCTGGTAGTAAATGTAAAATAGAGTCTTACATAAACATACATGCAAGCTAACAGTTGAAGGTGGCAAATGAATTATAGAATACAAAACTAGTCCCTAGTAGCTTGACTGTCCTGTGTGTATGAAATTGCACACTATGTGAACAGAGCTTCTTTAAAAGACTTTTCCTGAATAATATTTCTAACAGTGTAAAGAACCAGGACCTTGAAGCGAACCTTTTCATTTTTGAAAGTGCATTTACTACTTTAAGATTCTGTCTGGAATCCTCTGTGCATTTATACGCTGCCTCCTACTTCTTGCCCTGTGTACCTGAGTTCTGACACAGTGAAACATGAGAAACCAGCTTATCCTCCAAAGCTCATTTCTGGCTGCTGATAGGGTACAGGTCAGTGCTAGTGTAGACTGCTGAATATTATAACTTTGTTATCTGTGTGCTGTGTACTGAAAATTTCCCTCAAGTGAAATGCAATATTTTGGATGAATCCATCAACAAATGTTGATTAAACACTCATGATGAGTTAGCCATAGTAGGATACTAAAGTTGTAGCAGGCAAGGACCAATGTCCTCAAGGAATTTAAAATTTAGTTAGCTGGTAAAATGTGTGAAAAATTATACACTAATAATACTATAAATCATGGTAAAAAGTAAGCTAAAGATTAGAAGATGACAGCTGCAAAATATACAGCAGACAAATGAGTAGTATTTAGGATATATGACTACTGCCTACATATCAATAAGTAAAAGATAAACAATCTATGTCAAAATGCACAAAAGATATGAACAAATAAGTTAGCCCTCAGGCAATAATCTGTAGACCTCTGAGTTAGAACATTATTGCAATAATCCTGGTAACACCAGTTATGGTGATAATAGCAAAAGTTATGAGATAAGATTGGATATTTTATATATTTTGAAATCCAAGTCAAAGGAATTTGCTGACAAGTTAGATGTGGAATGAAGAGAAAGAGGTGTCAAAATGACTTACAATTTTTAACCTAAGCAACTGAAGGTAAAGATTGCCACCCACTGAGCTGCAGAACACAAGGGAGGATCGCATTTGACGAAGTAAATTAGAAATTCACGTTTGAAGAAGTAAATTAAAAATTCAAATTGGGACACGTTAAGCTATCTAAAATCCAAGTGAGAATGCTGAGGGAATAGTTGGGTAAACAAATCTGGAGCTCATGATCTTGGTCTGGGATGGAGACACACTTTTAAGAGTCATCAGTATATAGACAGTATCAAAGCCATGAGACTTGATGAGATTGCAACAGAATGAGCATGAAAAATAAAAGAGAAGAGGTCCAAGGACACATCCCTAAGGGACTCCAAGAAGATGAGGATGCAGCAGATGGGGCAGATGAAGAACAGCCTGTAAGTAGGAGTAGAACCGGGAAAGAGTATATTCTGGAAGCCAAGTGAACAAATTGCTTCATGTGGTAGATGATGAACAATTGTGTTAAATGCTTTAGGTAAAGCAAGATGAGGGCTCCTAATAAACCACTGCCTGAACAATTCATGATTTATGACCTTGAAACAGCAGTTTTCTAGGAAGGGATGGAAGAAGGAATGATTGGTGTTGGCTGAAGAGCAAAAGAGGAACTTAAATAATATAGATGTGCATTTCTGGGAGTTTTATTCTTAAGAGGCACTTTGAAAAGGAGAATAGATGAGACAATGTGATTGGGATTAAATTACCTTTTCATTATGGAAGATGCTATCACATGTTTATATGCTGTTGAAATGATCTAGTAGGAAGGAAATAATTAATGATAAAGAGGGCAAAAGTTTTGAAGAGATAATTTTTAGCAAATAGGAGGAATGAGTTAAAAAATATACACATATGCAAAAGTTGATATTAAATAGTAATGTGATGGTTCACCTGTGGTTACAGGAAGTAAGCTGGAGTACAGATGCAGGTAGGTTGATAGGGGTATAGAAGAAATTATAGATGATATATCTTCTGATCGTGCTTATACTATTAGTGAAATAGGAATTAAGGTTATTTTCCAAGAGTGGATTTGTTGGCACAGGTATTGGAGAAAGTATAAAATAGTTTTTAATAAGAGAGATTGAATAATGATAATAGGGACAACACAATATAACAGAAATGTCAAGTAACACCTATATTTAATGGCCTGAGACCAATTAATATGTTTTTGTCTTTGGGGTTATGTGCTTCCAAACCACATTTATTTGATTTCATTCAAAGAACAGTAAAAGAGTTGTAGTAATCCAGGGTTGGGCTTTATCCAGGAGATATGAACAAAGGAGAAAGCGCAAGAAATGTGGGGATATGTAGATATGTTTTAGCAATAGTTGTAATAATAGACCATGAACTACAAAGCACAACTAATGAGATACAAAGGTGGAAGGCTACAGCAGAAAAATGATTAGATAAAATGTTCATAGTTTTTAGATATAAAGAAAGTTGTTGAATAAAGGTTCTAGAGAGGATGCGCTGGATAAATCAGAGATTGTCAGAGAGAAGTTATTACCATTGATGTTATGCGAAGGGGTTTTAGTTGCTGGTAATAGAAGAGGTTAGCATCTAATTATGGGAGTGTATGTTTAAAGTAGAGGTAGATCAGATCAGATGATCAAAGCAGATAATGTTAAAAAACTAAGAGGCTATATTTGAAGGACTGTTTGTGAAATTATTAAAGTTACCAAGAATACTGACAGGTGAAATATAAGAGAGAATGTGGAGATAAAACAATGAATATAAAAAGATACATTTTCTAGATAAATTGTACAAAAGAAGAGTAGAGTTTGACAAAACTACTAACACGATTTTAAAATTGTTTTCTCCCATTTCTATTTGTAAAGAGAGCAGAAATGAGAAATGGTCTGCAAGTAACAATGATAAATACTTGATGCACTTCCAAGCTTGGTAACTTGAAAAGGTATGGACAGACAAGTAGCATGTAAGAGGACTTCCAGGAAACCAGTATGCTTAGAAAATGGTCAAGTTTCCATTAAAACTGGAGGGTGAAGACAATGCTCAGAAAAGATCAGAATAAAGCAGTTGGTACCGCTGTTTTAAGCAGAATAATGGAAGAGTTTTGGGAATTGGTGAAGAGCAAAAGAAAAGATGACACTAGGGATGCATGAAACTTTATAAGGGTGGGATTCTAGGTGATGAGAGATAACAAGAGGTTATCTTCCTTTGGGAACTGAAGTAAACAGAAACAAAATGTGTAATAGAGTTAATTTAGACAGATTCCAAGGCATCTCATGGTGATGAGGCTGTGGGTCATGAAGGAAGAAGGAGGAATGCAAGCCTTGCCTGATGCAGAGCTTTGGCATTGCCTGTACCTCCTGTGCACTGGAAGTCCTGGCTGGTGCAATCAGGCAAGATTAAGAAATAAAGAGCATTAAAATAGGAAGAGAGAAAGTCAACCTATCCCTGTTTGCAGATGACACAATCGTATATCTAGAAAACCCCATTGTCTCAACCCCAAAGCTTCTTAAGCAAATCAACAACTTCAGCAAAGTCTCAGGATACAAAATCAGTGTGGAAAATGTTACTAGCATTCCTCTACACCAACAACAGTCAAGCCAAGAGCCAAATCAGGAATGAACTTTCATTCAAAATTGCCATAAAGAGAATAAAATACCTATAAATACAACTAACTAGCGAGGTGAAAGATCTCTACAAGGAGAACTAAAAAAACACTGCTCAAATAAATCACAGATGACACAAACAAATGGAAAAACATTCCATGCTCATGGATAGGAAGAATCAACATCATTAAAATGGCTAAACTGCCCAAAGCAATTTATAAATTCAGTGTTCTTTCTATTAAACTGTATTTTTCTAAAATTTAAAGTAAAAAAAAAATATACCTGATAACAAATATATCAACAGATTTCACAGGGCAAGAGATTATTTTTCAAACAAATGGCACACAATACATTCTACTTTTCTTCATAGAATAGATAGAGATCTGTTTATAGGTGTGGTGTTCTGAGACAATTCCAATATGATAATGTGTTGTTGCTGGAATAATTGACGGTCATTGAAGAGAGGCCATCCCAGGCATGATCTTAAGAGAAAAAGCTAGGTTATATTCTGGGTGCAATAAATGGACTAATGAGAAAAACAAATGACCATAATTGTATCAACTGGAAGGATGGATCAAACCAGCAGATCGAAATAAGAAAATATTATAGATGCCCAGAAAAGTACACACTCTGCTTTGAGGAGCAAAGAACGGATGGTCAGTGGAGTAAGAGATAATGGGACAGCATTCTCGAATAAATTAGTGTTCTTCATAGGGAATCAAGGTAAGGATGCAAATTCAAGATAAAAACAACAAACCAAAAATACAACCTGATTGTGGAACACCAATTTAATTTAAAGAGAATGAGAGAAGTGGCTGCTTAATACTAATTTTTAAATTCAGGCACTATCCTTAACTGGCTAACACACACTCTTGTTGGCCTACACAACATCCAAGTCTAAATACTTTCTTCTTTCCCTCGCTCCTGCAGTTGAGTGTGTCTGTGTGAGACTTCTACATAAGAACTAAGGAGAATTTGTTGGGAGCTTCTGTAGAAAATTTTACTTCACTTTCCTAATAAGAAGGACTTCTTTTTTTTTTTTGAAAGATGTTGCCCCTTTCCCCTTCCTGCCTCAAATGCAAATACAATTCATGTCACTGTAGCAGCTCTCTTGAAACTTTAGAAGCTGAACATATCATAGAGAACCTAGTGCTGATGTCATTGTACAACCTAGGCCAGAGCTATTGCTATAAGAGAAGAATAACCTCCAATTTGTTTAGCATATTACAGTGAAGTTTTTGATACTTGCAACTGAAAGCGTGTCTAACTGACATGCTTTTTTTTAATAGCCTTGGGAAAGTTATGCAAATACCCGGAATCTCAATTTCTTCCAATTTTCTTGTTGTATACATTGAATGAGATAATAATTTTTTTGTGTGTTTTATATTAAGTCCGGTGCTTAATGTAAAAGGTTCTTACTACATGGTGTTCCTTATCATAGTCATTATTAAAAGCAAAGCTGTTAGGCCGGGCACAGTGGCTCACGCCTGTAATCCCAACACTTTGAGAGGCTGAGGCAGGCGGACCATGAGGTCAGGAGAATGAGACCATCCTGGCTAACACGGTGAAACCACGTCTCTACTAAAAATGCAAAAAATTAGCTGGACGTGGTGGCAGGCACCTGCAGTCCTAGCTCCTCGGGAGGCTGAGGCAGGAGAATGGCGTGAGCCCGGGAGGCAGAGCTTGCAGTGAGCCCAGATTGTGCCACTGTGCTCCAGCCTGGGTAACAGAGACAGACTTCGTCTCAAAAAATAAAATAAAATAAAATAAAATAAAATTAAATTAAATTAAAATAAAAAAAAAAAAAAAAACAAAGTTGTTAAAAAACACCACTGAGAAGGCACATTTGAGGCTGGCTGAAGAAAATACTCCCTATATTGCTTCTACTTAGGAACAGAGGATTTCCAAAAATCAGCAGCTGAACTAAGCCTAGAGGTAGGGGTTAAGTGGCTTAGCCATCAAGATTAGATGGATATGGAAACACATAGACCAGTTACTAATTACTCATATTTTTGACATGTAGTCAATACTACCATATCAGTGGTGCACATGTGTCATAATATATACTGCATAGCATGTGCTACTCTCACCTGCTCTGGATTGACCCCATACTTATACCCAGAAGTATTGACCCTTGGCCAGTACTATGAAATCTATTAATTATGATAAATGGTGCTCTATGACCACAGGTTTCTTAGTTGCTCAATTTGCATTAGTCCATCAGCATTACTTAGTAATTTTAAATGGATTTCTGGTTTGCAACTTGTGTGGCAGAGCCTGTCCTGGGAAGTGGGTTGCAGGGTAGAGGAGTGTGTGGGTATGTGCTTGAGCCACCATAAGCAGGTAGATGTTGTTTTAATGGTTAAGAAATGTCACACAGTTAGAAAATTAGAATGTGCCTACACCTATGAACAGACCAGTTCACTATAAGAGAATCCCCTGGAAGAAGACAGACATTGAACTTTCTGATAGTGATGTAGCTACAAGGTAGCAGTTTGAGACCTTGACACAATGTGTTCTGTGCAATTTGACCAGTGGAGGTAGGAAAAAGAAGACTACGCTGTAGTCATGTAGACTATGTAGACTGCATTAAAAGTGAGGACCCCCGGAATGCAGACTTCTCCTGCTCTTGCTATATTGTACCTTTGCCTGTGATAAAGCTGTTCTATGAGCATAAACTATTTGAGATCTGTGAACTCTTTTAAAACTTGAATACTTAGGATGATTAATAGGTAATTCACATATATACTCTTTCTTAAAAATCTGTTATTTGAAGAATTTGGTCATACTTGCAGTTTAAGTTACTAAAACACAAATAAAATCAACACTTATTTAATCATACCACCAATACATTTTAAAGGTTCACCACATTCTTGCCTTTTTCAGGAGCAAAAGCTACCATGAATTTTGTAGTTTTTAAAATCTCACTTTTCTCTACAGTTTGCTACATTTATATGCAACCCTAAATATATCATTTAGATTTGTCTGGTTTTGAACTATGATGAATGAAATAATAAAGTATGACTTTGTTTTCTGATTTGCTGGTTTTTTTCTACTTAATACTATGTATTTGAGATCCATCCATTTTGTGTGCAGCTATCATTTATTCTTTCTAATGTTTTATAATGCATTGTAAAAACATACTACAACTTTTCCATTCTCCTGTTGATTGATATTGATTTATTTCTGATATTTTATCATTATAAGCAGTGACATAATTAATATTCTTGTATGCTTCTCATGGTTAGACAGATACAATCGTTCCTCTAAGTACATGCATAGAAGGGGGATTTCTGAGTTACAGAGTTTGCACATGTTCAACTTGAGTTTGTGTCATTAACTAAAGTTGTTGTACCAATTTGAAATCTTAGCATACAATATGATTTTTCCATAAGTGAGGCATTTGTTGACTATTACAATTAATATTTTTAAGTTCTCAAAGAAATAAGTAACATATGTGTAGTGTAATGCATCTTGAATGAGATATTGAGAACTTCTAGGAAATGATTATTTTTGAGTACTTCTGGATTTTTATTTAAAGTCACAAATTTATATTCTATAGGAATCAGTAAATTTTTAACTTCAGATATTTTATAATAAATATGAAATTTTTACATTATAATGTTCCTCTGCTTCTTGCAAATTAGAAAATCATACATTTTTGTTTTATAAAGCATGATAGGAGATTGGAAACTGATGGAATTTTGTCAAAATGTCTACTTTATGCAAAGCTTGATGTTATAATAGCCATAATAAGTGTGCTATTTGAGGGTGGCTGGTTGCTCTACATAAATTAAATTGTCTTGTATGCAACATCTTATGACTTAAATATGCATTCTTGTTCTTTATTAAAATGGATACCCAAGAACCAACATAGATGTTATGTCTGAACAGTTATGATTTAATAATAAATAACAAATATACTTTCAGGAAAATAAAATAATTAATTCTGGTAGCTCCCAAATGTAAAACTGGGAACTTCATGTGACCTCTCTGACCACCAGTCTCTTCAATAAATTGTTAATCTTTTCATTGTATTACTGCAATGACTAAGGGAAGTAATATATAAGAAAGGTCTTGAAAACCTTCAAAGCTAATACCTAAAACTGTCAGATACCCAATTCCCTACTTTTATTCTAAGTCGAAGGTTCATTGGTGCAAGCAACAAGGGATGATTGGGATAATTTAGCCAGAAGAAAAAGGTTATTTGAAAAAGGATTGGAAAACCCAGAGTAGAACTGTAAGGGGCCAAAAAGAACCAGAAGGAAAACCCAAAAGCTTGGGGGAGAATCCGTTTAGTGACAGTCCCACTTTCCTTCCGGTACACTATACCCACATGGCATCTGGTATGCCAAATGACAAGATGGGTACCCAACAGTGGACATTGTTGCCAACACTGCCTACCTCTGCCCCTGGAAAAAGAGATACAGCGCCTGCCATTTCTGTGGGGTTCCCTAATTCTTGGATCACTAGATCCTAAATCAATATCTAGGGTGACTTTGGTGACTGACAAATCATAGTTCAAGTGTCTGCCTCATACCCACAAGGAAGGATTAAAAAAGTAAGTATAATATTGGGAATAGCAGCTTAGGATTAGTGGGAGTTACATTAGTGGCTAGGTGGCCAAAGATCATAAATGATACCCATATGTTTTCTTTAACCCCTAAAAAATGCTGTTAAAGATAGAGAAAAGTTAAATGACCTACGTAAAAGTCACAGAATTACCAGGTCAGACAAAAGAATTGAAAGCTGTATGTGCCTTGACTTCAAAGAATACAACTATCAAACTATACTAAATGGTTTCAATATGAACTAAGCCTGATATGCTTAAGACTTTTCTTTTTTTTCCTTAATACCTGGGGACCAAGGAATAAATTGGATCTTTTACAAGTTTACTGATGCCCAGGAATAGTTAATGATAAAGCTGTTAACTTAAAACAAATATGATATTTTTTGGTTTAGTATGAGTGAAGGTTTGTACACATTAAACTGTGCCCTGTGTTATAAATACCACATTACCACATTCTGTCATAAATCAAAGGGGATAAAAACTGTATTATGAAGTGACTGTGCTGTTGGGACGCCAGCACAGATTTGTCCATTTAGGCAGCACTCTAATCTGTCTACATTTCATTGACCTCCTTCCAAATATAAAGTGCTGCATAAATTCTTAATGGTAACAAGTGACCTGAGTTGCTGTTGTCTAATGGTTTTCAGCTTTAAATGTTGATGATGTAAGTTCAGTTCATGAGAGACTAGTGCCTACACCATGGAAACCTCTAACACAATCAGTGCTAATTTGCAGTCTAAACAGAAAGGCCAAGGCTTGACTAAAGAGGCTAAATTCGCTTCTTCTTTCTGTGACTATTACTGCTGGCTTGGTATTACAAGCAAATTTCGAATATAGTCACTTCATACAAATTCATATTTAAGCATGAGACAAAGCAGGACAGATCCAATTTGCATGGAGAAGGCAGTGTTACATATTGGAATGAGTTAATGGTTAAAAGTCAGAAGACCTAGGTTTGATCAGGACTGTTGCTGTTTTAGTTTTGCAACCTTAGGCAAGTCACTTAACCTTTGGGATCTTCAGTTACTTCTATTTGTAAAACATGAATAATAATACCTATTGCACAAATGTGTAATATCTCAAGAAAATGAAGGAGAAACATGATGGCAAACTACTATTCAGATACAGGTTATTCTCTCTTTTTTTTAAAGTGTTATTGTTAACCGTTTCACCACACAATTTGGTAGTCATTGCCTAGAAGAATAATGAAAATTTTAGGAAGTTAGCAGAACCGGTATTGACTCAATCAGCACAGAATATTGCTTTTTATTGGGGAAATTGCTATGAGTCTTTTTCTCTATTATTTAGTGGGAACTTATTGTTAACAAAGAGAAAATGATAGCAGGGCTGCTACCACTGGAGGGAGGGTGATGTCTTTATTATTACACAGAGTTTTCAAACTGGTTTATGGTTTCAGCATTGCCTAAAACATAGTTTTTCAACTTAGTAGCATATGGTATCATTTTCACCTTACGTTATATCTCAAATCCATTAATTTTCCCTTGGTTCTACTTTTTCTCACTTTCAATACATTTTCTACTCATCTGCTTTTGAAGTTTCTTATAAATAATATCATGCTACTTTCCTATGTAAAACGGTTTAATGGTTTCTTTTTTTCTTTTCTTTTCTTTTTTTTCTTTTCTGAGATGGAATTTTGCTCTTGTCACCCAGGCTGGAGTACAATGGTGCTATCTGGCTATCTCTGCTCACTGCAACCTCTGCCTTCCGGGTTCAAGAGATTCTCCTGCCTCAGCCTCCAGAGTAGCTGGGATTACAGGCGGCTGCCAACACACTGAGCTAATTTTTGCATTTTTAGTAGAGACAGGGGTTTCATCATGTTGGCCAGGCTGCTGTCGAACTCCTGACCTCCAGAGATCCACTTGCCTCAGCCTCCCAAAGTGCTGGGATTACAGGCGTGAGTCACCATGCCTGGCCATGGTTTCTTATTGCATTTAAAATAAAGTCCAAACTCCAAATGTACATAATCTGGCACTGACTTCCTGCCACAATTGTATCTAATATCATTCTTTTCTCTATGACTTCAATGATAAAGATTTTCCTCATATCTTTGATATAGCTAGTTCTTTGCTACCTTCAAGACTTTTGTTGATACTCGTTCTACTGGAATACTCTTTGCTTTTCTTTGCTCAAGGTTGAGACCTCAAATTTCACCTTAAGTTGAATGTCAGGTCTTTGAAGAGACCTTTCAACCATCCTATATAACTCCTTCCCCATTCTAATGTAAAGTATTTATTTTTGAACCTACTTTCTGTCTGCCTTTCCCACTAGAAATATGAGTTGCATGAGGGCAGGGGCCATGTCTGATAATATCTCATGCTCTTAGAAAAAGGCTTGGTATATATTTGCTGCTCAACATTTATTTATAAATGAGTAACAAATGGCTGCCTGACCGGCTAGCTGTCTGGGTGGATGGGGTATTAAAATCTTGTCCCTCCTCCCACAAAATAAAAGTAACTACCTGTCAATTAAAATACTGATATTATTTCTGAGAATCTGCATGTAAATTGGAATTTGATTTTTAAAACTGATTTCCCATTATAATTGCATAAATTATTTATCATTTCTTTTAATTGATTTTGTAAGTCTCTGTTTTTGTTTCTCTAAAGTTTTACTTTATTGTTTAATTGACAAATAATTGTATATACTTATGGGGTGAAACGTGATGTTTTGATCCCCATAAGTTGATCTATACACTGCGTGATGATCAACAGCATATCCATTGCCTCAAATATTTTCATTTCTTTGTGGTGAGAACATTTAAAAATCCTCTCTTCTAGCTATTTTGAAACATGCAATACTTTATCATTAACTACAGTCACTAAAACATCTGTTTTTCTATGGGGGGAGGGCATACCAATTTATTTAACATGTATGTATACATGAAAGCACACAGAATGAAAGCTCAAAAATATAGAGGAGATTTTCCATTTTTATGCTTAGGTTCAACAAAGTATGGACAGCTGTGTGGAAACACGATTGCACAAAAAAGGTCTGATCTAATGCTAATAGCCTGAGTCGGGGAGCCCACCAGAGCCTGTCTGTCTAGACTCTTCGTGGCCTCTCTGGGCAGCATTCCTTTCTTCTGGGCATGGGGCAGGGCCCTCTCTGGAATGGGAATCTTTTTTTGGCTTTGGGGTTGATGTTAAAGCTGGGCCTGAGCTGCTGTAGAAAATGACCCACTGTCCCTAGGGCCCCTAGGGTGGGCCAGAGCCAGACCAGTCCCAAGGTTTGGAGAGGGCACCATTTCCATGTTGTTGCTTTTATATTTCACACCACCACAGCATTTCACATCTAGCAATGAGGGGCAGGGACAGCCATGATTTTGATGCCAATGTCAAAGCATTCGAAGGTCTCCAGAGAAAGAAAGACCAGTCGAGTGGGGGTGATAGCATGAAAGGAAGATTTTTTTGAATTCAATTTTATTTTAAGTTCCAGGATATACGTGCAGAACATGCAGGTTTTTTACATAGGTAAACACGTGCCATGGTGGTTTGCGGCACCTATCAACCCATCACTTAGGTATTAAGCCCCATATGCATTAGCTTAAATGCTTATCAAGCGTATGTTTTTTAACAGTTTAAAGTCTCTATCTCTAGGCTCTTGATAAAAGAATTAGTAGCATCATGGAATCATGAGGTTTCAAGGACATTGATCTCATTGGGTATACACATGACCTCTATCCATAGCCTAAAATTATCTCTATAATATGTGAATCATTCAATTTTGTCATGCACAATTACATTGACAAGGAATTCACTATTTCCCAAGAGTTTGCCTTCCAAAAGATGACAAGAAGGCACTTAAAAGAATAAATAACTTGGTGACATTCTTTGAACCATTGGACCTGAATGCTCTTTAATTTACCAGATAAAGAGGGCAATACATTTGTTTTCATATTTCTGCTAGTATATGTTTGTTTTCTTTTTGTCAATTGCACAGAAGTAGTCCTGACTTACGCCCACATTATATTTAGTATACATTTCAACTTTTTGGATAACATAAAATTATAAAAGACTGGAAAAATCCTCCTGCCTCATTTTGGTCTCATTTTGTAGACCAAAGTATGCTAAACTCAATCAGAAATAAAGCTATTTATACAGAAAATAAAAAATAAAAAATAAAAGAAATTATTTATTGTTTAAATTATGTAACCAAATATTATCAACTGCTCTTTTATATCTGAGAGTTAAATTAAAATTCAATATCTTTTAAAACTGCTTTGTATTCTCCAAGATTTTTGCCAATTCTTTAAAATTTATGTTCTCAAGGTTGCCATTTTTTCTGTTAATCTTTTAGTCTCCTTTATCACACCTTACTTGACTCTTTCGTCATTCATGCCTACTCAGACTTGTAACTCTGGTTTTCCATTTTAGTTTCACTCAACCCTTTCACACAAAGTGTATATGCATATCAAGCTTTTAGTCATGTTGGGTGACACAGAGTGACATGCATTGCACTCAAGATATTATCATTAACAACCGGTCACATAACCAACCAACCAACTTTTTTTTTTTTTTTTTGAGGCGGAGTCTCGCTCTGTCGCCCAGGCTGGAGTGCAGTGGCACGATCTCAGCTCACTGCAAGCTCCGCCTCCCAGGTTTATGCCATTCTTCTGCCTCAGCCTCCCGAGTAGCTGGGACTACAGGCGTCTGCCACCTCGTCCGGCTAGTTTTTTGTATTTTTTGGTAGAGACGGGGTTTCACCATGTTAGCCAGGATGGTCTCGGTCTCCTGACCTCGTGATCCACCGGTCTCGGCCTCCCAAAGTGCTGGGATTACAGGCTCCAACCAACTTTTGAAACAACTTTTTTGCCCACATGTTGCATTTTAAAAAGAAGTTCAAATAATAGATATGTGGCTCTCTTTTGTTCTACAGATATTTGCCTGCTATTTCTCATACCAAACTAAGAATTTCCAGGAAAATACTTTAGGAGACAAAGTAATCTCTGCTAACCAATAAAAGGAAGAGATGTAATATCAATGCGAGTTCCCCACAAGTGGCCACATGCATAGAGTTACCACTGGGCAAGTCAAATTACATCTGATGGCAAGAGGACCACATGTCTAGTCAATATTTGAGTCATGCACCAATTCTCTCATAAGCAAGGGCAATAACGGAAAAGTGCACTGATAAAGATGTAAAGTAGAAACTTGTTTTGGGAAAGAGAAACAGTTCATCTGTGTGACAGCATAAAAATCTTGTTCAATCTTCCTAGATTCTTTATTCAAAACTCAGACTGCTTTCCAATAAAAAATTTGGCCTGAATAAGTAATATAGGAAATTAAGCAAATCTCTCAATGGGCTGATTCTCAGTGTTGCCACGTCAGAACCGAAATTGAGTTCATTTGGAAACACATAGACATTCTGCTTCAGTAATGTTTTCAGGTAACCTTTGCAAATGCGTACCAGAATGATTGTTCTAGAAGTTACAAACCCACATGGGTCAGATGGTAATATTGTCAGAGATTTGTAGCAACCTTGTGCTGCCAGAGCTACTTCTGTAAGACACACTCATTATACCTAGAGCAGTACATAATGCCAATACATTTCCTTTTCTAATCTTGAAGGAACAGTAAGATGGTATCTGGAAGATGTTCTGAATTTCATGGAACATGAATCTATGCTAATCCGGGACCTCTCTGAGATTTAGTCACAAAGAATCTTAAATTGTTGCCTCTGAGCTGAATTTGATTTTAATTAAAATATACATTTTTAAATTTTACAGATCAACCTTAAAGTCCCCTGTAAATAGCCACTAAACTATAAATATTGCAGATCGGTGATGAGAAAATGATTTGATAGCCTGTGTTTAGAAATCTCCTTTATTTGGCCAGTGGGGAAAAAAATTAAAGGAATTGCTTCAGCGTTGAACAGCATTCCATGATAATAATCATGTAAGAAGAAATTTCCTTTGAGTTTAAAACCAAACAGGTGGAAGCTGTCAGGACACACCAGCAAAGAATCTGAGAAACTAATTCTAGCTCAATCTTTTCTATTAATGCCCCTTTGCCCACACAATCTTATTTCTGCCTGATCCACTGTTGTGTAAGATACTGAACACAGCTGTGGATCAATGAAGTCATTTACAGATCCACCTCGTGGGTAAGATAAATGATGGATTAATCTAAGTTCCCTGGGGTCCTTATTTTTGGAACATATCCTAATGGCAACTGAAATCCCTTACTGGAGTTTTATCAAATTATTGCCTTCTCTTTTTCTCCTTTCTAAATTTAATGTTTTTTTTTTTTTTCTTTTTTTCATGTTGTTGTTGTTAGCATTCTATTATTGCTTCCAAGTTACTCCAATTCTATAAGAGTTATAAACATTGGTTTCTATGCCTAGCTATGGGTCTTTCCGATCACAAAGATAAAAGATGCAGAACTTTATTACACAGGTGCTGAATGCTAAAATTATCCCACAGCAAGTAATTTATCTTTTTCAAAATTATGGGATATGCAACTAAATTCTGGCACTTGATGTCAGTTTATATCCATGCTGAATAACAAGAGGAAAATAAACAAAGGGCAGACAAATCTGGGAGAAAGGTAATGCTATTTTTTTTCCAGGACATCAAACTTTGAGATAGTCATAACAAAGCTGCAATTATAATAATGAAGTATGACTAGCAAATGAGTTTCCTTACTTCTTCTCAATCATGATATAATCTCTGAATCATCATTTTAGTGGTGAGGATGGTGGTACTGAAGGTGGCATTAGAGGATGGTGGCGTGTATGATCTTATTTCATGCTGAAGATAATTCTAGGAAATAAATAGTAGCAACGATCCCATTTTGCAGATGGGGAGCTGCGGCTAAGAAAAGGAATTTCTCTAAGATCACACTACTAATAAAGAATTGAATTGAAGTTTGATTGACTATGGGAGATAACAACTGATAGACCTGGGGAAGTTACACTTGAAAGACATGCAGAATCTACACTCAATCTGTATTTTTACAAAAGGTATTTTCTTGCATTTTTTCTGCATATCAGGATATAGGAAATTGTTTATTATCACAGTAAATTAAGATATCTTATTTTGTTCCAGAGAGTCAACGCTCCACTTTCAAGTGAAATACTTGCTTTATTTGGGTTCTCTTTGAATATGTAAAGTGACCAAAATAGAATGCTATTCTACTTTTGGTATCTGGGTCTCAAATGCGTCTTAGAAGATACGTTATTTGATGTTTGCTTCCATTACGAAGAACTGAGTCTGATAGAACAATGAAGGTAAGTCTGATAGAACTATGAAGGTAAGTGAGAGAGGCTGCTAGGTGGCATATATGATTTAAAAGGGATAACCAGAACTCAATCTTGAAAATTTGGGATGAATTTTGATAGCATTGGATATCTTGCAAAATGTTAAATATCTATTGAACTGTTCTGGTTTTTTATTTGTTGTGGCGAAGATCATTTTCTCCGAAAAGTCTTCAGAAAAAGCACCTTTCCCCCACAATAATCTATCTTTAGAAAATCCTTACTCCCTGCTATGTGATTTCTCATGCCTTAACAATTTAATGAATTAGCAAAAGGCTGTCTCTTTGAGGCTTTCATGGAGACTGACTTAGAACACGCAATGCTGTGGAATACACCGAATTATGTTAAAAAAAAAAAAAAAAAAGTCATCCACTTCTTACATGTAAAGAATCATCTTATATCTACAACCTTTCAATTGTGAGATCATTTTCTCTGCATGCTTAATTTATTCATTAAATGAAATATTAATTTTAGACTAAACCCACCCAAGCATATTCCCCTGTCTGTTCTGAGGGGATAAAAGCAAATGTTCAGTTTGTATATCTGGTTTTCTGAGAAAAAGTTGCATCTAGTGTCAGTCTCTTTTGGGATTTGGTGATCTTCAATGTAGTATTCATGGGATATGTAGCCTATGGTGACCATTTTTTACCTTTGTTTTGCTTATGAAGACATCAATTATTTAGAAAACAACCATCTTAATGATTATTCTTTATTGTTATAATTAAATAAATTAGATAACTATTTATAATTAGGTACTCACTGAAATCTCAAGAGAAATTATATTTTCCATGAAGCGTTTTTTTTATATGCAAATATGTAGTTTTCCACAGTGATGAAACAACACAATTGAGTTCTTTGAATTGGAGACGATATCAGGCTTTTTGGTGAATTATCACTGTTGTAGTAGGGAGAGTATTTGATTTTCCAAAGTTACATTGTTGGCAGAAAAAGAAAATCATTGCAAATAAGTTTACATTTAAATATGTTTAGCATTTTATGCATTCTGACATATTTTAAAAGTCAATAAAGTACTTATTCACTTTATTAGTATTTACTACATATTTTTATGGCTTGTAAAGAATCTTTAAAATCTTAGAAAGATACAAATTTATTATGATTATTATAGTTATAATCAGTTTTGAATAAGATAAGCCAACTAGATCCAAAACATGGCACTATGGCTAGGAAAAAATATAGAAGTAATACAATTTTTACAATCATGCTATAAAATACCAGCAAAATTACAAGGAAACATTAATTTTGTACTCTGATAATAACAATATGCTGAATAAAATGGATAATCAAAATTTCTTACACATCTCTGACTGGAAAAAAAAAAAAAAACTTCTATAAAAATGTGCCCACCTTTCGCATCTACTTAAAGAAAGCAAAGACAAGTTTCATACTAAAAAAAGACCCGAATGACATAAAAAGTCCACTTCTTACATATAAAAAATAGTGTTATGTCTAGGGTTTTGAATTGTGAGATCATCTTCCCTTTATGCTTCATTTATTCATTAAATTAAGTGTAGTATTAAGTTTAGACTAAACCCAACCAGGCATATTGCCTTGTCTATTTTGAGGAAATAAAAGCAAATGTTTGCCTTGGATATATGGTTAACTGAGAAAAAGTTGCACAATGATTTAGATGCTTTCCAGATTTTCCATTGTCCCTTGATTGGTAGACCTGACTTTCAGCGATGGCACTGGGACACCTCCAAACAGATAGATAACTTGTTCAGGCACTGTTTTGTCAAAGGTGCTCCTCAGTTGGTAAATTTATCCTACACAGTTTGGTTCTATCTTGTTTAGGTACACCACACTAATATTGAAAGATATTATTATTTGAAACTTTAGAAAGAAAACAGAAATACTATTTAAAAATGGATTCATCCACTTTCAGATTTACAGCATTTTATACTGTTATGAATATTTTGGCCGGGCGCGGTGTCTCAAGCCTGTAATCCCAGCACTTTGGGAGGCCGAGATGGGCGTATCACGAGGTCAGGAGATCGAGACCATCCTGGCTAACACAGTGCAACCCCGTCTCTACTAAAAAAATACAAAAAACAGCCGGGCGAGGTGGCGGGCGCCTGTAGTCCCAGCTACTCGGGAGGCTGAGGCAGGAGAATGGCGTAAACCCGGGAGGCGGAGCTTGCAGTGAGCTGAGATCCGGCCACTGCACTCCAGCCCGGGCGACAGAGCAAGACTCCGTCTCAAAAAAAAAAAGAAAAAGAAAAAGAATATTTTGTAGTCAAAAAAAATCTGCAGCAATATAAAAAATTTAGTGAAGCATTATTAGTTGTGTATGTACATCCCACATACATACATGGGAAAAGAGTATTAACTTCCACTCTTTGTTAAGAAATTGGCATAAGTTTTGATTTGAAAAATGGGAAAGAGGTCATAAAGATGGTAGGACAGGCGGCCTCAGCCTTCATCCCTCACAGGAAGACTTATTTAACAACTATTCATGGGAAAAATACCTTCATGAGGTCTTTAGAGTTCAGATTAGAGGTTAAAACACCCAGGTGGGATACAGAAAGGAGAAAAGATTTATTAAAAAGGTAAGAACACTGGTTTCACTTTACCCAAACCATCTCTCCCACAAGCTGACAAAGCACAGTGCCAAGAGGGATCCCATGGGCCCACAGTTTCTTCCATGGAGGAAAAAAAAGTGCAAAGTGAGGATCCAACATACCCCAAATTTAAGAATGGGGCCCAAGGGGGCTAATTCTGTTTTGCTTCACCCAGATCACCACTGGAATTTGCATGGCTAGATTGATTGAAGGCAGAATAACTAAGAAAGGGGGATGACGTATCTCAACAACCTAGACTGAGATACACAGTCTCTGGCTGTGTATCTCACAGCCAGCCCATAGGCCCTGGTAGCAGGCACACTTACAAACCCCAGCAGCAAGCTTGACTGCATGTCCCCAAATCTTGATTGCCCATGGACCCAGCCAACTTATCTGCCCAGAATCTTTGGCCAGGCTGCTATTGAAGGGCTTTTCCTGGCAAACCATCCCCTAAAGGTTGAAAGAAATGATTACATCTTTAAATGCACACACCCTAATGCAAGGATACAAAGATCATGAAGAATAAAAAACTTGACGTTACAGGGAACAAAATAAAGCTCCAGTAAGTAACCCCAAAGACACAGAAATCTACAACTTGCCTGACACAAAATTAAAAATATTTTTTCCTAAGCTCAGGAGCTACAAGAGAACACAAATAAACAATTAGACAAAATTAGGAAAGCAATACATGAACAAAATGAGAAGTTTGACAAAGAGATACAAACCATGACAAAAGATACAAACAGAAACTCTGGGCTGAAGAGGATTGAGCTAAATAATTCAATAGGAAGTGTTGATGGCAAATTCGATCAAGCAAAAGAATGAAACAGCCAATTCAAAGACAGATCATTTGAAATCATACAGTCAGAAAAACAAAAATAAAAAATAATATAGAGATCCTGTGGTATTCATGGGACACTATCAAGTGAAACAATACAGGTATCATGGGAATCTCAGAAAAAAAGGGGGGACATACAAAATTATTTAAATAAATAATAGCTGAAAACTTCCTACATCTGGAGAGGGAAATGGACATCCAGGTTAAAGAAGCCCACATGACTTATCTGATAAGGTCCATAACAAGACTTATTATAATTAATTGTCAGAAGTTGAAGACAAAAAGAGAATTTTGAAAGCAAAATAAAATGAATTTATAACACAGAAGGAGCATCCATAAGACTACCAGCAAATATTTTAGTAGAAACTTTGCAGGCCAGAGGAAAATGAAATGATATATTCACAGGGCTGAAAGAATAAAACTGCCAAACAAAAATTTTACATTGGGCAATCGTATCTCTAAAAAGTAGAGACATAAAGTCTGTCCAGACAGGCAAAATTGAGGGAATTTGTCGTTGATAAAACTGCCTCACAAGAAGTGCTAAATAGAGATTTAAAATTGAAGTAAATGGATTTTAAACAGCAATATGAGAGCATACAAAAGTCTAAATCTCATTGGTATAGATGAATATATAAAAGATACATAATATTTCAATACTATCATGATGGTGTATAACCTCTTTTAATCCTGTTATAAAAGTTAAAAGACAAAATATTAAAAATAACAATAAGCACCAAAGTGCATTAATGGAAATACAATATAAAAAGGTATAAATTCTGACATTAAAGTGGAACATGTGTGGGGGATGGATATAAAAGTGTAGTTTTTGTATGTGGTTGAAGTTAAGTTGGTATTAGCCTAAAATATACTGTCACAACTATAAAAAATCTAATGCAAACTTCATGGCAACTGCAAAGAAAAAACCTACAATAAATAACAAGAAAAATAAAAGTATATCCCTACAAAAATAATCAAATCACAAAGAAAAATAGCAAGACAGGAAGAGATAAATAAAATAACTATTAAATAGATAAAACCACAAATAAAGTATCAATAATAAGTTCTTACCTAACAATAACCAGTTTAAATGTAAATGAATTAATTCATCTGGGAAAAATAGCAGATAGGAGGCAGAACCAAGTTGTAACTTCCATTCAGATGGACAGAGCAGGGTGTAGAGACTGACATTGTGACTTTTGCTCCAAGAACTACCATAGGAGCATACCAGGGAAGCCGAGAGAGTCCACAGACCCTTTAAAGAAAGTAGATTGCTCCTGTAGGCTCCAGGAGACAACTGAAAAACTGTGAGTTCCCAAAGTGTGAAAGGAGGATTGTCAGCCCCCAGTCACAGACTCACATTGGGGAACCTGAAGGTCCAGGTCACAGGTGAAGAACTGACCTTACCTAGAGCTGAGACAAATTTAGTGACCCGAGTGAAATATGGGGGTAGAAGAAGCAGTGGGAAGAGCCCTGTGGGCTCTCTTCGTTCCCAGGAAAGCCATTTCTGACTTTGTCTCTCAGAGGTCTTTGGGGAGGGCTGCCAGAGAAAATGGGAAAAGACCATTTTCTTTTGGGAGAAAGAAACTTCTAGCTGAACTTTGTTACAGTTTTGACTGAAAGTGAAATTTCCTGGACAGAACTCAGGGAAGGGCATGGAAGCGAGAGTGCAGACACAGCATACAAGCAACAGCAGGCAGTGTAAAACCTGAAAGCTCTGCTTGCTTTCTCAGTTGGGAGGCAGGGATCCTGGGTCAAGTTCTCAGCCCTGTTCACCCACTGCCTGGAAATAAACTCAGTGCTGTTGTGGGGGGCACGATGAGAGTGAGACTGGTCTTGTGGGCTGTGTGGGAGCTGGGTGAGGCCTGCAACTGTCAGCTTTCCTCCACCTCCCTGTGAACTGCATAACACAGCAGAGGCAGCCATAATTCTCCTGGGAACATAACTCAGTGGGTCTGAAAACAACACCTCCATTCCCCACAGCAGCTGCAGCAAGCTCCACCCAAGAAGAATCTGAGCTCAGACATGCCTAACACTGCCCCCACTCGATGGCCTTTCTCTACCCTCCCTGGTAGCCAAAGACAAAGGACATAATCTCTTAGGAGCTGTAGGAGCCTGCCCACCACCTGATCCTCCCTAGCTCTCTTGAAAGTGTCACCTCCTGGCTGGGGGCCAACCAACCAAAAACTAGCAATAAACAAAACTACAATTAAGAGCCCTCACAGAGTGTATTTCACTCTCCTGCCACCTCCACTGCAGCTGGTGCTGGTACCCATGGTTGAGAGACCTGAAGATGGTTCACATCACTGGACTCTGTGCAGACACCGCACCCCCCCCCCAGTACATGCAGAAGGCCTGGTAGCTCTACGGGGTGACTAGATCCAGAAGGCAAAAACAATCACTGCAGCTAGGTTCTTAGGAAGTCACATCCTTAGGGGAAGGGGGAGAGTGCTTCATCAAGGGAGCACCCTGTGGGACAAAAGCATCTGAAAAGCTCTCTGTGAGTCCTAGATCTCCCCTCTGACATAATCTACCCCCCAAAAAAAGGAATCAGAAAATCAATTCTGGTAATATGACAAAACAAGATTCTTTAACACCCACCAAAATCACACTAGCTCAGCAGCAATGGATCCAAACCAAGAAGTAATCCCTGAATATCTAGAAAAAGAATTCAGATCGATTATTAAGTCAATCAAGGAGGCACCAGAGAAAAGTGAAGTTCAACTTAATGAAATAAAAAAAATAAGATGTGAAGGGAAAAATCTTCAGTGAAATAGAGAGCATAAATAAAAAACAATCACAACTTCTGGAAATGAAGGATAAACTTAGAGAAATGCAAGACACACTGAAAAGTCAGCAATAGAATCAAATAAGCAGAAGAAAAACTTCAGAGTTCGAAGACAAGGTTTGTGAAATAACTCAACGCAACAAAGACAAAGAAAACAGAATTTTTTAAAAAATGAACAAAGCCTGTAAGAAGTTTGAGATGATGTTAAATGACCAAACCCAAGAATAATTTGTATTCCTGAGGAAGAAGATAAATCTAAAAGTTTGGAAAACATATTTAAGGGAACAAATGAGGAAAAATTCCCTGTCCTTGCTAGAGAGGTAGACATCCAAATACAAGAAGCTCAAAGAACATCTGACAAATTTATCACAAAAATATCATCAACTAGGAACACAGTCATCAGGTTATCTAAAGTCAAGATGAAGGAAAGAATTTTAAGATCTGTGAGGCAAAAGCATCAGATAACCTATAAAGGAAAACCTACCAGATTAACAGCAGATTTATCAGCAGAAATCTTACAAGCTAGAAGGGATTGGGACTCTATCTTCAACCTCCTTAAACAAAACAATTATCAGTCTTGGATTTCGTATCCAGCAAAAATGAGTTTTATAAACGAAGGAAAAATATAATCTTTTTCGGACAAACAAATGCTGAGAGAAATCACTACTACCAAGCCAGCACTACAAAAACTTCTAAAAGGAGCTCTAAATCTTGAAACAAATTCTCAAAATAATAATACAGCAAAAGAGAATCTCCTTAAAGCTCACGGGACATATAAAACAAAAACACAATTAAAAAACAAGCAAACAAGGTATTCAGGCAACAAAGAACATGATAAATACAATAGTACCTCACATCTCAATATGAACATTTAATTTAAAGGCCTAAATGATCCATTTAAAAGATGCAGAATGGCAGAATGGATAAGAATTCACCAACCAAGTATCTGCTGTCTTCAGAAGATTCACCTGGCATATAAGGACCCACATAAACTTAAGGTATAGAGGTGGAAAAGATATTTCATACAAACAGACACTAAAAGTGAGCCAGAGTAACTATTCTTATATAAGACAAAACAAACTTTAAAGCAACAGTAGTTTGAAAAGACCAAGAGGAACATTGTATAATGACAAAAGGACTTGTCCCAAAGGAAAATATCACAATTCTAAAAATGCATCTAACATGGCAGCCCCCAAATTTATAAAGCAATTACTTCTAGACAGAAGAAATGAGATTAGATGGCAACACAATAATAGTTGGGGACTTCAATACTTCACTGACAGCATTAGACAAGTCATTAACACAGAAAGTTAACAAAGAAACAATGAACTTAAACTGTACCCTAGAACAAATGGACTTAACAGATATTTATAGAACATTCTACCCAACAACTGCAAAATATACATTCTTTTTCCTTTTTTGAGACGGAGTCTGGCTCTGTCGCACAGGCTGGAGTGCAGTGGCGCAATCTCCGCTCACTGCAAGCTCCACCTCCTGGGTTCACACCATTCTCCTGCCTCAGCCTCCCAAGTAGCTGGAACACCACTCTGAAGCCACTTCCTGAATGTACCGTGGCTCTTTTTAGCTATGGCTGGAGTGGCTGAGAAGCAGGGCACTGAGTTCTTAGGCTACACACAGCACAGGGACCTAGGCCTGGCCTATGAAACCGTTTTTTCCTCCTAGGCCTCTGAGTCTGTGATGGGAGGGGCTGCTTGTGAAGACTTCTGACATGCCCTGGAGACATTTTCCCCATTGTCTTCGTGATTAACATTCAGCTCCTTGTTACTTATGCAAATTTCTGCAGCTGGCTTGAATTTCTCCCAGAAAATAGGTTTTTATTTTCTACTGTATCATCAGACTGCAAATTTTTTGAACTTTTATGCTCTGCTTCCCTTTTAAACATAAGTTCCAACTCCAAAACATATCTTTGTGAATACATAAAACCAAATGCTTTTAACAGTACCCAAGTCACATCTTGAATGCCTTATTGTTTATAAATTTCTTCTGTCAGATGCCTTAAATCATTTTTCTCAAGTTCAAAATTCCACAAATCTCCAGGGCAGGGCCACAATGCCACCAGTCTCTTTGCTAAAGCATAACAAGTAACCTTTGCTCCAGTTTCCAACAAGTTCTCATCTCCATCTGAGACCACCTTAACCTGAGCTTAATTGGCCATATCCCTATCAGAATTTTCATCAAAACCATTCAACAATCCTCTAGGAAATTTCATGCTTCCTGATATCTTCCTGTCTTCTTCTGAGCCCTCCAAAGTGTTCCAATCTTTGCCTGTTATGTAGTTCCAAAGTTGCTTCCACATATTCACATATTTTTATAGCAGCACCCTACTGTACTAGTACCAATGTACTGTTCTCAAAAAAGACATAGCCAAGACTGGATAATTTATGAAGGAAAGAGGTTTAATTGACTCCTATATCTATATGGCAGGGGAGGCCTAACAGTCATGTTGGAATGTGAATAAGGAGTAAAGTAACCTCTTACATGGCAGCAGTCAAAAGAGGTTATGCAAGGAAATTCCCATTTATAAAACCATCAGATCTCATGAGACTTATTCAGTACTATGAGAATAGTATGGGGGAAACCACACCCATGTTTCAATGATCTCCACCTGACCCTTCCTCTTGACATGTGAGAATTACTGCAATTTGAGGTGAGATTTCGTTGGGTACACAGCCAAACCATATCAGAATATATTATAACCGATACCACAGAAATACAAAAGATCATTCAAGGCCACTATGAACATCTTTACCCATATAAACTAGAAAACCTAGAGGAGATGGATAAATTCTTGGAAATATCCAACCATCCTAATTATACCAGGGAGATATAGAAACTCTGAAAAGACCAATAAATGGTGAGGAAAAAAATTGCCAACAGAAAAAAGCCCAAGACCAGATGGATTCACAGCTGAATTCAATCAGACATTCAAATAAGAATTGGTACCAATCCTATTGACACTATTTCACAACATGGAGAAAGGGGAAATCCACCCTAAATCATTCTATGAAGCCAGCATCACCCTAATACCAAAACCAGGAAAGGACAGAACAAAAACAAAAACTACGAACAAATATCATTGATGAATATAGATGCAAAAATCCTTAACAAAGTACTAGTTAATCAAATCCAACAGTATATAAAGAAGATAATCCATGATAATCAAGTGGGTTTCACACCAGGGATACAGCAACAGTTTAATATATACAAGTCAATAAATGAGTCAATAAATGTGATACACCACATAAACAGAATTAAAAACAAAAATCACATGTTCATATCAAATGACACAGAAAAAGCATCAACAAAATTCAGCATCTCTTTATGATTAAAACTCTCAGCAAAATTGTCATAAAAAGGACATACCTTAATGTAATAAAAGCCATTGGTGCAAAACCCACAGCCAACATTATATTGAATGGAGAAAAGTTTAAAGCATTTTCCCAGAGAACTGGAAGAAGATGAGAATTCTCACTCTCACCACTGCTATTCAACATGGTACTGGAAGTCCTAGCCAGAGCAATCAGACAAGGGAAGGAAATAAAGGACATCCAAGTCAGTAAAGAGGAAGTCAACCTGTTGCTGTTTGCTGATAATATGATCATATACCTAGAAAACCCTAAAAAGTCCTCCAAAAAGCTCAAAAAACTGATAAAGAATTCATCAAACTTTCAGGATATAAAATCAATGTACAGAAATCAGTAGCACTGCTATACACCAACAGCAACCAAGCTGAGAATCAAATCAAGAACTCAGCTCCTTTCATGATAGATGCAAAAATAATAATAAAATAAAATACTTGGAATATACCTAACCAAGGAGGTAAAAGACCTCTACAAGGAAACAAGGAAAACTACAAAACACTGCTAAAAGAAATCGTAGATGTCAGAAACAAATGGAAACACATTCCATGCTCATGGACGAGTAGGATCAATATCGTGAAAATGACCATACTGCCAAAAGCAATCTACAAATTCAATGCAATTTCCATCAAAATACTACCATCGTTCTTCACAGAACTAGGAAAAACAATCCTAAAATTCATATGGAACCAAAAAAGAGCTCACATAACCAAATCAAGACTAAGTAAAAATAACAAATCTGGAAACATTACATTACCTGACTTCAAACTACACTACAAGGCCATAGTCACCAAAACGCATGGTATTGGTATAAAAATAGGCTCATAGATCAATGGAACAGAATAGAGAATCCAAAAATAAACCCAAATACTTTCAGCCAACTGATCTTCGACAAAGCCAACAAAAGCAAAAAGTGAAGAAAGGACACCCTATTTAACAAATGTTGATGGGATAATTGGCAAGCCACGTGTAAAAGGATGAAACTGGATTTTCATCTCTCACCATATACAGAAATCAACTCAAGATGGATCAAGGATTTAAATCTAAGACCTGAAACCATAAAAATTCTAGAAGATAATATTGTAAAAACCCTTCTAGACATTGGCTGAAGCAAAGACTTCATGACCAAGAACTGAAAAGCAAATGCAATAAAAACAAAGATAAATAGTTGGGACTTAATTACACTAAAAAGTTTCTGCACAGCAAAAAAAATAATAATAATAATAATCAGCAGAGTTAACAGACAACCCAAAGAGTGGAAGAAAATCGTCACAATCTGTACATCCAACAAATAACTAATATGAAGAAGCTACAAACAAACAAATCAGCAAGAAAAAAATCCCATCAAAAAGTGGGCTAAGGACATGAATGGACAATTCTTATAAGAAGATACACAAATGGCCAAAAAGCATATGAAAAAATGCTCAACATTACTAATTATAAGCAAAATGCAAAATATCAAAACCACAATGGAATACTACCTTGTTCCTGCAAGAATGGCCATAATCAAAAAATCAAAAAACAATAGATGTTGGTGTGGATGTGGTTTCCAGGGATTAGGGTGAGGAGGATGGGGAGTGTTGGTCAAATAGTACAAAGCTTTAGTTCTATGAGATGAATGTCTAGATGTCTACTGTATATTAGAGTGCCTACAGTTAAGAATACTGTACTGTATACTTCAAATTTCACAGAGGGTAATTCTTGTGTTCTTATTATACATAACATAATAATAAAGAAAAAACTTTTTGAGGTGATGGATATGTTTATGATATTGATTGTGGTGATGGTATTATTTCCAAAGTCACCAAGTTGTATATCTTAAATATGTACATAAATCATACCCGAATAAAGTAGCTTAAAAGATAGATAATAGCCATGTCATGATTCCGCAAAGATCTTTATTTTCTATTCTCCTTGATTCTGTAGTAATGGCAAAAAACGCAATTACGTTTGCACCAACCTAATACTTCTCACCCTAATGCTGATCCACACTCTGTAGGAATATAAAAAGCAAAAGTTACTCCCTATATAAGAAGAGGCCCTATTATTAATACAGAAAATTCTCAGTATCTGCTTGATATTGATCAACGTTGAAATTTACATTTTTCACTCTCTATTTCAATTTATACCTCTATTACATTTGCATATCTATTTATTACTACATAAATCCTTGAAGTTTGTGAAAGATGTGTCTTCCAATGCTGTGCCTCTCAAAAACATTATTTGCTATACATCACCTGGTAATATTTTAAGAGCTTGCATTTCTAACAGGTAAAGGCCAACCCTACTGGACCTGGTATACATTTTGAGTTGCAAGACAATATGTACACTCAGCACAGCTCTCTGCTGCTGCTACTAGAAAATGCCTTTCTCGGTGCTACCTGTGGTAAGTGAACAAATGTGTGTGTGTGTGTGTGTGTGTGTGTGTGCGCGCGCGCGCGTGTTTGTGTATGTGTGTAAGCATGCAAGTAAGAGAAAATTATAATTTATTCCAGGTTTGACTTCTAGGATAAGTGCTAGCATAAAATGTCTTGCTTTCGTTAATCAATAATTTAGTTATCTATGAATCAACATCTCCTGTGGCTGAAGCTGGTTGCGGTGTTACTATTCAGATATGTCTGGCTACACATATACTTTCATTCATTTATTTATTTACTTAATAATAATTATTCTATATTATATACTAGAAAATACACAGGGCAGCAGCTATAGAGTGGAGCTCGAGACACAATCCCTCCATTTAAAGATCTCACACCTCAATGGAAGAGATGGACTTGCTAAGAAAAATGGTAATATTGAGTTAAATACAATGTACTATATTAGCACAGAGGAAAAGGTAAAAACTGCATTTGTGGGATTCAGGAAGATTTCACAGAAGATGCGGCATTATTCAGAGACTTGAGGAAGAACACTCAGACAACAGAACATTAAGGATGAGCACTCCTTGCCGAGGCAGTAGCACTTGCACAAGAGAAGAAGCATTAAAATGCATGGCATACTCTGAACCACAGGTAGTTCAAGATGATTGTAGGGGAGTGGCAAAAAATAACTAGGCAAAGCATCAAATCAAGAAAGGCCTTTATTCCAAGAAAGATGAATTTTTATCTTATAAGCAATGTGGAAATATTGAATGGTAGAATATTAGAAAATAATTTCATTAGCGGTATAAAGTGGTAAGTAACAAAAAGACAATTTTTAAGGCATCAAATTAACACAAGAGGGAAGCAATGAATTCCAAACTGAGGTAATATCGATGATAGGGGAAGATATTCTAGAGGTAGAAATGACTGAACTTTGTGGCAAATTGGACATTGGACTTGAGACCGAGGAAAGAGATGTTTTTCAAATTTCAAGCCTGATTAATAAGGTGGGGGATATAATGGCATTTGCTAAAGTTTTGCATATATACATATGGGAACTATTTTGGAAGTAGTCATAATGAATTCAGTTTCTATCTTGTTGAGTTTGAGAGTTTTGTAGGAAAAACAGACAACTGGGCATCAGTTGGTTGAGAATATGCAGCTTAAATAAAATACATATGAAGTATGGAAGTTGGATCTTTTTCTTGGCCTGGATTACCTCATATCTTCTCTTTGTAATTCAAAAATGCTGCTTTGGTGAATGTCACTGTGAGTGTATCTACGATGTCAATGCTCATAAATGTTCCAATTTGCTTTGGAATTTGAAGAGCCCAAAGACCATAAGATGGTAATGGTTCTTTTCAGGATGCTATACAAAAGCAAGGGGGACTTGCTGTTTTAGTGCAGTACACTAATAATTTAAACTATAAGCATGTTCTGACGGCTGGGGTGTATGAAGGTATTTTGAATGCTACTAAGAATTAACTACTTTTTTGTGATCAGACAACAGAATTAGGTCTGACATTTTTAATAAGACACTGTGAAGTATATTGCCCTGATATTTAAGAGCAGATATTTCAGATCAGAGATTTACATCAGGTTGTGATATCAGAAAGTTTTTGGAGAATATTAACACATGACATAACTTGGTCATACATAAATAGAGAGAATAAGCATGATTTGATCCCAGCTGATAAATGATCAGGTAGAATGGAAGCTCCTATCAAGTCTCCTACCTGACTTTCTTCTGGCATTCAAAAAGGAGGTTGGTTTCCCAGACGATAAAAAATTGGTTTATATGGATATACTATATGCACTACTTATAAAAAGGCTTCAGATAAACTGTGACTCTTAAGGTGATTACATTTAAAACTGAAAGAAAATTGAAAATGAGAACAGCTGCACGTAAGATTGGATATTTTGGGACAAAACAAGTATTCATGCTACTAGTGAGCTGGTATCTCATCTGCAGTCATTACATAAAGCAAAGAGCTATTATAGCTTGTGATTATTTTTATTTACATACACATCAAAATGATGAGATGAGGTTTACATTTGCTCTACTTCTTTGTTTCCATCTGACTATCATTTACTTTCAGGATTAAATAAGAAATTTATTGAGCTGTACCATCAAAAACTTGTTAGTAATTGCTATATAATTACATACATTTTTATATATTTATATATTTATACATAGCTTACCTAAATCTGCAACCAAAGCTTGTAGTAACTTTGTGTAACTCTGCACCATTAATTTCTTCAGAGTGACATTCTGATGTGAGCTGAACAGATGGAATTGCAGGATTGTTCTAGCAAATTTATCATAAAAAATGCATCCGACACCTGTGTAATTTGCCTAATCATTTTCCTAATAAGCTCCCACCATTAATTATGCACGATTTCCACAATGCAATCAAGATAAAAGTAAATCTGATGACTTAATACCCTTCAAAATAATTGGTTCACCCAACACAAGGCCTCCTTTGCTTTCCATAGCCATTTTAGTTAATTAGAGAAAGGGTGCACCCTGTTGGAGTCAGCAGAACCGAGGCTGATCGCTTGGTGGGAGGTAGACCTGCTGGTGTTTGGGCAGGAGTCAAGGATATTAACTCGTGAAAGAATAGAAGATAATTTTGCCCCTTCCTCTTGTTTTCTTCCCTTCACATTCCCCCTTTCAACTTCCTTGCTTCCCCCCACCCACCCCAGTAGCAAACAGATGCGATTAGTGTTCTTCAGCCATCAGAAAACTGACTGCAGGACTCTGCAGGTCTAATGAGAATCAACTTTTCCGAGGCTGCTGTCTTGCAGTGCAGTCCACCTGTCACATCATTAGGTGCAGCATGTGCCTTGAATTCACTTTGCTAAATGAGATTTACAGGCCCCACTGAAACCCATCCTGCAGCATCCCTGCTTCAATTAGCTAAAGATTAATTGTCTGAGAAAGGGAATGAAAGTTTTACTTCAACTGACCTGAAAAAAAAAGGTAAAAAAAAAAAAAAAGTATGGTTCAGGTATTCCACATAGGCCCGAGGCAGTGTGGAAAAACGTGATAATTTAAATGTGCTGCAAATTTCCTACACCTCGCCTGGATGAATGAAATTAACTAGCACTAAAAGCTGTCAAATTAAAGGTTGACTTCCAGATATTAGCACCTTAAATGTCACTGAATATTCTCTTTCTTTTTTTCTTCTCTTTCTTTTTTTTTTTTTTTTTGGCGAACATTCACGTCAGCACACCTGCACATGCACACAAACATTTTCTTACTACTATTCCTGCTAACTGCTTGTTCGTGCCCAGCCGGGAGTTACTTGCTATAAATCTTTGATGTAACCATGGCTACAGAACAACTGGCAATTGCAAAATTTCCTCCATGTTAATGTTACACTAATTATATTTGAATGTATTTTAATGGAGAAAAAGATTTGGAGGTGAGAAAAGCTTCTGGAAGAAGGGCAGAATGTGGGATCTCTGCACCCATCTGCCACACGTTTCCTTTGCTTGTCAGACACACAGAGGTCTTGAGTGGAGGTATGTCCCTCGTAGCTAGAATTCCTTCACTTCTAAATTTTAATACAAATTATAAAACTTAAAAATTTTAATGTTACGGAGAATGGCCTAATGTAAGTAGACAATTGATTTTTAGCATTGTGGGGTATGCAAGGATTTATTAGGATTTGGATAGGAAATAGGAAAACTTCTCTTATCAGCTCAAATTGATTTTTAACTAATTAAATAAGAAAAACATTTAGCATTCCTAATATTCAGCACAAGGAATGGCACTGGAAACCACATTTGGCTAGTGTGTCAGACACGGTGTAGAGTACATGAGCAAAGAGTGAGTGTACTCCACATTTGGGGGCAGAGGTATCAGGGGGCCTAATTCTTCAGTTCACTTTTCACATATTTCAACTAATCACAGTTTGTTTGTGCCGTTTTAAATTTGTGGTTTATAGCACCTAGTTTTAAGTCATAAAATTTCACAAAATACAAGCATGCCTGGAGAAAGTCTTTACCAAGACAACATACAAATGAGGTAATACTAAATATGTATGCAAAAGAGAATAATAAAAAAGAAATGCAGAATGCAGAACGAACATGCCTCTATTTTGAATGTGAGTTCCCTGTCTTCTACATTAAGAGATTGAAAGCAAAAACCAGAAGAAAAAAAATGATGTAATAAAAAAACTTGAATAAATTCTTTTATACATAACAGGGAGTCTATTTGAAATATGCATCTGAATCCAATATTAGTAACGGTCAACCTCACCCTAAGAACATATTTAACTATGAGTTCTTAACTAACAATATCATGAAGCATTAGGATTTTAAAGTCATCTAAAAATATTATTTTATTTGTTTTTTAAACTGCATTATGCTTATGTTTTATAATATGGATATTTTATTAGTACAGTTATACATATATACTACTTGCAAATATAAATATGTATATATGTGTATATATATATATAGCAGGCATATGCTGAATTTTTAAGTTTAAATTTAAGTCTTTGCCTAAATATGATACATATCTAAGAAGTTCAGAGAATTCTATTCCAAGATTCCACTCCTTATCTATAAAATTAGACAAGGCTGGAAAACTATATGACTACTTTTGAGTTATAATTTTCTCTTGGACTTGAGTATTTCCATGCTTATGAATCTTTGATAGTCAAAGGTTCTCACTGACTTAAAGCTAATAGTTAATCAAACAGGAGGAGACAGCTAGGAAATAGTCCTCAGTGCAAAATTCTCCATATTATCATTTCATGTTGATAGCATTATTTGTTATGTTCTTAAAATAACTAGTTGCAAAAGGATGCTATATACTGGGTGTTTTCTTTTTTTCTTTTTTCTTTTTTTTTCTGACAGCGAACTGCATGTTCAGTTAGCCTAGCCATTAGAATTTTGAATTAAAAGAAAGGTATCATATGCTTTGTGTCCCTTTCTCTTCACCTAAGTACCCGAGTTTATGTAAAGATATCCAATCTGCATCAAACATCTACTATACTCCAAACTTTCTTTTAACAACGCTTACCTCATTTAATCTTTACCACAATCCTATGACTTAAGATTTATTACTTTTCTACTTGATGAGCAAAATTAAATTACAGATATTAAATAACGTTATGAAGGGCACCTTGGTAAATACGAGGCTAGGATTCAAACCACTTTTCATAGCTTGTGCCACACTTTGGTGTGACAAAACTCACACTTATGGGTTATTGTTTAAAACTGATACCCTGACTGTTTCCATGGGGATTTGAAATAGCGAAGAAGCAGATGAGTTGTATAAATTTGAGTTCAATCCAATGTATGTGGGTGGGATTGGTGTTGGGGGAGGCAAAAGTGTTTTTGTGTGATCTACCATATAGATAAACTGACATTTAACTAAATTCTGGGTGGCATCATTTCCATGATTAAGATGTAATATCTATGGTTATGAAATTTATGAGTTTTACCACTGCTTATGTTTGGTTCCAGTTTATGTCTTAATTCACAAGTCAGCATAAGATACAGAGAACCAATATTGCAGGATATGATCAAAAGCAATATGAGTAAAACTATATAATCTGACAAAAAGACACAAAAGAATTCTGAATATTTCACAGGTGTCAATTCTTCTTTATTGAAGAACATATTGAATACAATTCTAATTAAAGCCCTAGTAGAGATTACTTGGACCTTGGCAAAATAATTCTAGAGCACATCTGGAAAATTAACTTAATGAGGCAACTATCTGGAAAAAAGTACAAATAAAAGTCATTGCCTACAAGATAGTAGATCATATAAAACTCTAGTGATAATAAGAAGAGACTATTAATAAAGAATTGACATAAAGATAAAAAGAACAAAATAGGTAGCCCAGAAGCAGAAAACCATATATATAAAAGTGTACAAATATAAATGATATCATCAAAATCTGTTAGGGAATATAAATATGTCAATATATGATGATGTGACAAAGAGTTAATTAATTGCAATAATTACACATTTGTACTAAATAGATTTTATATTTGAATAATTAAATATATTAGACATAAATAAAAGTAGAATAGATTTTGTCCTAGAGAAAAAATTTTAAGTACCGAAATAACATAAGAAATAACATAGAAAAAAATTAGCTAAATTTTCTGCATATCACCAAATGTAGTAAACAAAAGTAAAATCCACAATTGGACTAGAATTTAAAAATTTTAATCTGTATGATGGAGAAATACTACTGTCATAAACAAAATTGAAAACAAGTAACTGTGAAAGAAAAACTGTTGGGAAAGGGTTGAAATGTCAATTTTAAAAAGAACAATTTAAAAAACAGTAAAGGTATAAAAACCATGTTAAACATAAAAACTAAAATATTGAGACATTATTTTTCACTTTCAAAACTATGATTTATGAAAAATATTTATGCCAAAAGACTATCAAGGACATATAAAATAGATACTTTAAACAATGATCCCAGAGGTAAAACGTATACATTTCAAAAACATTTGGCAACAAAAACCGAGATTTTTAAAAATGCTCATACTCTTTTAATATAGCGAATGGCTTTGCTACAATCATACTACCCTGATAAACTAACCAGTGCCTCACTACAATACTCAAAAAGAGGAAATAATCTAAGTGTCCTGCAAAAAGAGGAATTGTTAAAAAGTATCAATTTAAAAATGCAATGTTGAAGGATGTATAGTTCAGAAGGGAATGCTCAGAATTCTTATTCTAAGGAACTACATAGCTTCTAAAATACACTGCAAGGAAGTCTGCAAACGTATGAAATAGGCAAAAATATTTTAACATCACAATACAGGGTTAAAGGCTAAGGTTTGTAAATATTTTAAGTTTGAAATCTTGTCTTACCACTTTAATTATGTGTCTTTGAATATTTACTTACTCCATTTGTATCCCAGTTTTCTCATCTAAAAGGTGATGATAATAACCTGTACCTTATAGTTTTATGGAACATAAAATAGAATAACTATGTGAATGATATGCTTAGCACAGGACTTGGCACTAAGCAAGAGCACAATAAATGTTATTAGTTATTATTGTCCCTAGATGGTAGTATGGCATT
This sequence comes from Piliocolobus tephrosceles, assembly GCF_002776525.5. Taxonomy (NCBI): domain Eukaryota; kingdom Metazoa; phylum Chordata; class Mammalia; order Primates; family Cercopithecidae; genus Piliocolobus; species Piliocolobus tephrosceles. The sequence continues at coordinate 17,283,526 of NC_045443.1, forward strand.
GTGAATATTTTTCTGCCTTTTAAATGTATATGAGATATTTCCATAACAAAATTTTGAGTAGCTCTTTTTTTAAGTTCAACAGAAGAAAATATGTATCTTCTTAAAAGTCAAGGTAGCAGCATAACCCACAAACAATGTTTATAGGTAAAAATTCTCTCTTTTGTGAGCCCCTTTTCTATTAACTACAAGTCTATTATATATGATTACTTAATTTATTCATTCCACAAAAAAAGTGTTTATTATACTGAATGCCAGGTAACTAAGTTCTGCGAACATATCAGTGAACAAAACGTATCCCTTTCTTTATGGGGTTTAAAGTCTGTTGGAGAAGACAATAAATAAATGTAAAATAGCTTGTTATTTTGAATGTAATAGTCTGAGAAAACTTACCTGAAGACATGACTTTTAAAACTGAAATCTGATCAGGCATTCTGTTAACACTGAACTTGTCAAATCAAGAAAATAAGAAATGTCCAACAGTTCAAAGGTCATAATTCTATAAAAAATATATTCAAAGCAGATGTAATGGCATATTCAAAGTATATGGTGAAAATTAAAAGATATCATAAAGATAGTATATTTCTGAGTACATCTGTAGCTTTCATATCCTCAGATTCAACCAACCACAAATCAAAAGTATTTAAAGAAAATTAAAAATAAGTCAATTTTAAAAGTACACACAAAAAGTACAGAATAGTAACTATTTATAGCACATTTACATTGTATTTGGTATTATAAATACTCAAGACATGATTTAAAGTATAAGGAAGGATATGCATAGGTTATATGGAAATAGTGCTCCATTTCCTCTACTGGACTTGGGCATCCGCTAATTTTGGTGTCCTGCAAGCAATTCTCCATAAATAGATATCAAGGAATAACTGAATGCAGATAAGAAATATTTTAGTTGATTTAAATTTAACTTAAATATAGTTCTGATATATTAATGCAATCAACCTTCTAAATTTTACTTTTCTGTTCATGTAATTTTAGGTAGCTTAACGTATCACACACATAACAATAGCAATAGCAACAATAATAAATAGTATTTATTGGGCACTTAATATGCTAAGCAATACTCGGACAAGAGGCTATCCCAGTATTATCCCTATTTTACAGAAGAAGAAATCAACTTACATTTTCTTTTTCCAAAACCACCAGTTTATTTGTGATGAAATTGTGATTCAAGCCAGGTCTGTCTGATATCAAAATCAGTGTGCATAATCTATAGGCTTTACTGCTTTGGTTTGGATATCCGAATGCATTTGAGAGATTTCTATTTTAACTAAATTTTCCCTAATTATTTTTTAATTAAAAAATTCACACATTAAATCAGTCATTTGAAAAGAAACTTAGTAAATTTGGCTGCAATACAATAATTAACTGGTCCATTGGTTTTAAATATGCATAAGGGTTTGAAATAATTCAACTGTTAGCTCATTCAATCTAAATACAACTTCTAAGAATTTCTTGAGATTCTATTTTTTTTTGAAGGGAGAGAAAGTTGAGAATTTACATGTATTACGTTAATACTTACATATTTTGGTGTGTCTACCAGATCTTGGGTATTTTATAGATATTAAATACATTATATAATAGAGGACAAATAAGCCAATTAAATATGTATTAAATGTGTAGGTATCTCTGAATAACTATAATTATGTTATAATGACAATGAATAAAGAATGACTTATATCAACTAAATTCTGTGTGTCAGCAGCTATAGTTTCCATGACTGGCATGCATTTGCTCACTTACTCATAACTCTGTGAAGTAAGTAGTATATACCAATGTGCAAAATGAAATGTTAAACAAAATAAAATGCCCAACTCCTCTTATCTGCTTGGCCCAGAATCAGACCTTTTTTTTTTTTTTTTTTTTTTTTTGAGGGGGGCCCCCCCTGTCGCCGCGCCATCTCGGCTCACTGCAACCTCCGCCTCCCGGGTTCCCGCCATTCTCCTGCCTCAGCCTCCCGAGTAGTTGGGACTACAGGCGCCTGCCACCATGCCCAGCTAATTTTTTATATTTTTAGTAGAGACAGGGTTTCACTGTGTTCGCCAGGATGGTCTCAGTTAGAATCAGATTTTTAACTCATATCTGCCTAGTAATACTAAAACTTCTAGAATGAAATTCACTTCTAGAGATACAGCATCCTTATATAAACCAATTTAACTACTTATGTTATACTTACTTGTCTAGTACAAAAGTTTTCGTCCAGAATGTCATGGGCAGCTATACTAATTGAAAGGAGGAAAATAACTCCTAGTACACTAGAAATTATACAAATCCCTTAATGATCTGATTTGACTTTGGGCTAAGGGTCAAAATATGAGTGTGTGTATGAAAGTGTGGAATGTCTGAGTTGTTCCATTTAGTCATACATCTTTTATAGTAATTAATGTATAACATAACCAACTTTGGCATTTTAAATAAGCATCTGTCACAAATCTTAGAAACCACTTACTGTTTTGTTATAAATTGCGTTACAGAAGGCTAAATATCATGGTAATATTCTGCAGGAATATTTCATGTGAGTCTTGTTTGTAGATATTTTTTTCTCATTTTGGAAAGCGGTTCAGATAATGTTATTTTACTTTCATTGAGGTGTATAACTTTACGCCCTCTCCACCTATCCAGTTCTAACTCTGGTCTCTGCAATAGATATAAATGTATCTGGTAAATAGATACGTGATGTGCCACTTACAGGGTTTTAGGTCCTATTAATGTGTTTTATTTCCAAAAAGTACCATTGATGTCTTTTCTCATGTGTCTGACTTTGCTGTCAGTCAGCTTTACCAAATGGCTAAATCTACAAATGGAGATAGAGATGGATCGAAAAGCCCTCAAAATGGGAGCATGGGAATGTAAGGAAACAAAGGACAATGTTGCCTTGATACCTGGGCTTACATCCAGTACTTTGAATTACCAGATGCCACCACCTCCTAGCACTAAAAACACTAAACATAAACAACAACCGTAACATAAATTGGTATAATGACACATGTATAAAAAATTCTCATGTATTTACCAAAAATAATTTATTCTCCATATGTATACCACATGTAGAAAAACAACAACAACAACAACAACAGATTCCATGTATAATACTACTACTTTCTGGAATACTCTAATAGAATTTCACATTGAATAAAAGTGTATTCAAATGCTATGCACCACACAGTATCATTTAGCAAGTTGTCAAAAGTGAAACTTAAGGGGTAGAGAGCTGAGAGATATTTAAGATATCACACATTTATAATAAAGGAATGAGAAACATATTACTTTCTGTGGTATTGAATTTTTTCTCTTTTTGCTTTCTTATCAGGAACATTTCACACACACACACACACACACACACACACACACACACACACACACATCCTACCTGTTCACCGGTGACTGTGGGATGGGAATACAATTGCAAGTTTCCTCACAGCGGTGAGCTCTCAATCCCAGCTGTGCCTTCAGCGGCATGAGCCAGCATGATTATGCTAAAACACCCCTGGACTCCTTCCTCTTTTGTTTCATTCCACCCCGGGTCTTAAAGCTTAGACATTTGACATGCTTGGGCAGTTTTCTCTCTAATTTCACCCAAGCTGACTGTGTAGTGACTTTAGCGTGTAGGTGAAGCCTGTAGGTGCAAGTAGCTTCTTCAGTACTTTCCCCCTTCAGCTATCTGAACACTGGATGCATTCCAGGTTGGAGGAAATCTCTCATGGTAAAAAGTTAAACCATATCACAAGAGAGAGAATATGACCAGACCAAACTGATTTAGATCAATATCTATCCAGGCACCGGTTAACTCTGAAACTGTGAATGTAATCCTTCTGGCTTCAACAACATAAAAGATGAAGCTTCTTAGGAAGTAAAATATTCCTCATATGTAGTTACACTAAGTTTAGTTCCTTTCAAAATCATGCGATGAGACTGGTTGATATTGTGATATTCAGAGTAGCTTGCTCATATCTTAATTTCCCATGATCTAATATTAAAGAATAGACATATGTATAATATAGATATATATGTTATACAGATAATAGGTAATATACATAATATATAATGTGTATATATAGCGAGAGGTATATATAAGGTGTATATACACACATATAAAACTATACACATAGCTTAAAAATTTTGTATAACGGCTACCCTGTTCCCACACTAAAATATGGAACATCAATTTCTAATTTTTTCACCCTGGTGTCCTATAACTCTTTGCTACTTAGTGAAAATATCTGGAATTACATACATTGTTACCGAAGTAGCAGGTGGTTGAAACATTCTGAATGTGTCTAGCTCATTAAAAGGCATTGAAGAATCCATATAAACAGCATCATATACATATCTTAGACTCACATATATATCTGCTCTGTTCTGAAAAAGAGAGTACATTGATTTTTACCCTTCCTTATTTCTTGGTCATCTCAATTCCTTTGTGGAGTTATTCAACATTGAAAAAAATGTCTATGTGTTATGAGAGAGAGAATTTTGAGGGGATAGAATTTCAAAGCCTACAATGAAACATGTTGGAGGTGGGGAGATGCTCATGGCAATCCACAGTTTTAGATTCTGTGATGTGTGTGTGCATGTGTATGTGTGTGTAAAACTCCACAAGTAACGTGAAATAAATGTATCCTGAAAGAAAACTTGTCAGCACTTTCTTCGTGCAACAGTTCTCTATTTATTGCCAGCTGCACATGTAAAGAATGACAATGACATGTATAAATAATTCTCATGTATTTACCTGGAAAATACCTTCACTTCCACCCCTTTCTCTTTCTCCACCTCTTGCATCTTGAGTGCAATTGAAAAGGATAATTAACTTAGTAATAACATTGAATAAAATGTAATTTATTTTAATCTGGCAATGAAAATGTTATTAGAAACTTACTTTGGACTGAGCGCTATGGCTCACGCCTGTAATCTCAGCAATTTGGGAGGCCAAGGCGGGCAGATTGCTTGAGCCCAGGAGTCTGGGACCTGTGTCGGCGAAAGACAGTTTCACTGTCTTTACGAAAAATACCAGAATAATTACCTGGACATGGCGATGCGTGTCTGTAGTCCCAGCTACTTGGGATCCTGAGGTGGGAGGACTGCTAAGCCCAGGAGGTAGAGGTTGCAGTGAGCTGAATTTGCACCACTACACTGCAGCCTGGGTGACAGAGTGAGACCCTTTCTCAAACAAACTAACTAAAAACAAACAAAAATAAACTCACTTTCAATACCCTATAATGATTGACAACATGCTATGATGGTGTCATATGTCAGATAAGAATTGTTGTGTTTGACCAACAATGAGGAGAATGTTTGGGCCAGGAAGTATCATCATCTGATACTTAAAACCTTTTGTTTTAAAAACTATGATAAAGATTGCCTTAGTTCTTATAAAACTTTTCTCAAGCATCATGAGTAGAAGTTCTGATCTTCCTTTTGGGAACACTAATAGAGTAGTGACTGTCACCTTTACATCACTTACATCCTCTGATTAACCAGTTAAGGATTGTCATTCTGTCAGAGCCTCAGCAGTCAACATTGAGTAGGAAGCCTGCATGCAGGCATCTAAAGTGGTGTTTTAAATGGTTATGAGAGATAAATGATTCCCTGTCACAGTGCATTTGAAGTAAACTCTCCTTACTCATCATAGCGGTGAAGAATTCACCAACTAAATGTACAATGATTCTGATTGCAGTAATCTGGACACCGGTAGAACTTAAATGAAGAGTAAAGAGGGATAATATTAAGTTATTTCATAAAGAAGAAAGAAAAGAGCATTAGACAAAGAAAGGAAACCCAGATCTCAGGTTGAGTTCTGCTGTTAAGATGTGAGACTTTGGGCAATGACTTTACCTCCTCGACTTTTCATTTTCTCTTTGGTAGATGAGACTGCTGGACTAGAGCAGCAGATCCCAACCTACTTCAAGAAACATCTGTTCTCTAAGCATTAATACATTCTGTAAGAATAATGATTTACTGGTGAAATATATTTGATGAATAAATGAAATGTGTTCCCTCATGAGCCTGTATCAAAGCACATTTTAACAACTTTAAGTCTGCAAAGTATTTTGTCATAAAACTTTGCTTAGAGAGAGACATACACATAGCTATTTGTTTAGTTTCCTGGAAAACCTTAGTGGAGAGATTTTGAGTTAAGGTTCTGAGTTAAAAGCAAAGGATTTTGACCATTTCAACTATGAATGTTGTGCAAGAGTTTTGTTTTCATTTATGAAGTAATATGCTAATTATTTAAAAATAATTATTTTGAATAATTTAATTTTAGAATGTTTTAATTTTGCTAATATTGATCTTAAAAATCTATTTGTTGCCTCTTCTCTTTTAATTTCATAAAGCAGCATCCAATTTCTTATGGCTTTCAAAAATGACTTATGTCTTTATTTACAATGTACAAAATATAAAGAAGAATCAAGACTAAAATAAAAGATATTTAAGTTCATGATGAACTAAAAGTATGAATATGTTTAATCCAGAGCAAGAATTCTTGCTATGAAATCAATGCAAGGATTAATGAGTAAGTATTAAAGGTTTCATATACTGAATCAAACAGGAAAAAAATTTGGTATGTGATTATGTGCATTTTCTCAGAGAAAGGGCCAAGAGATGTCATTAGATAGTCAAAAGGCCTTCAATTAAAAAACAATCCAGTAAAACCAGTAATCAAAGGGCATTCTAGAAATATACAAGCATCTCTCCAAATGTTATGAAAAGTTACACTCACAAAAAATTATAATTGTATTAATTAAAGTAAGAGGCTAAAGAAAAAGACAAAAAGCCACTTTGTGGATGTTTTATGTCATTAATAACAATCTTCTCTGTGGAACTCTCTTTCTGTCTCTGTCTCTTTCTCCTCCCTGCCCTCAACAACAGCAAAAAATATCTCTTAATAGCCTTGTTCATCGTTCCTTTCACTAACACAAGGAATTAACACCAGTTGATTGTATCATGAGAAGCAGCCACAACCATTGAATGCAGCTATCTAATATTATCACTGTTGAAAATATATTTCCTTTTAGATCTACTTTTGTTTTCTGTACCATGGGTTAGCAAAACTTTTCTTTAAAGAGACAGATAATAAATATTTTAGGTATTGCAGGCCATGTCTCTGCTGTAACTACATCGAATCTTTCCTCGTAGCACAAAAGTAGCCATACACAATACATAAATGGATGAGCATAGATGTCTTCCCAGATAACTTTATGTATGAAAACAAGTTTGAGTTCATATATGCATAGTTTGCAACTCCTGCTCTAGATCATATAAGAAGATTTCCACTGAGTATAATTGTGAAATATTTAATTATCAATATATGAATCAGTACATTTATAAACTATGGTTTTCTTTTCCCCCAGTAGCCAATACTCAGACAACTCTGTCATTATCTCTCTTATTTGCAATTCTGGTAGGTTTTGTTTTTAAAATCTGCATAGGTTTTATTCTTAATTCAATCTGAACTTTAAAATAAAATATTAAGTTCTAACTTCTTTGCTACGTTTTTCTATTTATACTTGTACTTCTCAGTAGTCTTGGTTTCATTGTGGATTTTCTCCAAGATCCTTTTCTAATTCATAGGTGTTATATTATTTCTTTTCTACTTGTTAATAATTTTCATTTTTATAATAAGATTTTAAATATCCTACAAAAAGTTGATTATCTCTTTTCCTTTATGATATTACTTTCTAACTCCTTAAATTGATTCTGTGTGGAAGAATATCAGCTGTCTTCAATCAGGTTTTTAAGTTTTAACGCCTTTGTTTCCTTTCAGGTGAAATATATGCTGGTATAAATATGACAATTTATTCTCAGTTATAATTTTATGACTTGAAATAAGAGACAAAAACTAAATTTTATCTTGTGTTTTAAAAAACACCTTTAATGACAAAAGATCTTGGAAGTTCAGCAATTGTAGTTTTTACAGCTTTAAATCTATCTTACTTAAATCCTTTTGGCCTCCAAGTATATAAAATCAACTGAGCCTTTTGCTTTGTCATATGCAAATATCCACAGTATAAATCAATGTGCTTCATGATATGTGAAAGTTACAGCTTCTGATATATCAGAGAATCATGCAGCAAAATAAACTCTTTAGTTCTACTGTCATTAAAATATTTAAAATGTTCATTATTTCAGACCTCAACAAATTGGATATTAAGTCAATTGCCACAAATGACTATAGAAATTATTTTGTTTTCCAACTAACTGTATTGATAGATTAGAGAGGAAATTAAATAGTTAAATTGATTTCTTACTCAAGGCTAATATTTCCAGTTGTCATATTTTTATTTGTAAATTTCATCGAAGAATAGTTGATATTAAATGAAACACATCAATTTTAAGAGTACATTTTGATATCTTTATGTGTCTGTCTGTTATCATCATCCCAATTAAGATATAGTACATTTCATCATGCTAAAATATTTCCTCCTGCTCCTTTATAGTAAATTATAATTTTCATACCTGACACAGCCAACTACTGACCTATTTTTTTCTATTCTAGAACTTCATTTCAATGAAAATATACATTATGCATTTAATTGTGCCTGAATGTTTTTATTAAAATCTTATAAAAATTGTACCTGAATGTTTTTATTAAAAATATATATCTGAGCCTCATCCAAGTTGTTGGATGTGTCAGTAGATTGTTCCTTTTCATTCCCAAATGTGTTTTTGTATGTAAAGTATTTTCTGTAAATAGAATATAATTGGATCTTGTTTTCTTAGGCAGTCTGACAATTGCTCTCTTTTGATTTGTATGTTTAGTCCATTTATATTTAATGTAATTATTGATATTGTATTGCAGTCTACATCTTAGTATTTCTTTTCTGTTTGCCCCATCTATTTTGTTCCTGTTTTTCATCTTCCCTTTTTCCTTTAGGATTACTTGAATACCTCTAGTATCCTTTTATTCCTTTTTATCTTCTCTGATGTTTTTGTTATATGACTGTGTTGCACAATATGTTAGTTGTTCCAGTGTTTACAATATATATTTAGACCTTACTACAATCTACTTTCAAATAATGTCACTTACCTATACAACAGTATATTTCTACACTACTTGTCTTTTGTATCATATAATGTACTTGTATTTCTATCATATAATGTACTCCTACAATGATATATACCACTCAAAATGCTGCTTTTACAGTGGTATATACTTTTTGAGTGGTAAAAAGTACTACTTCTTATCAAAACAGACAAGTGTATTTTAGAAAGTTTGGAAAACATAAAAATTGTTTATATTTGTTTATATAATGGACAAATATGATTCTGACTTGTTTTCATCTGATAACATTTTCCTTTATCCCAAAGAAGTTCAAGTAGTGCAGGTTGGCTACTGCTATATATTTTTAACTTTTTTTCTGTTGTAAATGGCATTATTTTGCCATACCTTTTGAAAAATATATTCACTGTGTACAGAATTCTAGTATGACTAACCAATTTTCAATACATTAATAATTTTATTTTATTGTCTCTGGCTAAATTCTGTCTGATGACTATTCAGTAGTCATTTAATTTTTTTTCCCCTAGACGTAATGTGTCTTTTTCCTTTGACTACTTTTATGATATTGTTTTCTTTGTCAATGGTTTTCTGCAATTTGATTATCATGTCTCTTGGTGTAATGCTACTTGAGGTTCATTAAATTTCCTGGATTTCTGGATTAATTTTTAAAAATCAAATTTGAAAATTTTCTCACATATTATTTTGTCAAACATTTACCTAACCCACAATCTTTAGGATACTTGAATTATATATGTGTTAACTTACTTAACTTTGTCCAAAAATCATCAAAACTTTACATCTTTTCAGTGTTTTATTTTTTGTTCTTATGTTTTAGTTTGGATAATTTCTAATGTCATATTTTCAAATCTACTTATGTCTTACTTGAGAAAAACTAATTTCCTGTAAAGTTCATCCATGTCAGATACATAATCAGGTGTATAAGTTCCATTCACTCCTCAACGTTCTATATTTCTCATTATCACATTATGCTTTTTTTAAGTACTTGTACATATTTATTTAGATCTTTTAAAGTTTTTATGTGCTAATTTAATTATCCCTGTCATTTTTTATTCTGTTTCTATTGACTAATTTTCTTCTGATTCTGTGTCACATTTTTGAGTTTTTGGCCTATTTAGTAATTATTGATTGGCTGCTGGACAGTTTGAACATCATTGGGTGTATGAATACTGTTGCCTTTCTTTAGTGTTTGGTTTTGTTCTGCAAACCATTAAATTATTTGCCAATCACCTTAATCTTTTTAAAGCTTGTTTTCACACTTTGTTAGTGCCCATTCAGTGTAGTCTTTTATCTCCTCTTAGTTTAGTCCTTATTCTAAGGTATGGCATTTCTGAAGCATCCACTGAATTGCCTGGATGTTGGATGAGATGTCTTTGAAACTGTGACCTCAAGCATATCTCAGTGGATGTGAACTTAAAAGCTCAGGCACTACTTTGGTTTATAGCTCCTTTATAAGTCTTTACTCCTAGAGTTCTTTGCCTGGCTTCATAGAGTGTCACACTTGGCATATTCATCTTAATATTTAGTCAGAGCTTTAAGTAAGGCTGTTTTAAAATTTCTGGATGTATCTTCCTCTCTGTATCCATCTCCTCTATAGTAACATGCTCTACAAATTCTAATCATCTCAGCCTTTTTAACCTCAGGAAGACTTTCTTATTCTGCTTGGATCTCCTTTCCCTGCACATTGTTCTGAAAATGATTCTAGCAAGAAAGTCTGGCAACTGTAGGGTGTACTTGATACTTTATTTGATTTTTTCCCCTTCTTTCAGGGATCCTAGGTCTGTTATGTCTGTTGTCCAACATATGTGACAGATTTCTTTTCATATTGCTTTTCTAATTTCCTAGGGCATTGTTGTTGTTTGTTTGCTTTGTTTTGTGTTAATGGCAAGAGGACTAATTTAATATCAGTTTTTCAACCTTGGCCAGCTGTTCCTATTACTTTTAAATTTTTTTTATTAATGTGATGTCAACTTTCTTTTAACTTTCTTTACTATGAAAATTCTTATGGTTGTTTACTTGGTATAACTGGTGATAGCTTTATATTGTGACACTTTCCAAAGAGGTATGTGACAGAGCCCCTATATGCCTCTCTCTAGACTCAGTGTTCTTGAGAACAAAGATTGGGGACCACTGTTTCAAAAGCAAAGGTCACTGTGGTCAATTTTCATGCCTTAGGGCTAATTAGAATGAATGGAAAGTCTCAAATAAAAAATCTTTTAGAAGTTAGTATCATTTAATTTCCACTTTTTCTGGAGGTTTCTATTACATATGCAATCTGTTTTCAAAAAAATAGTAAAAATAGAAGAAATTAGCATAACAATTGCATTAAGATACTTATGAGGGATTAAAAGCTGTTGTTCTACTAGGGATGCTAAGATGCCATTGAAATCGTATTTATTCTATTATTTTATCCAGAGAAGCTTTTGTTTCATTTTGGACACCTAACTATTATAAACTTTTATGCTTTCTCTTATATGCTTCCAATTTTCCCCTTATGTTGACTTTTCTTTCCCTTACTACTATCTTTCACTTCAATGTATAGGTATCCTTTAACTCCCTTTGTTATAGTCAGTTACAGAGGTTTGTGACGTTTGCCTAAAGGCTTTATCTGAATCAAAAATGCAGCATCAGTAAATAATCTGTGATCTGGTCACTAAAACCTAAGCCATTGAAGGCTAATTTCATTTGCCCCTGGAAATCTGCAATATGTGGAGAAAAACATGTAAAAGGAAGAAAGCAAAGCACAATGCTACACAAAATAACTTTAAACAAACTTTTACACTTTTATTATACTGTATTAAGGTTTATACTGTGATACTGGTGAATGCCTATAGTCAGAAAGAACAATTAAAATGTCATTTATTTACACTCTCTCTGTATTTCCAAATAAATGTGTTTTAGTCATTAATCTAAGGAGAAGACAGACATAAGCTAGAAATCAGCTCCCTGTTGTCACAGGATCTGAGGAACTTATCATGGAGTTCAAAAGTTCAACACATATTTTACATCTAAATAAGTCATAGTGAATTGGGCTGAATCATATGTAAGCCACAGGAGTATTCTTTTGTCTCCCAGCCCATCATATGTCTTAAACATAGGCCTTCTCGGATCTTTTTCTTCATCTCTCACTATGGTCTTGGTATGTATTGCCTTACTATAACCAATAGTCAATAAAAGAGGTTTAGTGTACATTTTTTCTTGTTCAGTACTTATTACTTTTAAAGTGCTATTCCATCCTTCATGTGCATATAATCCAAGTACTTCTGTCAATCACAGTCTCTATTCTCACTTACGGTCAATCAGCTGGGCATGAGTCCCAGTCAGAAATAATCCATAGACTTCCCCCTGGCAGGTCCAAACAGAGTTTGTCCCAAGGTTGCTATATGGGCATGGGAAGAGAGAAGTCTCTTTCCCTTTATGCCTGCTAGGATTGGTAAGCTGGCAGGTTGTGAATGAGGCTCACAGTGGTACCTTTTCTGCCATGTGCAGATAATTTATTTGCTGAATTAAAGCAACATGAAGAGGATAGTAGAGCCAAAAGATAGAGAAAATAAACCCCACATTTAATCTCCTGAGTATGGCTATGTCTAAGCCAAAGCCAGGACTGAACTTTCTAGTATGTAAACCAATGATTTCTCTGTTTTATATAAGATATTTTCAATTAGGTGTCTATGAATTGCCACATACATTACCTACTAATAAAAGCAAAGAGAGACAAAACTTTAAATTCCACTTATTATTTATAATTCTATAATGGGATATATGTAGATACATTGACATTCCTATGGTTGATATTTCATGGCATATCTTATTTTTGCATCCTTTAATGTTGCATTTTTTAGGTGTTTTTATTGTGAGTAACACAAAATTGATTTTTTAAAATGCAGTCTCATAATCTCTGAATTTTTAAAACTAAATTTACTTCTCTACATTTGTTTTATTTTCTGACTTATTTGGACTTACTTTAACATCTCATTTGAGGTCTCTTGTTTATTGCCAAGTAATTTTTATAACTTTTTTTTACTCTTCCTTCATCTTATTATATTGATAAAAATAATTGATTTTCTATACTCCTGTTACAAAGATTAAGAAATGGGTCCAAGTTCACACAGCCAGAAAGCAGTGAAAATGGGATTTGGACCCATGTATACTTGAATCCAGTGTTTGTACTCCTAATGGTGAGATAATATTTCTCCTAGGAAGTAGAAGCACGGTGTTTGCTTAAAACATTTGCCATGGGGAAGCAGACTCAAAGATAAACAAAAGCTACAGTATTAACTTGAATTAATTAGATTAGAGAATGATCAGTAAAGCGAAAGTATTACTTTTTTAGTTTTACTTTACTAAACATGTTAAAAGTAAAAGAGAAAAGTGTGTGGGATGACTGAAATCGTTCTTGTTTGGGTGACTTGAGGCATGCTGTCCAAGTAATCAGGACAACAAACACAGAGGGAGAGAAAATATTTTGAGCTGGCAGTGCCAGTGTGCCATCCAAATGGAGAAGTTTTTTTGGAAAACTTAAAAACACAGAGGGTTTTTTAGATGTTCGTTAGAAAATATCCAGTTCAGAGACATTGTCTGGACTAGAATGTAAAAATGCATTATGTCTGAATGACTAGGGAAGTCAAGGATTTGAATAGGGGCACGCAAAGGGACATTACAATCAAGTAAAGCCAAATGAGGCCAAAGGGTGGAGCTGTAGGTGTGCCAGTAGAAGACTGTGTTCTCAAGTTTAAATAAATTAATAGATGCAGAGCACTGGAAACAGCACCTGATATATATTCTATGACAATGATAATGATGATAAATAATATAAGCTGGACTTTGTCATAGTTTTTCTAGTTTACAGATACTGCATTAAGTTCAAGTCCAAAACTGGACCTTAGAGAATTCATCCATCATATACCTCATGTGATAAAGAATCTCTACTCTTCTTTTGACCTAAAAAAAATGTTGAGCCTGATACCCGAACTATGTTTTGCTTCCAATGAAAAAGAGAATGAATACTAGTAAAGCGATGATGAGAACTATTTTCTCTCACAGTGATTTTTCAGCCTCTGCAACAACTACACTAATTTCCAAGGCTGCTAAAATAATCTTAGATAAATAGTTGGGAGTTTTATATAGTAGCCATATAAATTTTCTTCCGGATAAAGTAAAATAAGATTTATCTTTTAACTTTTTTTTTTTTTTAATTTCTCATCAGGTTTCACTGATATAATTTGGTCATGTTCAACTGTATGTGAAAAACACTTTTTCCTCTTTTCCCAAAACACATCTTCACATAGTGAAGGTAAAATTTGTGCATCCCTGGGGATTTGGGGGAAAAGAGAGGTGGAAGGAGAAGTTGAAAGGCAAAGAGTAAGTTCAAATTGTCAAGCCACATGGTCTGTCTGAATTTTACCCAGGGGATCCCCCTTTCTTACTGTCAGAGCAGAGATGTCTTGGGAAGCAAGAAAGACAACTCAAAGTGATAGGAAAATCCCAAGCAAAATGGCAAAATGAATGATAATATTTTACCAGTTGTGAAGCAGTTTTATTCCAGGGGGCTTTTTTAGATCAAGCACAGTTTCTTAGCTACATACAGTTTCTGACTGAGATAAGCTTCATAACTATTGAAATAACATTGGAAGGAAATGAGATTTCTGAATTAAGTTTAATTTATGTTTTATTTTTAAAGAGTAATACTTACACAATAGTATTTCAAGTCTAAATGCAAATTATGCAGACGTTTCATACTCACTTAGACTCACTCCAGACGTTTCCATTTTGTTTCATGTATCTTGTTGCTCAATTCTGATATATTTTTCTCCTTCTGTTATTTTTGGAAAAATTGATGCTGGAATGAACAAATAACATTTAAGGATCATTTTCAAAGGATACCTCATTCTGTTACCTTCAGTCTGGTCATACATTATCTTCTCTGCATGATATGTTAAACCAATAATAATTAATGTTTTATTAATAGGTCCTTGCTAAATTACTATAATGTCCATTTTTGCACATTAAAAAAAACTTGCTTAAAGTCAAAGAGTAATAAAATCAGGACTAGGATGATCTAACTTTAAAATTCAGGTTATTAGTTTGTTATAACAGATTCTTCTTGGTTTAAGGATTTTGAGTGTCATGATCACAAGAAATTATTTATGACTTCATTAAATACATCTTTGAGCATGATGCTCTATTAGCTATTTGACACTGGGCACTCTACAGGGACAGTCTCTATGCTTTACGAATTCATAATATAAGAAAATGTATATGCTGGACTCATGTATATAGATACAATCTAGTCAGATAACTAGAAAACATTAAAATATGTTTATTAAGATTTTTATCATAAATAAATTATGAGTGCATTTTACAGATAACAAATGAATACTGATTTCTTTGCATTTCATGTTTGTATCTAGTAGTTTGAGGAAAACATTAAAGCTATTTCAACAAGATCAGTCATGAAAACTTTTATGGAGTGTGTTATAATTGGTGTGATCTTGAACATGCTACATGCCAAGTAGCCTCATCAGGGCAGTAAAGAAGAAACTGTACATAAAGCCACATAAAAAGCAAAATTTGAATCACTATGATATATATAAATGAAATTTTCCCAGTTTCATTTGTACTGAGATGCCCTAGTAAACTGACTTTTCTTTCTTCCTTTTTTGCATCTACATCTTTAATTTCTCTCTTTCCATGTTTGGATAGTTTGAATGTGAATATTGGCAGGACTCAGAACCAGGGACATAAAAAAATAAGACACTTCTTTGAGATTGTCACCGTTGAATTGGGTCAGGTGCTTTTGACATCTGAATATTATGGGGAAAGACCTCTCATAATGGTCCTGACCCAACTTAGTCCATCTGTGTCACCATTTTCAGATAGAAATCTCTCCCTTGGCATCTCGCGGTCCTCAGATAATACTTAAACTTTTGCCTTCATGACTTTTAACTTGATTTTCTTCACATCCTCTAGAATTATCTTTTTTCTATAAATAAGAAAAACATTCGAGAGTGAGGTGGCCAAAAGTCATAGACTATCTTAATATAGAACAATAAATATGACTTATTCCCATAACTATAACCCTCATAACATTATGTTATGCCCAGACTGTTTATTCCCCGAAGAAGACCACCAGAGTCCAGAGTCAAAGCCAAGCAGCAAGGATCTTTATTACAGGTTCGAACCTGGAGCTCTCACTCACTCGTGAAACCAGCCGGGCAGGAGAGCTCCCCAACTGGGCTCAGGACAGTGTTATATAGTCTGGGGTAAACAGGCACAGAGTCATTGTACAAACTGGATGTATGATTGGCTGATATTTGAACAAGGCGATTCGGCTTATTATGATTGGTTCCCGCCATTTCTGATATTTCCGTTAATTTTGAAACTCTGATGAGGTTTATCAGGGGCTCACAGGACAGGGCAGGGCTTGTTTTCGCAAACCTGAGGCGGGAAAGCAGTCTCACACAAAGGCAGTTAATCATATTGTGACAGGTTTCACAACGGGTTTAGCAGGTAATACTTAAACGCGTCCTGTGACCCTGCCATGCCACAGAAAAACAGGAACTTACAACATCTTTACAATATGTTTGTGAGAGCAGGACAAAGGTTTAGCAACAGGGTGGAGTGGGCTTGCATCCTGTGCCCTTTCAATTAAAGATCAGTCAAACATAAACAGTTATTTACTTTTCTCTCTCATACATAGGGTTAATTTTACAACATAAGGAAGATGAGTAAAGGTGTGTGCCTGTGGGGGAGGAGAGTAGTCAAGACCGAAATAATAATGTACTTTGTGATATGATTGGGCTTTGTCTTCCCACTCAAATCTCATCTTGAATTGTAATCCCCAGGTGTTTAGGGATAGACCTGATGGGACGTGACTGGATTATAGTGTGTGGTTTCCCCCATGTTGTTCTCGTTATAATGAGTGAATTCCCACAAGATCTGATTGTTTTATAAATGGCAGCTTTTCTTGTGCTGACTCATGCTCTCGCCTGCCGCCTGAAGCAAGAAGAAGGTACTTGCTTCACCTTTGCCTTCCGCCAGGATTGTGAGTTCCCTGAGGCCTCCTCAGCCATGCGGAACTGTGAGTCAACTAAACCTCTTTCCTTTTTGAATTACCCAGTCTCAGGTATTTCTTTCTGACACTGTGAAAATGGGCTAATACCCTCAATTTCTGTTCCCTATGCATGGACCTAAGGGTTTGCACTATGAACTCATATGCAGTAATTTTATATACCGTAGCATCAATGTATTATTTACTAAAAAACTTAAGACAAAAAAATTGAGATCAAAGTAGCAGCAGTAATGGTGAGAGAAGATAGCTTTGGCAAATGTTGATGAGTACTGATCAGAGAACACTTGATGAAATTGATTTAAAGAATTATGAACTCATATATGGTAGGTAAAATTTTAAAGTTGATTCACTCCATAAGATTCATGTCTCCTGATTATTCAGTGTAACTAACCCTGGTGTAGGTACTGCTTTGAAGGAATTTACCGATGAAATTAAGGTTACCAATCACCTAATTTTAAAAGAGTGAGATTGTCTTGTATTTTCTGGGAGTACCCAGGGTATTCACATGAGCCCTTAGAAGCAAAAGTCAGAAGAGTCTTTCAGAGGCTGTAGCAGAAAAGATGAGGCAGAAGGTGGAGTCGGGGTGAATTAAATCAGAAGAACACAACTTGTCACTCCTGACTTTGAGGAAATCTACAAACTACGGATCAACACAACTTCTCTAGAAGCTGAGAACAAACCCAGCTGCCAGCCCACAGAAAAGGTGTTCTTAGTCCTACAACCACATGGAAGTAAATTCTGCCAGCAACCTGAATGAGCCTAGAAATGGATTCTTCCTGAGAGCCTCCAGATAGGAACAGAGCCCTGAAACCACCTTTATTTCTGCCTTGTGAAATTCTTTGCAGGGAACACAGTTGGGCTATATGCCTGGACTCCTAATCTACAGAACTGACTGACAGATAACAAAGTCGTGTTATTTTAAACAGCTAAATTGGTGGCAATTTGTTATGTCAGCAATGGAAAACCTAATACACCAGATAGTCCTCTCTCTCAGAAGAAAATCTGTGATAATAGAGGACAGCTGGGTGTAGAATTGGCTCAATCTATTGCAGCTGGTGACCTGAAGCAGTGAAACAAGGCTGCTGTCCCACTGATGCTATAGAGAATCCTAGAGGGCTCAGAAACAATCCCACAGATAATACACAACAGTTTTCTGGTAACTATCTAGAAAGGCAACCACTATTGATATTACTGTAGAAATAGAAATGGCTAGGTTAAGCCTCATATCCAATGCAAGAATACTTTTGCCAACATTGCGAGGTTAGTAGTCATCTGGCCCTGGCCCTTTGCTTCAATATGTCATGCAAAATATTCATACAACAAATTGCTGTGAGGGATGGTATCAAATCAAGATAAATAATACAAAAGGCAAAGCAGGGTTTTAGTTATTGAAAAGAGCGTATTGGACACATTAGATTTGAGTGGCAGAGATACCCATACCTCACTGAGGCTTCATGAAAATATCTGTGATAAAAAGGTAACCAGCTTGAAAGAGAACCTGTTCCATTTTTAGTTTAGATGAAAAAAATGAGTTTAGACATCATATGCTTTGTGTTCTTTTTTAACTTTACTGAGATGCAATTTGCATACCAGGAAATGCAGTCACTTTTTAAGGGAAAAAAAAAATGGGTTGAGTTTTGACCAGTCTATGAACCTATGTAACCACAACTCCAATTAATATATAGAACATTTCATAACCCCCAAACCTTTCCTCATGAGTTGCAGCCAGTCCCTGCCACTTCACCTCTCAGTCAACCATACTATTTCTCTCACTCTAGATTAGTTATACTTGTGAGAACTTTATATAATAGGAGTCAGACAATATTCAGTTTGAGGCCTGAATTTTTGCACTGAGTTAAATATTTTCTAGATTTTCCATGTTCTTGTATTTATTAGTTATTTCTTCCTTTTCCATCATTTTGTTCCTTTCTGTTCCTCTGTGTGACTATACTACCTATGGATTAATTAATATTTACACTGTTTCCAATTTTAGGTGATTATGAATAGATCAACTATGAACACTTGTATATGGTCTTTTTTATAAGTATATGTTTTCATCTTTGAGTCAAATACTAGAGGAATTGCTTAGAATTGCATAATACCATATTTAACATTATTAGAAGCCATAAACTATTTTCAGTAATTGTTTTACCTTATTATACTCCACCAGCTACATATGAGTATCACTTGCTCTACATCCTCACCAACAACTGGTATAAATTTTTAAAGTTCAGCCATTCTAGTATAGGTGCAGTGGTACTACATTGTGGTTTTAATTTACGTTTTCCTAGCGACTTATAATATTAACCAACTTTTCACATTCTTCTTTTATAAAGTATTTAAATGTTTTATATATTACTTTTTATGAAGCTATTTGATTTATTATTATTATTGAGGTGTAATTTGTGTAAGTATTATGGATGTAACTTTTTTGACAGATATGTGCATTAAGAATGTTTTCTCTTACTCGCTGGCTTGCTTTTCTATTTTCTTAATGGTGTTTTTTGACAAACAGAAGTTTGTAATATTGAAGAAATTCAATTGATTATTATTTTCTTTTTCAGTTAGTGCTTTCTCTGTTCTAGCTAGGAAATGCTTCTTTACCCTCAAAGTGTCATAGATTTTTCTCTTATGCTATTTCCTATGTTTGTCATTGCTTTAGCTCTTATATTTTGAGCAATCATCCATTTTATCAGTTAATTTTTATGAATGGTACAGTTTTACTTTTTTTTTTTTCAATCAGAAATCCAGAATATCCCAGCATCATTTGTTGAAAAGATTATTATTTGTCTACCAAATTTCTGTGGTTTTTTGGTTGAAATACAAAGACCATATCTGTGTCTGATTATGTCTGAACACTTTATTTTATTCCAGTGATGTCTATATATCCTATGCCAAAAGCACACTGTCTTAATTACTGTAGCTTTATATTGAGTTTTGAAATTAGAAAATGTAAGTCCTCTACATATTTTTTTTTTCAAGATTAGTTTGGCTAGAATAGATTGTTAGCATTAACATGTAAAATTTGAGAATCAATTTATCAATTTTTCAATAAAAGTCCAAGAGAAATTTATTTGGGATTCATTGCATCTATAGATTAACTAACAGGGAATTGATACCTTAAAAATTTTGAGTCCTTCTATGCATAAACACTGCATATAATTTCAACTATTTAAGCTCTCTTTCATACCTTTCAGCAGTAATTTGTGGTTTTAGCTATATAAACCTTGCATATATTTGCTAAATTTATACCTAAGTATTTTATGTTTCTTGATACTATTATGATGATTTTTAAATTTCTTTCATTTTCAAAATGATTTTGCTTGGAAGTAAAATTTATTTGCATATACTGGCCTTGTGTCATTTGACCTCATTAATTTCACTTAATAATTTCTTATTTTTATTTTTTGGTAGATTTTAGGATTTTCCATGCACACAATCATTGTCTGAAAATAAAGATGATTTTAATTTTTATACACCTGTACCTCTTTTTATTTCTTATTAACTATATGAACTAGGATGTCCAGTTCATATACATTTACATTTACTATGTTAAATGTAAGTTCATTCATTCTGTAGTGCATTATATCAATGGATTTTTGAATATCAAAACAACCTTACATTTCTGGGACAAAACTGGTCCCAGATATCTTCCTTGTATGTAATTGTAGTTAGATTTATTAATATTTTGTTAAAGCTTATGAATATTCATGAAATATATTAGTATTTTTTTCTGTGATATATTTATCTAAATTTGGAAATATTCTGTACCCCTGAATGCTCTGAAAGGTTTATGTGAGACTTGAAATATGACCTTATTAAATTATTTAAAAATTCACTAGTAAAGGAATTTGGTCCTGGAGATTCTGTGTGTGTGTGTGTGTCTGTTTGTCTATCTATCTATCTATCTATCTATCTATCTATCTATCTATCTATGTGTCAGAGAGAGGGAAAGATAGAGAGAGACAAAACAAAATACATATAGTTTAATCCATACAGGGTAATGTAAGTTTTCTATATCTTCTTATGTCAGTTCTTTAGTTTATCTCAAAATTTGTATTATTTCATCTAAGTTATTGAATTAATGAACATGTTTTTTCATAAGTCTCATATTATCATTTCAGTATCTGTAGGTTCTTAGTGATATTCTTCTTTCAATTTCATTATTAATTTAGTTTTTCCTACTTTTTTTCTTCATTACTCTAGGTAGAGTTTTATGAATTTTAGTGTTCCTTTTAAAGAAAATACTTCTAGTTTCATCAGTGTTTCTGTATATTGTCCTTGTTTTCTATTTTACTGATTTCTAATATGTTTATTTTCTTTCCTATTACAACTATGAGTTTAATTTGTTGTTCTTATTCTAATTTCTTAAGGTGAAAATTTAAATGTTTTAGAACATTCTTCTTTTCTAATATAATAACTTAAAGGTGTAAATGTTTTCTATAAGCACAGTTCATTTGCTTCTACACATTTTAATGTCTTATATTGAGTCGTAATCCCCATGTGTTGGAGGTGGGGCCTGGTGAGAGGTGATTGAATCATGGGGATGGACTTCCCCCTTGTTGTTCTCATGATAGTCAATGAGTTATCACAATACCTGGTTGTTTAAAAGAGTATAGTGCTTCTGCCTTCTCTCTCTGTCTCTGTTTTGCTCCACTGTAGTAAGATATACTTGCTTTTCCTTCACCTTCTGTAAGTTCCCTGAGAACTCATAGCCATGCTTCCTTTACAGTCTGATGAACTGTGAGTCAATTAAGCCTCTTTTCTTCAGAAAATACCCAGTCTCAGACAGTTCTTTATAGTGGTATGAGAACAGACTAATAAAATGAGCTTGTGTTATTAAGTGCACATACATTCAATATTGTTTTATCCTCTTAAACAACTGCCTACTTATCATTATAAAATGGCTCTAAACATCCCTGTTAAGGTCTAGAGTAGACTTACATTATAATTAATTTAGTTTTAATTTTAATGTGTAAACCATCTGACATCTCTACAAAATGTTCGATGTATTCCATGAGGTCTCTTCACTCTGGTTTGTTAAATTCAAACTCCAACCCCATGAGAGTTCTAGAGGATTTTTATTTTATGGCTCTATGAGAGCTGTATTTTCCTTTCTTTTTTTTTTTTTTTTAAATGGAGTCTCACTCTGTTGCCCAGGCTGGAGTGCAGTGGCACGATCTCGCCTCACTGCAACCTCCACCTCTGGGGGTCAAGCGATTCTTCTACCTCAGCCTCTCAAGTAGCTGGGATTACAGGCACATGCCACCTTGTCCAGCTAAGTTTTTTTGTATTTTTAGTAGAGATAGGTTTTGCCATGTTGGCCAGGCTGGTCTCGAGCTCCTGACCTTGTGATCCGCCCACTTCATCCTCTCAAAGTGCTAGGATTACAGGCAGGAGACACCACGCCCAGGCCATAGTTGTATTTTCTTAATGTTATTCTTTGCCTGGTCCTGTGGAGTCATTCTACATATGTGCAACAGAACATTCAGCCAAGCATCAAGATGACCCTTATGCAGATCTTTAAAACTCTCTTTGAGTAGCTTTTCCTTTGTCAGTACTCTGTCTACCAAATCCTGGTTCTCCAAATCTTGCTAATATCTAATTCCAGACTACTCAATTCAGCAAGATTACAAAACCATTTTTATTTTACTTCTCTGAGGGCCAGGGTCCAGTAATTAACTCCATGCAGAAGGCCAAGGCATCCATATGACTCACCCGTTGTTGTTATTTTCCCTGTATAATGGTTCACAATTCTTTGGTGTTGACTTTCCAATGAATGGAAAGAGTTGTCTCATAATTTTTTTTTTCAGTTTTATAGCTGATTTCAGCTAGATGGCAAGTTCAGCATTTGTTACTTCATTACGGTTGAAAGTGGAGCCTCTAAATATTACCACTCATATTTCCTAGGTTAACATAAATTTATATTCTTATAAATTTTACCCACTAATCTTCATTTTCCTTTCTCACACAAAATATAAAAATTCCACACTTCTCTTATATTACCACAACATTTACATCTACTAAAACACTAAAGTATGAAATAAATAGTAGTGTTTCTGTTCATTACTTCCACTGAGTATTTAGCTTACTTTTTTGTGTTCATCATTATATGCTAACACAGCTCCAGTTTTCCTTTGCCTTTTTTGAAAAATAAAATAGATATTCTTATTCATTTTGCTTTTACCATTTTCAACTATATCGTCACCTATTCACAGCATTTCTTTGCCCTTTATTTACTAAGGTTGTTAAATTATTTTATTGAACAGTGGCAGATGTCTATTAAAACATGAACAGTAAGGAGAGATACCAAAATGAAATGGACTCACAATTCAAATAATATTTCTCTATCTTTTGCATTGTCGTAATTATTAGGGTTTATCCATTCATATTTTGTAATATTTCTAAAGTAGACAGTGAATCTTGCCTGAGAGAACATTTTTTTTCTGGAGCAATTCCTTTCTCTAATTACAACATTGCTATAATGAGAAATATCAATGTATAACAAAATTCCTTTTTAAAAAAATTTCATCCAAATGCTATTTTAAAATTGACATTCTTAAAATAATTCTTGATGTGACTAATTATGTCAAGTGTGATTTCTTTAAGTGATGATTTTCTTTAGGAAATTTGTAACAAATTTGAGTATGCAAGTTCCGTCATATAGTAACTTCCTCATTCTTTGGTTATTCACTATAATTCACATTCCCAGTTTTCATTGCTTAGAATATATCTTTGTAAGTATTAATATGTTAAAGTAACTTCTCTTTTTAAAAATTTCATTGATTTACATAATGAAACAATTATAATAATGAACATTTGTTAAGAGTTCCTTTATTTATTTTATATTAAGCATGTTACATGTACTATAAGTAACCATTCTCACTATGTATTTATTCCTTTCTTTTTCTTTTGATGAATTAAAAACCTTGCATAGGGATATTTTCCCATCCTCTCTCTAGTCATCATACTTGGAAATAAAAAAGTCTACATTATGGACACAACTAACAACTGATTTTAGCTTCTCTATCTCTTCCATTCTAATAATTGCACTTTGAATATTCACCAGCAATTCAGCGTTTTGGATTTCATCAACCTTAAGATCTATAAAATTAAAAAAAAATTGAACCCTATAGTAGAATCATGTAGAGAAACTACATGTGTAATTGTAATGTGTAAATTAAAATTTCTCCTTTTCTTTCTGTTTTTCTGTTTATACACACACCCCACATACATATAATATTGCATCCTTTAACACACCACAGTAGTCAAAAGGGTACATTGAAAAATGTTAAGTTTGCTTTTTTTTTTTTTTTGAGATAGAGTCTTGCTCTGTAGCCCAGGCTGGAGTGCAGTGGCCGGATCTCAGCTCACTGCAAGCTCAGCCTTCCGGGTTCACGCCATTCTTCTGCCTCAGCCTCCCGAGTAGCTGGGACTACAGGCGCCCACCACCTCACCCGGCTAGTTTTTTTGTATTTTTTAGTAGAGATGGGGTTTCACCGTGTTCGCCAGGATGGTCTCGATCTCCTGACCTCATGGTCCGCCCGTGTTGGCCTCCCAAAGTGCTGGGATTACAGGCTTGAGCCACCGCGTCCGGCCAAGTTTACTTTTTAATGCATTGCTAGGTTATTAACAATGTGAATTTTGACTTGGGAATACCAGAAGGAAATTGAAAGTGTGTGTCTGGAGCATCATGAAAAGGCTGAAACCATACATAACCATCTGGATTGTTCTACTTGCTGGTAAACTTTAAGCTTCTACATTGAAAAGTTTTCCTTTTTCTTGAAGATACATTTCCTTTGCTGATACCCTAATTGTCATTTTGTGTTTCTATAATTGGCTAAGAGATATTAAAATAATGAATACCTGATGGTTGATTATATTTGGCATTACTTTGTACCAAATATGATGCTAATCATATCCGCTACTTCATTTAGTTATACATAGAATTTAGGTTTCTGTAAATCTAAAAATAAGATCACATAAAATAGTTATGTTTTTTAATTGATTACAGCTAAAATTTTGCATTCATTTAACTGAATGAAACTTTGTACATTTGTACTTTATTTAGATTTAACTAAATATTTTTTTTCAAATAACAACTCCTTCATTGAGTACAATGATTTGAATGTGATCTCTCCAAAATTCAGGGGATGCCAATGTGATAGTATTCAGAGGTGGGGTCTTTAAGAGCTAATTAGGCCAGGAGGGCTATTATTTCATGAATGGGATTAAGGCCTTTACACAAAGATTTCATGCAGTATTCACTAGCTTGCTTTTCCAGCTTCTGGCATTTAAGGACACAAAGTTCCTCCCTTCCGGAGGATGCCACAGTAAAATGCCATCTTGGAAGCAGAGAGCAGCCCTCACCACACAACAAACCTTTCAGCCTCTTAATCTGTACTTCCCAGCCTTCAGAACTGTGAGATATAAATTTCTGTTCTTTATAAATTACCCAGTCTGTGGTATTCTGCTTTAGCAGCATAAATGCACTAAAGACACTAATTGATAGTAAGTGGAAGTGTTACTATAAAAAATACTTAAAAATGTGGGAGCAGCTTTGGACCTGGGTAATGGGCAGAGGCTGGAAGAGTTGGAGGGGCAGGCTAGAAAAAGCTAAGATTCCTATAAATGAAGCAATTCCTGTGAGGGCTCAGAAGAGGTGAGCTGTAGAGAAGGCTACATTTTTCTTAGAAATTATATACGTGTTTGTGAACTGAATGTTGGTAGAAATATGGACAATGAAGACCATTCTGGTGAGGTCTCAGATAGAAATGAGGAAATTAGAGGAAAGGCCATCCTTGTTATAAAACAGCAAAGAACTTGGCTGAATTGTGTCCGTGTCTTTAGGATTTTGTAGAAGACAGAACTTGAAAGTGGTGAACCAGGATATATATATATACACACACACACACAAACACACACAATTACTCTGTACCACATAGATATGTACAATTGTACATACTTATTTGCAATATTTCAATACATATATACAATGTGTAGTGATCAAATCAGAGTAATTAGCGTATTCACCATCTAAAACATTTATCATTTTTGTGCATCGGGAACATTCAAAATCCTCTCTTCTAGCTATTTTAAAACCACGATAAATTATCATTAAGCATATTTGTGCTACAGTGCTATAGAAAACTAGATGCTACTCCTCCTGTCTAGCTGTCGTTTTGTATCCATTCACTCACCTCTCTTTATCCCCCATGCCCCCTGTGCTTCCCAACCTCTAATAACCACAATTTAACTCACTAATTCTAAAAGCTTAATTTATGTGTAAGTCTCAAAAATGCATGAGAACACATGATACTACTTATTTTTCTGTGCCCTAGTTATTTCACTAAATATAATGTCCTCCAGGCTCATCGATGTAGATGCAAATGGAGAACTTCATTATTTTTAAAGGATAAATAGTATGTCATTATATATATACATATATAGCAACAAATTAAAAATTATATATTTGAATATAATTTATATATATACACACCATTTTTTTTATTATACTTTAAGTTCTAGGGTACATGTGCACAACGTGCAGGTTTGTTACATATATATACATGTGCCATGTTGGTGTGCTGCACCCATTAACTCGTCATTTGCATTAGGTATATCTCCTAATGCTATCCCTTCCCCCTCCCCCCTCCCCACAATAGGACCCGGTGTGTGATGCTCCCCTTCCTGTATCCAAGTGATCTCATTGTTCAATTCCCACTTATGAGTGAGAACATGTGGTATTTGGTTTTCTGTTCTTGCGATAGTTTGCTGAGAATGAACTTTTCCAGCTGCATCCATGTCCCTACAAAGGACACGAACTCATCCAGCTGCATAGTATTCCATGGTGTTTATGTGCCACATTTTCTTAATCCAGTCTGTCACTGATGGACATTTGGTTTGGTTCCAAATCTTTGCTATTGTGAATAGTGCCGCAATAAACATACGTGTGCATGTGTCTTTATAGCAGCATGATTTATAATCCTTTGGGTATATCCCCAGTAATGGGATGGCTGGATCAAATGGTATTTCTAATTCTAGATCCTTGAGGAATCGCCACACTTTTCCACAATGGTTGAACTAGTTTACAGTCCCACCAGCAGTGTAAGTGTTCCCATTTCTCCACATCCTCTCCAGCACCTGTTGTTTCCTGATTTTTTAATGATCGCCATTCTAACTGGACACACCATTTTTTAAATTCAATTGTTATTGGTCATTTAGGTTGACTTCCTATTTTGGCCATAGTGAATAGTGCTGCAGTTAACATGGAGTTGCAAATATCTCCTTGGTATACTGAAGTCCTTTCCTTCAGATAAATATCCAGTGTTGGGACTGCCAGATGATATGACTGAACCTGAATATTTGGCAGAATAAATCTCTAAGAAGGAAAGTGTTCAGAATGCTGCATGCCTTCTCTTAACTGCTTAGAGTAAAATATGAGAAGAGGAAAATGATTCCAAGGTAGAATTTTTAATTTAAAAGTGAGGCAGAACATTACAATTTCTAAATTCTCAGCCAGACCATTTAAAAAATAAAAAAGTACGTATAGGAGAGAGAACCAAGGGCTTGTGTTCAAGCTACCTAACCAACTATTTGATAAGAAGATTACCATGAATACAGAGAAGTCAGGTGCTATTCACAATGGGAGAATGACCCCGAAGGGATTTTAGAGATCTTGGAGACTACCATATCCGTCAGGCCCAGAATACTGGAGCCTCAATGGAAGAATGGTTTTGAGGGAGAGACCTAGGGTGTCTGTGAGACCGTGGGGCTCACTGCCTAACACCATCTCAAGTCGCTCCTCACATGCTGGTATAGTGCTCCTTAGCACTCTAACTGTGGCTAAGGTGGGCCCAGGTGCTGCTTGGACTGTGTTCTGGAAGGTACAGCCATAAATCTTGACGACTCCTACATGGTACTAGTTCTGTAGGTGCAGAGAGTGAAAAATCTGTGGAGACATGTCTGTCTCTATCTAGATTTCAAGGTTGTTGCAGAGAGCCTCTGGGTCTCGGCAGAGTCTTGCGATAGGGGTGAGGCTGCCATGCAAAGAACCCACTAGGAAAATGTGCAGGAAAACCGGAGTTGTGGTCACCTCAAAGAGCCCCAGTTTAGACAATGCTTAGTGATGCCATCGGAGGTAGGTCTGGCCCTAAGACATCAGACTTGTAGAACCACCAGCATGCAATGCCAGCCTGGGTGAGTCACAGAAACCCAACTCTAAATTCTGAGAGTCATGGCACATGATCTGCACCCAGCAAAGGCATGAGACAGGGTCCCCTGAGGATTTGGGGACTAACTCCTGCTCCAGAATGTCCAGAAGGTAGAATAGAGAGTCAGGGAGGATTGTTCTTAGGCCTCAAGATTTAGTGTGATTTGCCTAGTTAGGTTTTGGACTTGCTTTGGACCTATTACTCCTTTCTTCTTTCCTGTTGCTTCCTTTTGGAGTGAGAATGTCCGTCCTACTCCTGTCCCATTGTTGTATTTTGGAAACACACAACTTGTTTGATATCACAGTCTTTTAGTTAATAAGTTAAGGCTTCTGGGGGCTACTGAGATGGAATGAATGTATTTTTTATGTAAGAAGGACGTGAATTTGAGAAGGTCAAGATTAGAGTGCTATGATTTGAATGTTTCCCCTCCCAAATTCAGGTGTTGCCGATGTGATAGTCTTAAGAGATGGGACCTTTAAGAGGTGATTAGGCCAGGAAGACTTCTTTCTCCTGAGTGAGATAAAAAAAACCCTTATAAAAGAGGTCCCACTAAGTGTTTGGCTAGTTTGCCCTTTCACCTTCCGTCATGTGAAGACATACTGTTCCTTCTCTCTAGAGGATGCAGCAACAAAACACCATTTCAGTAGCAAAGGGCAGCACTTCTTAGACACCAAAATGGCTCACAGCTTGCTCAAGGACACCCCAGACTCTGTTTTTTATAAATTGCCTCATTTGTGGTATTCTGTTATAGGAGCACAAATGGACTAAGACACAAACGTTTGTATTACAATGTTCAGTTTCTGAATTACTGTTATTTTTGTTTTTCGTTTTTTGTTTTTTCCATGTTCCTTGAGATTATTCTTAAGGGACTTAGATTCTTCATATCAAGGATCTCCAACCCCTGGGCCATGGACTGGTCCTGGAGTAGGTGAGTGGTGGGCAAGCGATTGAAACTTCATCTGTATTTGTAGTTGCTCCCCATTGCTTGTATTACCACCCGAGATTGGCCTCCTGTCAGATCAGTGGCTGCATTAGATCCTCATAGGAGTACAAGCCCTATGTGAACTGCACATGTGAGGGTTGTAGGTTGTGTGTTCCTTATGAGAATCTAATGCCTGATGATCTGTCACTGTCTCCCATCACAATGGGACAATCTAGTTGTAGCAAAACAAGCTCAGAGCTCCCACTGATTCTACATTATAGTGAGTTGAATAATCATTTCATTATATACTAAAATGTGATAATAAAAGTGCACAATAAATGTTATGCATTTGAATCATCCCAAAACCATCCCTGTCACCCCTGGTCCATGGAAAAATTGTCTCCTATGAATCCAGTCCTTGGTGCCAGAAAGGTTGGGGCTCACTGCTGTGTATAACTGGACTTTTACTTTCTATGTTAATTACAAAGCTCTGATACACTTTCTGAGGTACAATCAAATGTATTATCCAAGGTAGCATTTATTTCTCTATATAAACTTGAATTTTTATTAAAACTATGTATTTATTTATAAATACTACTCTGTAATAGGATAAAAATGAGTGTTTATGTTTCTACTTGAAAGATGTGGATTCCAGAAGTAATGAAATCTTACTGTACTAGACTCTCCTAAGAATGAAGAAGCCAGTAGAAAAAAAGATTTAAAGATGTTTATTTATTATTGTGGAATTAATGCTTCACTTGCTTTCTGAATAAAACCAATATCCAACTGCAAAATAATCTTAGATGCAACACTTGCCTGATTGTCTTTTGTGTTAATATTCATTTGTCTTACAAAAACAGTTAAATGGTGGCATTGTTTTCACCTTACATTATAGATTAGTAATCAGGACCAGGCCAGGTGCGGTGGCTCATGCCTGTAATCCCAGCACTTTGGGAGGCCGAGGCGAGAGGATCAGGAGGTCAGGAGTTTGGGACGAGCCTGACCAACATGGTGAAACCCCGTCTCTACTAAAAATACAAAAATTAACTGGGCGTGGTGGTGCGTGCCTGTAATCCCAGCTACTCTGGAGGCTGAGGCAGGAGAATCACTCAAACCTGGGGGGCAGAGGTTGCAGTGAGCCAAGATCCCACCACTGCATGCCAGCCTGGGTGGCAGAGACTCCATCTCAAAAAAAAAAAAAAAAAAAGGAATCAGGACCAAGAATCCTATACAAATGAAATAGGCGATGGTGACCCCTTATTAAAGATTATGAACAACCATCTCTACCAGTGTAAATTATCTAGTTGTCTAAAGTAGAGGATAATTACCCACATCATTTTTATTTCTACAAGCCCTGGAAAACATTTTGATATGAGTTAAAAATATATTTTGTTTGAGCCATACAAGTTTCTTCTTGATCCAAATGGATTGGTTATGGTAGATGTAGAGTAAAACTCTTTCTTAGCTCATTTATGAGTAAATATTGTAGTGATTCAAAAGATTACTCCCCCATTCTTCGGTGGTGCCTGCAGTTCTTTGACCAGTAGAAAAGACCTTTTTAATTTCCAAGTTAAGCAGAAGTTTAAAGGGTCTTATCACTGATTTAAATGTACATTAAAATATACCACAATCCCCTTGATTGGTATTTATGGTGGAATTTTAGAGAGAACAAAGTCAATACGTGAACATTGACTGTTTACAAAAGGGAAAAAACTGGGCTGAAGCAAACTATACTCAATTCAAATGTTTGCCCATAATTGACTCTGCAAGGTATCTATACCAAACTCTTACTAATTTAAGTTCGAGTAGATCAATAAAGCAGCATTTTTCTCTCAGTTTTTTCTGTGCTGAGTTTGCATGCAGTGACACAAACGTTAGTGGCATGGCTGGTAACTAGCCATATCCCTGGGAGTTGAGTGCAGAGAGCCAAGAGGAGACTAGACACCATGAAGGTTACTGTTTTTTCTTTCCAGGTAAGTGTCTCTGGGAGCTCATCCCTGGGGCTTTCCTTAGACAGCTGCTCCTCTTAACTCCCTCTCATCCCTCCTCTAGCACAGGACAGCAGTCATGCATTAATGGCTAAATGCTGGGAACACCACGGTGCATGATGGTATTCAGAAATCCTTATCCTCACATGCTTTTGCTGTGCGGTTCATTTTTTAACAAAGGACTAGAAACGAAAATGTGGATGTGAGTGAAAGAGAAGAGCAGGGGGTGAAAACCCACTTTGTAGCAAATGAATTACATTCAAAGTCAATTTTTAACTAATTCTTCCTGTGGCTATTAAAAGAGCTAGTGTTACATGAAGTCACAAACCGGTCCCCAGAAAATGAGTATCAGTGAGAGATACACTTCTTGGCATAAAGCATCCTCTTTAGAGAAAATCATTCTTGAAGTCCATATATTAAGTGAATTCTCACTATTCTAAGCTAGGTTTTAAAAATATAACAGAAAAGAAAGAAAAACTATTGGATTTATCCACCTTAAAGAGACCATAAATTGATCTCCTGCTGATGGCAGAGTACTCAGTTAGGTGGGAAAAAAAGCAACAACAAAAAAACAACAAAGAAACCCTTCATAGCCAACAATAGATTGCTTCAGTTCAATTTCTTCTGTTATACAGGATCTGACTTCATGTTTTAGTGCCATAATACATTTATTAGAATAAAATTCCGGAACATTATCAAATAACTGAAAATAAATTCTAGCATTCATGGCCACAAAACACTTTTTATAACTTCTTTTTCCTAATGGCTCTAATATAAGCTTTTCTGTTCCCTCCCTCCCTCCCTCCCTCCCTCCCTCCCTCCCTCCCTCCCTTCCTTCCTTCCTTCCTTCCTTCCTTCCTTCCTTCCTTTCTCTTTCTTTCTTTCCTTTTTCTTTATGAAAGGCCTTCCCTCAAGCTATAGAATGTATTAGGGAATGCTAAATGTTTTTACTTAAAGAGCTTTTTACTAATGGTTTCATTTATTAGCCTTTACCTTTAACATAAGGTCTTACACCCTTAATTGTATTGCAGTATATAGTAACAACCTCTACTTTAATTGCACCAGAAAGGAAAGTCTTACAAAAGTGCCTTTATTTCCACAGTTATCTAGTCCGTGTAATAACTGCTATGTAGAAACTTCTCGGAGGTGACCTCTTCAAGATACGCACATCTTGCCATCACCAATCCATAGGAGAGTTTGAAATGGGCTGTAAGAACTTGCAACATTTTACTCAGTGTCTTGGGAGACACCATTTTCCCGACCCCTTAAATTTACTGTCTTTATAGACAACTTGCTCTGGGAATGGGGGACTTCAGAGTTAACTCAGCAGCTTTGGCAAATGAATGTTCCATGAGAGTATTACTGCAGACCCCAAGAGGGGACATTAGTCTAGCTCTTCATTAGCAGGGGTGAGAAAAAGCTGTCCTCTGTGTTCCTGGATAGGCAGACTTATTCTGATAGGAGTTTCTCTCTGGAATTCAATTCTCTGAAATTCTTAGTGCTCCCAAAGTCAGACTTGTCTTTAATGGAAATAGGATAAGGTGAATCTGAAAATGTCAAGTGCAGAGTTTTATTTTTCAAGGAGACCATGGGTTTACAAATTGGAAGAAAATAACAATTCCTTTAACAGAAATAAAGTGCAATTGTAAAAGTCCAACACATTGCAATTTGACAATGTGCACTAACTGATAATGCCACCCAACTGACTCATTTACCAATTTAAGGTTTTTTTGTAATCTCCCTGTGAGCTTCTCAACATAATAGAAGAACTCCGTAAGAAAGTGTTTGCGTGTATTGCCCAAAACAGGAAATAACTTCCTGCAATGCTTAAGAAAATACAGCCAACAACTCCTTTCCTGACCCTTTATATAACAATGATATTTGTATGCCAATAATTTTTTTTTCAAATGTGAATGTTAGTGCAATGTGTGGGTGAACAGAATGCAGTGGAAATTTCAAAATCATATAAATAAAGTTAAGGAAAATAATTGGGAACAAAGGAAAAATATGGATGAAATTTGAATACGGTGACTGTGAAATCTGAGTAGAAAAATATTCTCAATATTTGATGATAAAAGTATTGAAAAGACACAACCGAATTTACTTATCTGTCTATTCCTAAGTTCAAAGTTTATAGCCACTGAAGCTATTCTAAAATAATTTTGTCTTTTTCTACCACTACAAAAGTACGCTGACAATAATAAATGATAAATGTAGAATGGCTTTCTTCATTAAACTTTCAAGCTCCTTACATTTTATAATTTTTTAAATATTTAATTTTTGGATATAGCCTTTTTTATTTCAAGTTTTATTTCAGATATGAGGGAGATGTGCAGGTCTATTACATAGGTATATTGTACCCAGGTATAACTGGCATCCAACCCAACCGGTAGTTTTTCAACTCACACCGCCTGCCATCTTCCATCCAGTGATCTGCTGTGTCTGTTCCCATGTTTATGGGCATGTGTGCTCAATGTTTAGCTCCCATTTATAAGTGAGAACACGTGATATTTGGCTTTCTCTTCTTGCATTAGTTCACTTAGAACATATTCTAAATGCACTAAATAGAGAAAAATTTTGATGGGAACTGCTATCTATACTTACAATGAATATTGTAATGAGTCTGAAACTTTGTCATATCATGTGATTTTTTAAAGCATTCATATGAGCAGACTAACGAATAAATCACAGTATTTTTTAAATATTCAATAATGATCTCAATCAGAAAAAAACAATTGCAAAGTGCTTACTCATCACTGTGCTGTGCTTGGTGCTTTAAAAAGAGATTTATTGAACTTTAGGAACTTAAAAAATCAAGTGACTAATGGTAATATTGGTTTGGTAATTTTTAAGCTGCTGATTTTTTTAGAGCTTTATAGAACATATAGCTTGTGGCTTGAAAAAAATCTGTAAGAACAATGAGACGTAGCACTCTTGACTCTGAACAATTTTAAGAGTGGAAAATTCTTTACAACATGAGAGACTGATCCATTTATGAGGAGATGTGATGGGAAGCCTCTCGATCTAAGCAATGGGTGGAATTTTATTTTCTAAAGCAATCACGACCACTTTACCATGCCTTATCCACTTTTACAGTATTTGAATCCATTTCTTTAATTTATTCTCCTATATTTCCAAAGCTCTCATGTATTTTAATAAATCTATTTTTACATTGTCTCTTGTATTCTGGTAGGAATTAATTATCAGATCTTATATCCTATTAGTTTCTGTAAGCTGAGAACTTGCCATTTGATCCTTTTTCACCATGTAATCTATCAATACTTCCAGATATCTCCTATGCTTTTCTTTTTTGACTCTACTTTTGTTCTCCTCCCCTACCTCCTTAATACCTTAAAGTTCTTTGACCCTAGACATGTTTTTTTTTTTTTTTTTTTTTTTTTTTGGCGGGGGCTTGGACTTCATTGGATTGGAATCTCTATATGTCCTTCTTCTTTCCTTCTTGGGTTCAACTTCATCTCTACACACTATTTTTGGTTTGTCTTTCCATAGTCTTCCACCCATATCCATAGTCTCAGGACACTCCCCCTCACCCAATTAAATGCCAACCTGGTTCAAGGAATCCGAGTCAGAGCTCAAACATTGTAGCTTTCTCAGAGAGATTTATGCATATTTAGTCCATAAGTTCCATATCCCAGGCACTTCATTTTGTCCGTCTCTGGATCTGAATAGAATAATGGCCTAGGTATGCCACAGGTCTAGCATACCTAGGCCAGTATTCTGTTCAGGTCCAGAGACTAGGACAAAAGATTTTATGCCTGTGGCAAATTATGACAAATTCAAGAAAAATGGAGAGGGTTTCCTGCTTAGCTGGTGTGTGTATCTCTTCTGATTTCCCATTGAGAGTCTTCTTAGAGACTCCCACTCTGGCTTCTCACAAAAGATTTCCAGTTAAAAAGGTTCAATTTTGGCCAGGTACAGTGGCTCATGCCTGTAATCCCAGCACTTTGGTAGGCTAAGGCGGGTGGATCACGAGGTCAGGAGATTGAGCCCATCTGGGCCAACATGGTGAAACCCCATCTCTATTAAAAATACAAAAATTAGCTGGACATGGTGGCGTGTGCCTGTAATCCCAGCTACTCGGGAGGCTGAGGCAGGAAGAAGAATCACTTGAACCCAGGAGGTGGAGGTTGCAGTGAGCGAAGATTGCACCACTGCACTCCAGCTAGGCAACAGAGCGAGACTCCATCTAAAAAAAAAAAAAAAAAGTTCAATTTCAGGTTTCTGCAAAGTTCCTGTGTTAAAAAAAGTGCTCCTTAGGGGCAGGAGAACTAATTTAGAGCAGGGTTCAAAGTGGTGAGAATGCTCAAGTCCCAGGTATCAGTAGCTGCTAGACCTAGGAAAATTCACCAATGTTGATCTTCCTTCTCTCCTATGTGATTATATAGTATGATGTAATAAATTAAGCTTCTAGGAAACCAGTTTAAGCCAACTTCCTGAGTGGACAATGCCTCTTCTTTAAGTAGGCCAGGCTGTTGCTTGATTATTGGAACATTCATCCCATCCACATTGAGATCTTTTTCTGTGACCCTTATCAATGTGAGATGAATACACACAGTATACTCAGGATATGAAAGAGGGTAGTGTTTTTTGGGCCATACAGGAACAACAATAGAGTGACTGAGGTCTATATTTTTGCTTTGAGAAGTCTTCAAAGATATCTTACATAATAAACATATGTGTCCCTGGAATTTCTGGCTTTCTAGCTTTTCTGAGCTCATGACCTAGCCCCAAATACAGGATGCTGAGAAGCTTATATCTTTTGGGATTTATATTACTTACATTCATTGGATGAATCATTCACTGCAATAAGGACACCTAATGGTTTCTACTCTTGCACTCACTAAATGGAACTGTGATTGGTGAGATCTTACTCTAAGATTGAGGTTATTAGAGACAGCATAATTGGTGGCTTTGAGGATCAAATCATAGTATATTGGATGCAAATACCTAATCCAAGACTGAATTGATATGGAGGAGCACTGCTGGTGGATAGTTTCAGTTGGAGGTAGAGGTTATACTCATGGAACTCATCCCATCCCACTGCATACAGTGGAGCAAATGAGACCCATGACATGTAATTCCTCATGGAGCATGACCTTTTCTACCTGAAAGTACACTAATTCTGATCTCGTTCCCCTCCATAGTTATCAGTTCAGGATGAAACATTTTAGGCAGCTATAACACTGTGGGTTTATATTGAGTGTGGGGAAACTAAACCACCAAGTACTCCTATACGTAATTTTCTGTTTCTCCAGATCTTCCTACATCATTTGCTTATCCAGTAGTTTTGTCTTTAAAGTAAAAATTTTACAATTATCACTGGTTTAAAAAGAGATAATTGGAACCAGAATTCAGTCACCTATGACCAATCCTTTCCAGCTGCCTTCTGTTAAACGTTCTTTTACCATGGTCGTTTCCCTTTTACATTTAATCTGTACTCTTACTCACACATTTTGTTTGTATTTTATATGCTTTGAATTTGTGTCCCTGCCCAAATTTCATGTGCAACTATAATCCTCATTGTTGGAGGATGGACGTGGTAGGAGGTGATTGGATCAAGGGGACGGATTTCCCCCTTGCTGTTTTCATGATAGTGAGTGAGTTTTCACAAGATCTGGTTGTTTAAAAGTGTGTAGCACCTCCCCTTTCTCTCTCTTTCTCTTGATCCTGCTATGTAAGATGTGCCTGCTTCCCCTTCACCTCCTGCCATGACTGTGATGGAAATGGTGGACCATCAGCAGAGGGTGCCATCTCACTGGTTGCAGCAGGGAGGTGTGGCTGGGACCACATGCTCCATGGAGCTGGTGGGAGCCCTGCCCTCCCGGGCACAGCTGCTGCTGCCCAAACAATGGTTGCATACCCAAGCCTCCTGCTCCATGGAGCAGGTGGGAGCCCTGTGACCCCCCCATCCCCCTCCCTCTGTGCAGCTGCAGCCATCCAAACCATGGCTAGAGGCCCAGGCATCCCTGCACTGTTGGGGGCCTGGGAAGGCCCCTTGCCCTCTCAGGCTCAGAAATGCCTGCTCCCACTGCCTGGCTTCTCCTTGCTGTTGGTGTGTGCTCCAATCTTGCAGCAAAGTCAAGGCTGCACCCAGGCACTGTCATGGCCCAGCTGGGTGTGAACACACTTAGGGCAGTGCTGACATGCAAGCCCCCTACTGCTTTGGTCCCCTCTAGACATTGGATTCTGACAAGCATGAGAAAGAAGTCAAGGGGTTGCTGAGAGCAGCTTGGCATCGGCCTGAAGATGCCCCTTGGCAAGAACAGCCTAGGCACCATGAAGAGAAGCAGGAGGCAGGCAGGCTCCTGGGTGGAAGGGGGCAAGTCCCTGGTGAGACCCAACCTTCAGGCCAGGGAGGGCCTGAAGTCTGGGGGCTGGGCTGCCAATCCCATGGACAGGAGTGGGAACTTGTGGTGCCTTTTCTGGGCCTGCCCATAGACCAACTGGTGTGTACTTTCTCCTCTTTGAGGCCTATAAAAGTCCCGGGCTCAGCCATAGCTGAGCAGATACTGGGATGACCAGCTACAGAGGGGCTACCTGTTCCAGGGCCTCCTCTCTGCTGACACTCAAGCAGTGGAGCTACCCACTCCAGGGCCTCCTCTCTGCTGAGTGCTGGGAAGATGACAAGGTAACCTACTTGAAGAGAGGAGCTTCCCACTCCAGGGTCTCTTCTCTGCTAGGAGCTGAACACTCACTGGGACATCCTGGCTATGGAAAAGAGCTGCCCCCTGCAGGAGATTGAGCTGTTCTATTGCTCAATAAAGCTCCTCTTCATCTTTCTCATCCTCCACCTGTCTGTACCTCATTCTTCCTGGTGACAGGACAAGAACTTGGGACCCGTCTTATGGTGGGGCTAAAGGAGCTGTAACACAAACAGGACTGAAACATGCCCCTTGCTAGCTACGTTGCAGGTGAAGAAAAGAGCGGTGGACCTGATAGTTCCCTAAGCCAGGGCTGTGACTCCCTCTTTGGGGTCTTGCAGTTCCTAGTGTCTCCAAGCTTCCAGGTGCACTGCATTCCTTGTTGCCAGTTGCGGGAGCTGCATGCTGTGTGCCTGGTCCAGACACAGCCTTACAGAGAGCTGGCATCCATGCTGGCACCTGGAGCTGTCAACCCCTTGGCAGCAGGTGGCATGTCTGACTGCACAGTGGCTGGACCCCACACTCGCTGTCACACCCCTTGCCACTCTACACCTGACTCCAGTATCCCTTGGAGGCATGAGATCAGAAACGGTAGCATGAACTGAACACAGCTTGCCAGGCTGAGTTGGCAGAATGAGCCTAGAGGGCCTGACCAAAACTCAGGCAAAGGTGCCACTGACCACAGATTTCAGGCAAGAAAAGCAACACCCCAAAGATCTTGTAACAACGGTAAGCTTTCTGAGGCCTCCTGAGCCATGCTTCCTGTATAGCTTGGTGGAAATGTGGGCCAATTAAACCTCTTTTCTTTATAAAGTACTCAGTTTGGGGTACTTCCTTATAGCAGTGTGAGAATGGACTAAGTATCTATATTTCAGACTTACATGAATGATATTTCTTAGTACTTGAGATTGATTAGAGAAGAAATCCTCAATTGTTTCTCATGTTATTCAGTAGATAAACATGAGGTTTTTGTGGCATGATGCTGTCCTATTCTA
The DNA here is from genome assembly GCF_002776525.5 of Piliocolobus tephrosceles. Taxonomy (NCBI): domain Eukaryota; kingdom Metazoa; phylum Chordata; class Mammalia; order Primates; family Cercopithecidae; genus Piliocolobus; species Piliocolobus tephrosceles. Next base: position 17,322,408 of record NC_045443.1, read on the forward strand.
GTCAATGTGGATTTTGATGTATGGTGTTAAAACCATTTCTGCAGCTTCCTGCTTTCAGATGGCCAAAGGATGAAGGAAAACGGTGCAGCAAAAGTTGCTTTACCTTACATTTCTTCAAGCACTTATTTTTCTAGTATCAGCATTCCCAACAAAATAATCCAGTAGTTGCATTGTAGCACCTTACAGATAGACACTTTTATCAAAGAAAACATGACTACAATATTTTTGACTATCCATCTTGGTGAAATAAGGAGGAAAAAATTGAACATCTATGTCAGTGAGAACCACCAATAAGCAAAATTATCCCTTGAAAAGGCTATAATGCTCAGTCATGAGACTTTGAGGTCAGAGTTACCTTAAACATCTGCTCAATTTGATCACTTTCCCATATGTCCTCAGGCAGAATAGTTTCAGGAAATGACAATAAAGTATTTCTCCAAGATATTTTACTTAAAATATATTCAAGATGACAAGAATTGTATAGAACTCTCACTGACAATTACTAGCATACAGATGATTCCTTGCGAAAAGGTAATAGACTTTAAGTATACCATAACTACTTTTAAAACTGCTAGCACCTCATGAGAAAACTTTGGAGAGTTTATTCAGAAAATTCTATTTGGCTTATATTCTGTTGCTCTTCTTTTTCTTTTAATTGATAGAGACAATGATATAATTATGAATTATTCCAAAGGTTTCATACATGTTTTGTAACTGTGTCTTCTTACTCTGTAACTATCAAATTTGCTCAATTCTATACAATCATAGAATCAAGTTTCTTTCCTTACCTCCTATTGCAATCACTTGCTTCATAACAATGGAAATTCAATAATGTTTTGTGTTATATTTTTATAATTTCACTTACAATTATGTTTTTCTTTTTTATGTGCTTTCTTTATGTAATATTTTTCTTATGACTGTCAATATCTGTCCAAGCAGAAATTATATAGATCACCAATAGCTAACATAGTATCTGACACATAGTTGGTGCTTTTTAATAAATGTTTGTGGATATAATTGTTTTGGATTATATTTTGAATAGTCTTTATTTGTAACATTCTCACAATGAGATTTGTATTGACCCTTACTTCCTACTTCTCACTCTTTAAATTTTATTTTTATAGGATTTGAATATTCGGACATTGCTATTCCATCACTCTTATGGATTATTCGTTCCCTGGATGATGTTTAAGAGCTGAGACATTGTGTGCATTTCTCAACAAATAACATAGTCTTTCTTTGAAGGCATTGTGGCATAGGTCCTGGGCAATTTTCCAAGCCACTTGGCTAAATATTTTTAAGTTTTTGAACTATAAAAATGTTACATAGTAAACATCATAATTAATTTTATGCAATCACTAGAATCAACTTAACCATCTTCTTAACCCCCACCATCTTTAATAGCTTTCATTTTACTGAAGAAAGGAAAACAACCTTTAGCAAATATTCTCAAGTTTTGGTCATAGATGTAGCTTTTCATGAAAAGCAAGTAAAGGGACTGATGTTTCTTTTTTACACTCTGCCTGATTTCCATTGGACCTATAACTAATTTCTTTTATGACTTGGGCATATAGACCAGTTCTATTTTCATGGATTCATTAAGTTGTCAAAAACTAAGGGCAATGACTTGACAAATCATCTTCAGGAGAAGGTGAGTTTAAGAAAAACATATTTGCTTTCATAGCTTCACAGTTAAAATAAAGAAGGAGAAATGCATAGTTTATGGCCTGTTGTAGTGGTAAATGAGTTTTTGAAAGCTATTATTCAAACTGCACTTTTTTCTGTATGGTACAGATTTAAATACTAAGACCCAATTCTCTCATATTTCTAATTTCAACTCTCTGGGAATAGCAGTTGCAAGCACCATGTTCTAATATACAACTACTCACTCTACCTACACAGTGCCAAACATTTAATATTATCTTTGGAATAAATTAGTCTCTAAAACATCTGCCACCTATTTTTTTAAAGTTTCAGGCTCTTGAAGATTACATAATTACAAAATTGTTTATTTATTTGTGCAAACTTTCTTGAGCCCCTTCCATGTCTAAAGCACTTTACTCAAGGTAAGGAACATTAAAATACAGACACAGCTTCACCTAACAGCTCTCGAAGAACACATATCTTCATAGGAGGGCCCCCTTTTGTAGTGGATACAATAATAATAAAAATTTGTATAATAGCAATTATTTTATTCTATGTGTGTGTATGTCCTCATGAACTCAGCTAGAGGAACTTTAATGTTATTTGTTTAAATGTGGTTGTAATGAAACCCCATTCTACCAACACGGTGGCAACTTTGCAGCAGTTTGGGCTGGGACTTCCTCCTTCTTTTCCAGAATTCAACTCTGTTCTGAGAGGACTTGTGTAGTAGCAGAGTAATAATGATGAGGAGTGGGAGTAGGGAGGCTCTTTAATCGTCATGTGTCTCTGCTTGAGAAAACCTGCAATGTATACCGTTAAAACAACTATTCCAGCCAGTAATAATAGATCACATTTAGAAACCATTCATAATCTTCTCATCCGAAGCAGTCGCTTTCTTATTTTCCTGCTTTGAGAAAGGCATCTTCTCACCTATGAGCATATGTAGATGTTACCAATTTATATTTGATTTTATTATGCTCAAAACTATCTATCTATTCTGATTTAAGTATTGGAGATTTGCATCTAGAATAATCATCATTAGTAGTAGTAATAGTAATAATGGAAGTCAAAGTCATGAAAAATTAGGTCACATTGTTGGATCCCATTGACTTGATGGGTGCTTTGCCCACCTTGTCTCTAGGTTAACACATCAAGCTTCCTGTTATCTCTAGGGAGAATGCTGCCAACACTGCTTTCTAACCTTGAGGGATTAGCGCAGTTTGCTGCACTCCTGTCTACTCACCCCTCACGTTTCTGAATTAATAATTTATTAATAAGCCTTCTTGACTTCTTCAAGTCTAAAATAAGTTCCCCCATTGTTCTATATGCACTTTTACATATGGAACATGTATTTTGGATTAAAATTCTGTGTCATCCCAACTAGATAGTAGATTCTTGGAAAGGACATACTTTATCTATTTGTTATGTTTTATTTATTTCTTCTTACCAAATTCTTGACACGTAGCCTGGGATAATGGAAATGACACTGTAGACATAGTTTTCCACTTCCAAAGACAGGTGTACCTTTTTCTATCAATTACAGGTTAAATTTTAATAAAATTTAGTTGTCATCAATATTATATAGAGCTAATGAATGAGTCACACCTAAGGTCCCTCTGACCATTTGAAGGATCTAGTTCAACTGATCCTCACTATGACCTGGTCACGTGTGAAAGATAGATTGTTCAAAGTGAGAAGAACTGATACATATGTTACTGAGGAAGAGGATTCGGAAGCTCAGCAGCAATGCAAGTGAAACCACAGCTGCCTGCCCAAACACCATTAGAAATCACGCAAAAGCTACACAAGGATGTCAGCCTCCTGACTACATCAAGTCATGAGAGCAGTCACAACAAGGTGTCCCTAACCAAGCAGAGCACCAATGTACGGAGATTAAATACTGTGCTTAGGAGGACTGCCCATCCCCTTCCCTCAGTCATGTTAAGGTCCACCTGCTTCCCCACAGGCACATCTTCTGCAGCTGACACTATCTGTGACTTTTTTTAAAAAGAAATTATATCCGCCTATCTTTAAATTTGGACCACCTTTCAGGTAGTGTCTGAAATATGTTAGGTCAACTCAAGGACCTGAAAACAAAACAGGCCTTATTTTACACAATGCCACTCAAAGTTCTCAAAATTATCTTTGGCTTTACTTATTTCCTTCAGTTCCCTTTTTTTTTTTTTTTGAGATGGGGTCTTGCTCTGTCACCCAGGCTGGAGTGCAGTGGTGCGATCTCAGTTCACTGCAAACTCTGCCTCCCGGGTTCGAGTCATTCTCCTGCCTCAGTCTCCTGAGTAGCTGCAACTATAGGTACCCACCACCATGCCCGGCTAATTTTTTTTTTTTTTTTTTAGTAGAGATGGAGTTTCACTGTGTTAGCCAGGATGGTCTCAATCTCCTGACCTCGTGATCCGCCTGCCTTGGCCTCCCAAAGTGCTGGGTTTACAGGCATGAGCCACCGTGCCTGGCCCCTTCAGTTACCTTCTGTCCACATAGATCTATAGAGAATTCTGCAATAAAAGTGGTCCTAGACCTCAGAAGTACCCGTCTGAATTTTCCCTCCTCCTCCTTGCCCTACCTATTAGCTTTCTTCTGAAAACCATGATTTCTTTATGATCTTATGGAGGGATGTTATTCATTTTTTCACACATTAGAATTATAAGGTTTATGGAATCAAGTACAATGCAGTTTCCAGATGATTTTTCAATGTACTTCTTTTTAAAACAAAGATATACACAAAACTGGTTTGATATTTGTCTTAGTCAGCTTGGGCTATAATAACATACCATAGGCTGGGTAGTTTAAACAACAGACATTATTTCTCACAGTTCTGGAGACTGAAAGGCCAAGGTCGAGGTATGGTCAGGTTCAGTTCTTGGTGAGGGTCCTGTTCCTGGCTTGCAGATGGCCAACTTCTCCCTGTGTCGTCATGTGGTAAAGAGAGGATGCTCTGGTGTCTCTTTCTCTCATAACGACACTAAACCCATCATGGGGGCTTTATCCTCATGACCTAATCACTCCCAAAAGCCCCATTTACTAGGGCTTCAACATACAAATTTTGGAGGGACATAGACATTCAATGTCTAACAATATTCATGCTCCTTTTACTAGATCTCATGCTTGCTGGTACCTACGCATTTTCTGGATTCTCCACTTAAAGGCAGTTGGTCTGCTGGAACCATCTTTCTCTTCACCATCTTTCATCAGTATCTCGTATGATTCTGATATCATGATCAGAAGCCTGATATAAATGACCTGATCGTAGCTGTCATTTTAAATGTCAAAACACTGAAATTTTACTGCTAGTTAACTGCCTGAAGAAAATGGCATCTAATGATTAGCAATGCCCAGCTGCCGTATATTTTTAAATAACCTAGAAGTGAAACCATTGCTGTTCACTTAGAATCCAAAGTCCTATGGTGAAAAGTTATTCCTTTAAAGAGAATATGTTAGCACTTGCATGGTGTCAGCATTTCAAAACGGAAACGTATCTGGTTTTATTACTCTGTAAGTTAGAATATTAACAACAACTTCCAACAAACTAAATTTTTTTATATACTTCATCTTCAGATGATCCAAGATACCTTGTTGGCAATAGGTCCATTATCAACTCCTACTTTAAAAATCTAGATTTTACCCTTTGGGAGGCTGAGATGGGCGGATCGTGAGGTCAGGAGATCGAGACCATCCTGGCTAACATGGTGAAACCCCGTCTCTACTAAAAAATACAAAAAACTAGCCGGGCGAGGTGGCGGGCGCCTGTAGTCCCAGCTACTCGGGAGGTTGAGGCAGGAGAATGGTGTAAACCCGGGAGGCGGAGCTTGCAGTGAGCTGAGATCCGGCCACTGCACTCCAGCCTGGGCGACAGAGCGAAACTCCGTCTCAAAAAATAAAAATAAATAATAAATAAATTTAGATTTTACTAAGGTAGATATGTATAATATATAAAAATTGATAGAAATAAATACTAAAGAGAGAAAGGGAGATAGGAAATATCAGGGGTCGGGGAAAGTTGAAGTTGTAGATAGGTTGACCAGGAAAGGTTTCACTGACAAGATATATTTCGGCAAAAACCTAAAGGAAATGAGAGTTCACCACGTAGATATCTGGTGGGAAAGCTTTCTAGGCAAAGGCACAGCCAGAGGAAATCCCAGAGGCATGAGGACGTCAGGATATTGAGGAGTGGCTGGCGGGGGCAGTGTGGGGAATGAGATGGACTAGGAGGAGATGAGGCCAGACAATAACAGTAGGCCAGATCATATGAGGCCTTTCAGGTTATGGTTAAGAAACTGGCTTTTTTTTTTTTTTTTTTTTTTTTTTCTGAAAGAGAAAAAGAAATTAAAGGCCGCAGTGATACTTCAAATATTTGGGGAACAGGGCCTATACTCGAGCGGCAAGAATGGAACAGAAAAGAAAGGCAGAGAGGTAAGAGTGACTAACTGAGATTGCATATCCCTGTTTCTATGCAGGTCTCCACTAAGGTTAACATGAATTTCTTATACTTTGGCCTCATGAGTTTCAGTAGAATAACCAATAGTCAAGGAAGGCTTCCATCCTACACCTCGGTCAGCTTTTCTGTTGTGTGTATGCTGGACTGACGGCACACCTGACAGTGTCATGCTGTGTCATGGGTGGAATTGCCTGTAAAGTGCTGCAATAAAATTCATTCAAAATATAGGCTTTCCATGTAGCGTGGCTAACTGAAAAATAAATGAGCAGGGCTAGTCTTTTTTTATTTATTTAGATAGAGTCTCACTCTGTCGCCAGACTGGAGTGAGTGCAGTGGCACGATCTTGGCCCACTGCAACCTCCGACTCCCTGGTTCAAGTGATTCTCCTGCCCCAGCCTCCCAAGTAGCTGGGATTACAGGCTCATGCCACCATGGCCGGGTAATTTTGTATTTTTAGTTGAGACAGGATTTCTCTATGTTGGTCAGGCTGGTCTCGAACTCCCAACTTCAGGTGATCTGCCCACCTCAGTCTCCCAAACTGCTGGGATTACAGGTGTGAGCCAGCGGGCCTGGCCAGAAAAGATAATTTTTGTGTTTTTAGTAGATATGGGTTTCACCATGTTGGCCAGGATGGTCTCAATCTCCTGGTCTTGTGATCAGTACACCCAACTTGGCCTCTCAAAGTGCTGGAATTATAGGCGTGAGCCACCACGTCCGGCCGAGCAGTACTATCTTTAATAATCATTTCTTGCAAAATAAAAATACACACACACACATGCGCGCGCGCACACACACACACACACACGGTTATTTAATTATTTAACCATACTAAGAACTCTATTAAAAATCCAGACCACAAATTTGTTTCCACAAATGAAATCACCTTTTCAGTCATGTCTATTTTCATGATTGATTTAACAGTTTTGGACATCAGGCAAGAGTTCTAATATTTTGTATAAAAAGATAAAATATTAAAGTTTTGAGCAAGGATATTACATTTTAAAAGGAGTGATGATAAACCCAAGTGTTCAGATTTATAATCTAGTCAGGAGATCTTCAATGATCTAACCTGATTCTAAGTATTACATATGCAAATAAATATAAAAGAATTAATATGATCAATATTTTTCCTCTTATTGGATGTCTTCATTTATTCTCATTTGAATTAGGTTGTTAGTTGTGATATGTACAGATTCCAAATTATTATCTTACTAGGAAGTATAGTCCTAGACTCTCTCTCTTTCTCTTTCCTTCCTTTCCTTCTTATACCCCTCTTCCCTTTCCTCTCTCTCTGGATATTGGTTTGTTTTATATATACATATTTACACATGTATATATGCACAGATATGAATTTTCTATTTAAGATGTTCTTAATAATTTAGTTTGCAATATTATGTTGATACATTTTGTTTCCTCTTCTGTATTTTTTTTCAGTACTACAGGATCTATTCTTAGATACCAAAAGCTGGAATAGCTGTCTGGGGATAAACATTATATTAAATCAGCCCTGCATATTTAAATAAATGTAGAATCTAAAATAAGATTTGGAAAAATAAACAATAAACAAAACAAACACATGAAACATTAAGCACTGAAAATTTGACTTAACAAAACAGCTCAAGGTAATAAAATAGTGTTTTATTGAACACATTATCACCTCAAATTATGTAGTATTGGGCACCTGCCCCAATTTTCAGTGGTGGTAGCTTTAAAGTAAATTAATCTCACCTTTAAAAATATATATACTTAGTGTTTCATTTATATTAGCTATAATGATAAATTACACATGCATGATTCCAGCTGTCCTTTGAGCTTATACTATGAAATGGGAGCAACACATTTACTATGTCATCAAATAAATGAATATAGAATTCTACTTAAGGTAATTTTTGTGAAGAAATGGTGTATGATACAGTGAAAACAGAAGAAAGGGGTATATTTGAGAGGAAAACTGATGCCTCCACTTTGCAGTCAAACACACACGGATTGTATTTGAGGTGCTTTGAGAGGATTCACATAGAGTTATTTTACAGTTATACAAACATATACATATCAGAATATAAGGAGAGACTGAGAAAATGTCACAGAAAATGGGTTCTATCAATGTGATCAGCCTCTTACTATGTCCAGTGATCTTGGTGTATATTGTATATCTAATTATTTGTAATGTTCATAACACTTTTAGATTTGTAAAATTATATACATATTTATATATCGAGTATATATGTTAGACATAATATCATTCTATTATGATCAATAGAATTTTAAGGGAAAGATAAAATACAAAATATATTAATTTATTTAGTAAGAGAAATATACATGCTATATTCTGGTTAATTCAGACTCCCAAATGTTCAAACTCACAATAATTTGTAAAAAAGACAACTGATATACATTATTATCAGTTTGAGAAACTAAAATACCATCAATCATCTTAAAATAATTATGCTAAATGATACTCTAGTCTTCATGTTCAGAATCAGCAAAGTCTTCTGATAATATTGTGAAATATTTTTAATAGCAAGTGTTAAAACTAAACAAATTTTCTTTAAAAAAATGAGAGATTATTCCAAATAATCTGAATGTCTAATGCTATACATTTAAGAATTTAGTTTTCTTACTTGATTTACCTTAACTTCAAAAATTGACATTAGTAGTTTTCCATGTCTACATAGACCTTTTAATCTCTTTTAGTAGTCATTATGCTAGTATCTATTTATCAAGTACTTCTCTGCCCTGAAGTTTAACCATGGGATATTTTTTATAGGATAAATTTTAAAAAATTAGTTTGAATTAGTGAAATGTTTGAAACAATGCTTGTTCTTTGATTCAGGGATAAGATAATACTATATGTGGATTAATAGTTTTTGTTGTTGTTACCTGCTACTCTAGTATGCTACTTTCTTTAAATTAGAAGATAATATCTTTACTGAACAAATAATTGATGGAAAGGATTTTAGAAGAAGTCTATTATCTTTGTAAGATGATATTTAAAATAAGAAAAAACAAATAAACATTATCAAAATAAAGGAGAAAACATATACTAAAATAACAAAGCTAACTCTTCTCTTTGGAGTATTCTTATTTGAGGTATACTAAATTTGTACTTTTGACATGATTTTCACATATCCAAATTTAGCCTTGAATATTTTTATTTAAGAATCTCATGCATTCATTTTAGCAAATCATGTAGGCTTCAAAACAAAAATTAACATGATGTAATTATTTGTATGTCTACTTATATACATTGTTTTCATCTGTTTCTAATCTCCCACTCCAAAACACACACACACACACACATATACACACGCACAGTAACTGAAATATTTGGAAACGTCTGTCAAACAAGAGGAAAATAAAGTTATGTACCTTCTAGCATATTTAGGTTAAACATATCATTTACAATAAGAACTAAAACTGTGTTTTCCAGAAAATTTAAAAAGCATCAATGCGAAAACTTTGCAGAAAATTCCTCATGAAAAACAGTCATGAAAAAAGAGTACTTGAATGACAATATAAAAAAATAATTAAAACCAGATAATTAATCTTTGTCTTCACACACACTGGCTGATGCTAACACAATTGCAGAAACCATGTATTTAAAGCTACATTTTATAAAACCTCACTGGCAAAAATCAATAGAAAGCTTTAGTGGCTAGAATGTGTGTAATAGTAACGAGTAGAAAGGTTAGTGTAGAAGTTAATGGTTCTATCAGGAATAAAACAGAGTTAAAATGTGAAGGAAAGGTCTTCCACAAGTGGTTCATTAACCTTTTAGAACCCCAGTGTATCCTCTCTGTAAAGATTACAGCAAATCTGACTCAGACTCTACCAGCATTTGCTAATGCTCCATCTCAGCACAACACTGTTTAGATTTCTTATGATAGAATTATTTTCATTACAATTACATGTTACTGCTGAAATTAAAACAGCAGGACTAGACTCCAGAGGGTAGCAGTAAGCACATACCATGGAGTTATTTTGTATTTTTTTCTGTTTTTTTTTTTTTTTTTTTTCTTTCAAGGTCTTCTTTTATATCTGATTCAGCTTCAGACTGACCAAAAGTGCCAGGTCCAATGGAGAATTATCTTGTGGTCACAGCCATGTTTTTCATGGGTAGCTGTACTTATCTTAGAATTCTGTTCATTTTCAGCTTGCTTTTTAACATTCATTGAGTGTTGAAAAGGGTGAGGAATTTTTCCAACCCTCCTTGAATCGCCGAGAAATATAAAATAATAATATTGTCTTTGTGCATAAAAATATGTTCTATGACCTCTGACTCACTTGGCCAAACTGTTTTGGAGAAGGGTGATAATTTGACTTGCACCGTAAGAATTCAAAGGTACAGTTATGGTAACAAAAGCCACAGTCTGAACACACTGGCTTTCACAATGATTTAATGCCTTTCAATGCGATTTATTCACAGTGTTGTCCCTTATCTTTCATAATCGCCTTCATTTTTTGACCTTAACAAAAGAATGAAAGAAAAATCCCATCCCTGCCTTCCCTTGTTACAGTATCCTTCCTGCTTCCTTCCTCCCTGCCCCTTCTCTCAAATCTTTCTTGCTTTCCTTTCAGCAAATTTCAGGGTAGAAGTTTAAATGAGCAGCTGCCACAGCAGGCACTGCCAATGTTCTCTGGCCAATCAACCAACAGGGGGTACTCTTGTACAGTATGCCTGGCTCCTCTTTGGAGACAGAGCTAACCTCTGTGACAAATTCGGAGTCCACCAGCTTGGAGCCCGAAATCCCAGACCATACATTCCTTCCAAATTTTCCAGTTGGTAATCTATCCTGCTGGGCTGATTTCTTTCAAATTTTCATGTAATCCAAAAATAAAGTTATTTTTTATTTCTTCCTCTGTTTTTTTTTTTTTTTTTTTTTTTTTTTTTAAAGAGGGGCAAATTCAGTTCATAATTAGGGGAGGAGTAGTTTTTGGATTCTATCCTCTACATGAAATCTGTTATAAATATGTCCTGCCAAAATCCTGCACTGTAATGTGCCAGTTTTGTAATAGGTTTAGTTCTCTGGTCTTTTTCTCTAAGTCCAAATTCTCCGTCATTTTAAAACATTTTGTCCTTGAAAACCTTTTTTTTCTCACAATTTTTTAAAGATGATGTGGTATGCATGTTTTAAGCCATCCCATCTGTGACAGCTGAAGACAAAACCGTCAGCTTGAGTTTTGGCACAACTTGGGCCTCTGTCTTGTAATCTCATTTGTGCCTGTCCTAGAACTGTTCTTATTAACCAGGAATTCTTATCTCATAGTCACAGCCGAGGGCAGCATTGTGGCTCTTTGAGTACAATCAATGCGCTGGCTAAAATGACATCCAGATCTTTGTTAGAGCAGACACCATCTTTGGAATCGACTCTGATGTTGAAAATTGTTGAACCCCTTAAGCTGTCTCGTTTCTTTTGCTTGAATGATGGTCTGAACTGGGCAACATCAGAGAACAATGACTCTGGCTCTTTGAAATGTTCATTTTCATCTGTGCCATGATGTGATGAGCACATAAACTCTTTATATAGTTGGTCGATGATAATAAGGCTTTCTGCAAAGAACACCATATTTACCATTTAGTTGCCATCTCACTTGCCAGAAAGCTTTGTCCATGAACAGAGCAGACTTCATGAAGCCCAGAGTTAAATAAGAACCTTGACATAGCTGAAGCCATATCAAATTTTTATATTTTTATTGTTCTTATTTCACATAATTTTAAACACAATACTTCATTAGATATCAAGTCACCGGCACTAGACTTTTTTAAGAGTCAAGCCCATAATTTTCTCTTTGATTTGAAACTTAGAATTATTTTGAAAGATAAGCTTTTATGTCTTCATGCTGTATATTCAATAACATAGACATCCTTTGTAATACAATGATGTCCATTTATCATAATGGTTAGATTATAGGATCTACCACTCTAGACTGTTGCCTAATTTTAGCTCTGTGACATACATAATTTATGAATTGTTGGTAACTTGAGAATGTGTTTATATCTAGAAAGAGTGACTATATAAAAAATAACTCCCTAAGACATTTGCCTATTGGTATTGAGATCGTTCCTTTGTTTTTGAAATATGAACATATTTTTGTCTGCAAGACATAAAACCCAGGTGTTAATTTATTATCATCAAAGACATCATCTCAAAATCTAAAAGTTGAATCTAGTTAACAACTCTAATATGTGAAGCCAAACAATTGACTGATTTTTGTTTTTTAAGATTTGGAAATAGAGGCATTACATCTGCTCTTTTAGAATAGTTGAGCTTAGAAACAAATGCTTAAGGACATGAAAGCTATGATACTACCAGGCAAATCGTTTTCTTTGAACTTTCTCTAACATGAGGCTAATTTTATCAATTTTCAGTATTTGTAAAACCTACATATGGGTTACACTATTACTTGGGTAGATTTAGTCGATGATCTCATCCAGAAATCTTGGCTAATACACCATATATTAGCCTGATGCTCCCCACTTATGAACTTTATTAGCCCACTATTATGCAATGAAAGGGAAACAGTGTGTATATGGCAATGGAGGCATCACAGTGTAAAGTAACCCCACCATCTGTGTGATCATAGATAGTCTAAATTAACAGTAAGAGAGAAGTTTACAATTAATTAGACTCAACAATGAGAAAAGTATTGTAAAGTTCTAAAACCGAATATTCAGATGGTGAAAATGAGAAAAACTAACAAAAACATATAATTTCTTTCCAGACAATTTGTTTAATGGCAAATGAGTAATTTTACATCCAAAATAGAACAGAAAATGTTAATGAATTTATTTGAAAATGTTTGGTTACAAATATATACTATTAATCTTCAAGAATTTAAAATGTATACATCTCTAGTTTTATTTTTCAATATATTAAATTAGAATCCCCCTTTCTTATATTGTTTTATTTTTCTATGACTTACAAATGTATGAAAATAAGCAGTGGATCTTCAATCCTGACACACTTAGTGATTGCTATTCGTATTCAGTGTGAGCGATAATCTAAACATGAATCTATTCATCAGTCATCATGCTTTCCAGATCAGCACACGGTTCTGACTCCCCTACACACTAGCTGTGTAATGTTGGGCAATATGCTTAATTATTCGGAGCTTCAGTTTTCTAATTTATAAAATAAGGATGACAGAACAGTCTTCCACTATGTCTCTTCAGATTAAATTGTATGCTGTTTTTATCTCTCCCTGTTTCCCTCTCTTCCCTCTCGCCCCACTTCCCCGCTTCCTACCCCCACCATGAATATCCATCCATTAATCTATCTGTCTATCAATCAATCATCTATTTGTCTACCTATTTACCTGATGTTACCACATGGAATTGAAAACACAGGGCAAAAATATGAAAGATATTAAAATTTAACGGTTGTCAAAAAAGAGTTAATCAATTGTACAAAAAGAGTATGAATGTAACCCTTCTGTTTTACTGTACTTTTCAACTGCTTTTTTGTTCCCTCACTTTAGAATATAGTTGTACCCATTTCTATATCATCATGAGAAGACCTGGGTTTCTTTTCACCATCCAATGTAATTGATAGAGTTGGCAGCACGGGAATAATGAATGTTGTTTGATAAGAGAGCTGTAACAGTGTCTAATATGCAAAACAGTGTATAGCATTTTGCAAAATGTACATTTCATGCTGCTAATCTGGAAATAACCTTAATTTTTGAATTTATTTCTTTATGAAGCCATGATAAGTAAACATACATGTAAATACTTTATTCTGATATTCTTTTTTTTTTTTTTTGAGACGGAGTCTCACTCTGTCGCCCAGGCTGGAGTGCAGTGGCCGGATCTCAGCTCACTGCAAGCTCCACCTCCCGGGTTTACGCCATTCTCCTGCCTCAGCCTCCCGAGTAGCTGGGACTACAGGCACCTGCCACCTCGCCCGGCTAGTTTTTTGTATTTTTTTAGTAGAGACGGGGTTTCACCAGGTTAGCCAGGATGGTCTCGATCTCCTGACCTTATGATCCGCCCGCCTCGGCCTCCCAAAGTGCTTAAAACCATTTGTCTGGATTATAATGATAATGATACAAAGTGTTTCAGCACAAATAATACATCAGTTCAAAAGAGTTAAAAAAATAAATATAACTTCAATTTTTTGGTTAGAAATTATTTTAAAAACAAATTTACAGCATTTATAAATATAAATCAGCTAGTGATTACTCTTATTTTAACTTACAGGAGATAAACAATAGGATTTATCATATTTCACAAGATAAAACAAAAAAAGATTTAGCAAATTCAACTAAATTTTGGATTTTTCACATATTTGAACATATTCCCAAGGTTTCGAACTTGTGAATGAGCTTGAAACTTTATTTTAAATCTTAGAAAATGCATCTAAGTTATTTAGGCATCAGGATATATTAATCAAACTTCCATTTTAGGGTCAACAGAATTAATCCGTAATTATTATTTTTGAAAGACAGCAGCAGAACATTTTTTTCTTGTGTTGATTAGAGACGACTTGACATTGCCTATAAAGGATCTCGTACTTATGAGTTCCTTGGAAATAGTTAAATGCAATATACCTAACAATCATCAACTATTAACATCTATTAATTCTTGGCCTTGATTAACATATGAAACTTACTGTAATGAGGAAACACATGCATATTAAATGAGCCAGTATTTTTAAAGTATGGACAATGCTACTAGCAATGACAAAATCCTTTGAAATAAATGTGTTTTTATTCTTTCAGTAAAATGCATTAGATAGAAAATTTGACACTATATCTCAATTTAAGTCAGGATGAAATTTCAAGCAATAAAAATGTTCACCATTTACCTGAAAGATCAAGGAAAAAAATATTTGGAATCTTTTGAGAATTTCAAGTCTATATCCATGATGCAAACTCCATTTCTCCGGCTCAGACAACCAAGATGAATAAGAATCCAACTCTCCAGGTTAAAATATTTTCCTTTATTCATCTTTTATGGCCATTTATCTCTATATACCTACTTTGCAGGGCTCTTATAAAGATGAGAGAGATAGTTTGCTCTAAAGTGCTTAAACTTAGAAGGAAAAGTATGCTATAAGAGCAAATTATTATTATCTTTATTACTGTAACAAACACGGGATAATTATTTTTGAGTCAAAAAGAACAAGGCAAAGTGTGATTCTGCATCAAAAATGACATAGTGGGTGGTAAATGGTTTTCACTTCTATAAAGAGCAATACAATAATTTTCACATTGCACTGCTTATACCATTTATTCTCTGAAGGCCTTGCTTAATGTGCTCACTTTCAAAATTTCTACGATCTTTTCTTCCCACATAAATTTGCTAACTTTTGTCCTTTCCAACTCTGATGTAGGCTTAGCAAATTTTCTTTAAAGGAGTTATTTTTTTCTTACCTATAAGAGACTATAAAGAACCTGAGACTTCACACACAAGAATTTACTGTATTCTGTATTTTCTTTTACATTACAGTTTTTAATATCAATTTGGAACTTTTACTGGCAGTTTTTCTTTGCAGTTTTTTTGTGATTACTTTGTGTTTATGTCATTATAGCACAGACTATCCTGTTAGCTTTATAAGGACATCACCTTCTCTTTTCATACTGTTCCTGCATTTCGTTTTCTATGATATCTGTACATACATATATATGTTTTTCTCATTTGCATTAATTTTATATATTGTGTGGAGCTGTTTGTGAGCTTTAATTGATAGTATTTCCAGTAAAAGCAGAGGAATAATTCTATTTCCTAAGCTTAGTGTTAACAGAAAAACACAAACTAGATTTTGCAAATGACTGTAGGTGAAAACAGTAAAGGGGTTACCAGCATTTAAAGTGACAATAAGTCTAGAAGTCTGTTCTTAGTTCATCTCCTACTTTTTTGTTCTTTCTCTTGTCTTACATATAACCTTTCATTTATGTTTCCCTTCCAATGTTTCAGGTTTGAATTTTAACTGGACATTCACCTACATGTACATATTTTTTCCCCACAGCTTTACTACAAATATCATATTCAGTTGCAACAGTTAAAACCCAAGACTTAGTCAAGTCCTGAGTTATTTCCTGGACAGCACTCTCTACTCTCTCCTTTCTATAGATGGAAGGCTTGATGCTAAGAAGGAAAAAAGATCAATGGGGCATCTAAAAGACTGAAACACCATAAAATACTGTTTCGGCTTTTCCCTTTAACCACTCTGAGACATATAGCAATAAATCAATAATTAAATATTATTTTCTGTTCTATGGATTCTTCTCTTTCTCTCTCTGTCTCTTTTTCTAAATTTCATAAATAAATAACTGCATATTATTTGCATTTTAGTCGTTTTTGGTGACTGTTGAGAGGGTTCACAATAAAATCACATTCTTGCAATTTCCTTACTCTGACATTATTCAAATTTAGAGTTCTCAAGAAAAGAAATTTGATTGCTCCTGTAAGTATTCTTTATCACATTCTCATTTTGGAGCTGATTTATGACTCACCATGTTAATTTTCTGAGCATTTGACTTAGGGAGACAGACATATGTCAATTGCTTACTGATAGTTTTAAAAAAGGTATCATAACAACCAATAATTCCAAAGTAGCAAGACCCTGTGTGACATTGGTGTAGAAACTCAACTTCATGCTAATGTCTGCAGGTGGGGTATAATGAGCTTCAGTGGACCAGGACTCTGAGGAGGTAATAGGTAAAAGCGTCCCATGGAAAGCATTTGTTGTAAATTGCTGTAGTTTATATTCATGAACTTAAGATGTTTACACTCTAAAGTATTAAAATAAATTTGGTTTAGTTATTCTAAATCAATAATTAATTTATTCTGTGTGCCATGCACTGCTCTAGGCTTTTGGCATACACCGTTGAATATAACTGGCCACGATTACTTACTTCGTGGGGTTTACAAGTTCACATAGAGGGACAGAGAATGAGCCTTAAGTTTCTAAATAGGTAAGTTAGAGAGGAGATGAAAAGTTGTTGGGCTAAAGAAAAAGGAAAGCAGAGTATGAGGTTTGGAAACTGCCAGGGGTGGGTGAGTAGGCTGAAATATTAAATAGGAGGCTCTCTCTTCTCATGAGAGAAGGAGGCTGGGCAAAACTGGAAAGAGTGAAGTTCTGCTTAAGTGGATGTCTAGGGCAAAACTGGCAAAGAGGAAACTAGTACGAAGACCCCAAGGCAGAAATGTGTTTGGAAAGTTCTCTGAGCAGGAGCCAAGAGTGGGTGGAGTAAAGTGAACATAGCAGTTAGGGCGTGGTATCAAAGAAGTCAGGGATCCCTGGGCCAATACATTCTCTCTGGTGTTTACTCCAGGGAAACGTGCAGACATTGCACAGCTTTGAGGAGAGACGTGACATGCCCTGACAAATTAAAATTTTCATTGCATTAGAATAGAGTCAAAGAGTGATCAAAATGAGAAACTATGTCATGCAAAAATGGTACCAGTATATGTTTATTTATTCAGTAGTTTAAAAATTCTCTGTAAATCAAATTTTTTCCCACTTAAATGAACTAGAATTCACCCAAAGATTTGTCCTTTAAAGGAAACTTATAATCAACCTTTTGTAAAGTAAAGCCTTCTTTAATTCCCTGCAAATAATCATATCATAGTTTATAGTCAGTCCATGTACAGCACTATTTCTAATAAAATGGTAGTCGGAGTAAAAACAATCCTAGATAATCAAAGATGACCATGTCTGATCCCAGATAGATTGATTAATTTTGTGTGTGTGGGGGGGTGAGGTCTGAGGTATTTGTGTTTAGGAAGTTCTGCAAGTCAATTTACATTTGCCGTGGACTTCTAATATTCAGTATTTGTGTGCACATGTGGGTTGTGTATATGTGTGTGTGTATTTCAGGAAGATAGAGAGTAAGAAAGAAAGAGAGAGAGAGAGAGAGAAGCTGCTCATCTTTGCAATTAATTTATTTATCTGTCTATTCCATTCTGTCTCTGTCACCCCACATAACTCTCCATCTATCTATATGCAATTATGTGTTTTAAAATAGCAGTGCCCTAGAAAGTCAACAACAAAAAAATTACCTGTCATTACTTTTCAGCAGGCGGAAATTAGGATACTAGGATACTACAGTCAGTGGAATGCGTTCCTTACTCCAAGCAGCAGAAAAGGTAAATCATTAAGGAAAATGTAGTAAGAAAGGCCGGGCTTCTCCTACCATGCCAGTAGGTGACCCTTTTGACTCCATCTGCTGCTCATCTCCTGCTTATAACAGTGATCATGCAAATTACCATGTGATCAATGTTTCTTTTAGAATTGTTAATCTCAATTCATATCATTTCAATGATTTACCTTTATTCTATATAAGTTGTTACTTTGATTTTGAATTGTATCAGGGCAGCAATAGACAGGTAATCATATCGTGTAACAAGAGGATACATAGGAAATATCTATGGATAGAGATACCTCTTAGAAAAGATGTGGCAGAGTGGAACTGACAGAAAAAAAAAAGTATGTATTTTTCTACAGGATTAGCTGAGGTCATGCCTTTGAAATCATCCTAAATGTCAGTTTTATAACATGTGATAAGTGGCTCATTTTAGTTATTTATATATTTCTGACAGTTCTTATATTTTTGATTTTCTAAAGTATAGCAGTCCTAAACTTTATTACAATGTTGAAGTTTATTATTTAGCAAGAGGAAATTTGATGGGAAAAACTTAAGGAAGCTTTTACATTATTT
Source organism: Piliocolobus tephrosceles (assembly GCF_002776525.5). Classification (NCBI taxonomy): domain Eukaryota; kingdom Metazoa; phylum Chordata; class Mammalia; order Primates; family Cercopithecidae; genus Piliocolobus; species Piliocolobus tephrosceles. Next base: position 17,341,171 of record NC_045443.1, read on the forward strand.
TACATAACTTTCTCTCTTTTATGTATTTCAGGTTTTAACACCCTTTTGATGGCTTGTTGGAGCCAAAGAGAAAAAAATACCCTACACATTTCTTTTTTAAACCTAGAAAATTCTATAGAGAATACATTTACATTGAAAATAGTTTATATTAACTGCATTAACCATGTGTTGCTTGTAATAAGAAGACAAATCTAGCATATTACACACAGTTCATGAATACATGTGACCTTCCAAAAAATGACAGGCATCTATGTTGTGAACAGAAGATCATACATATATTTTATCAATATGAATATTTTCTGTCAACACACATTCACCTTGTCACGCGGGCTTTTGTAATTGCTATCCTAAGAGCTTTAATTATCTCCTAAAATCATGAATACAGTTATGTGTAGCTTAATGACAGGGACACATTCTGATAAACGCATCATTAGGTGATTTTTTCACTGTGCAAACATCATAGAGTGTATTTCCATGAACCTAGATGATATAGCCTACTACACACCTAGGTTATATGGTATATAGCCTATTGCTCCTAGGTTACAGACCTGTATAGCATATTACCATACTGAATATCATAGGTGACTGTAGCACAATGGCAAGTATTTGTATACCTAAATAGAGGAAAGTACGGTAAAACTATGGTATTATAATCTTATTGGACTGGTATTGTATATGCAGTTCATCATTGACCAAAATATTCTGATGTGGCACATGACCGTATTTACATTTGCTTTGTCTCAAAACTGTTTCCTACTAGTATGTTGCATTATTTTCATGTGTAGAGACAACTGGTCACTCATCATTAATAAAATGACAAGTCTCTTATCCAAGCTGTAAAACAAACTTCAAAGGATTAAAGCTCCTCTGTGATTTCCTACAGAGTGTACACATCAATAGAGTTGACTGTGTGCTGTCACTTTCTTCTATTAAGGCTAACTGAATTATCTACTACACATTATGCACTTAAACTGACAACATTCTTTTAAGAATTAGAGTTGAAAGCAAGCAAGCAGTTAGAATATCTGCCTTTCTTTTGGGAATCCAGGGTCATTTATAAAATTGAACACAGAAAAGAGAAATACACTTTCAGTTGATCTTAAATCTCATTTGTATGTAACTATGTTGTAGTTAATGGTCTTATATTATTTATTGAAGCTTAATAATAACAGAAATCATTTCTTTTTAAAAATGACTTGTTACCTTAACGTAGCCCATGTCTTGAGTGGGTTATTTTTGAATAAAATGTCGTTAAAGAAAATGGCTTGAATTACATAAGTTAGTCTAAGAATTTTATGTGTAAAATAGATTTAGGGATGTGAGGATATTTGAGCCGTTTTTGAGAATAGTTTGTAAAACTAAGTCAATTTCCTGTCAAAAATTTGCATGAAAGGTTTACAAATTGTATGTTCTGTAGGTGAAAGATATTTTAAGACACTGCAACAACTAAAGACAGAACAAGAACACCTAAAGAAACGGCTTATGAGCATTTTCATATCTTCACCTTAAAACAGAATGTTTGTGATTTAGATCTGATTTGTAATATGACATTACTGTATATTTAAGCAACAGAATAATTTACTGATTGATTTGACTTATAAAATCAATTAAGTACTTACTATAATCAAGGGAAAGCTAAAAAATACAAAGTACAGTCATTGTTTCCAAGGAATTTAAAATCAAATTAGTGATGGCAAAAAAATACTATAACGAATTCTGTAAATGTGGCAGATAAACTAAGACAATGACAATAGAAATAGAGATGAGAAGGGTGTATTTCAGGAGATATTTTGATAGTAAGATTGACAAGATTCTGTGGCTAAATAAAGTGAGAAAAGGGGAAAATCAGCTATTACTGAAGTTTCTTGCTGTTAAGATTTGAGTGGATTGACTACCATAAACCAAGATAATTAGTGCAAGTATCTTAGTCCATTTTCACCGCTATAACAGAATATCTGAGAATGGGTAATTTATAAAGAACAGAAACTTATTTATCACAGTTGTGGAGCTGGGAAGTCCAAGATCAAGGTGCTGGCATCTGGTATTTAGTGAAGGCCTTCTTGCTGCATCCTTACATGGTGAAAGGAAGAAGTGCAAAAGAGACAGACTCTCTCTGTTAATGTCTCTTAAGGGCAGAACCCTAATGACTTAAACACCTGGCAAAGGCCCTATCTTCCAATGCTGATACATTGGAAATTAAGTTTCCAATACTTGAGCAGGGGAGAATTAGACCATAGCAATGGTGTAATTCCAAATTTCAGCAAATGTGTGCAGCTATAGTATTTGGTTTGAAGCATCTGGAATTTAAGGTTGCTGCTGTTTGTTCAAGCAGAATGTCCATTGTTCCAGATAATCAGGAGAAATCTGCAAAAAGCGATTGGAAATGAGTTTGTAGTTCAAGAAGGATTTGGGAGTTATCGAGAAAGAAGTGGTAGTTGAGGCCATGATTGATATGTTTTAACGAAGCAAAGAAAGATTAATCTTGACTTGAATAAATATTAATAGAGAATATAGTCTTTGAGCTTTCCAATAGAAACCCAATATGAATTTCAGAAGTAGAGAAAGTAAGACAACTATTCTAATCCTCAAAAATACCAAGTGTAAGAGAGTGATTATAGAGTTTTTACAGTGCAAAAGAGATAACTTTGAACTATGTAAAAAAATCACATACATGTACAGACACAGTCCTTTATACATATACATGCGTGTATATACTCCATTCTTGATGAATGACTCTAAAATGTGATTTTTTAGATATAGAGATAATTTTGGTGGGTCATAACGACCCATGTATAATTGACTGATGATATTTTCCTTTATTTTTGCTACCATATTTCACACTTTAAAAAAAATTATAATGGAAGTTCTGGGATACATGTGCAGGATGTGAAGGTTTGTTACATAGGTATACACATGCCATAGTGGTTTGCTGCATCTATCAGCCCGTCATCTACATTACATATTTCTCCTAAAGCTATCCTTTCCCTATCCCCCAACCCCCAACAGGTCCCAGTGTGTGATATTCCCCTCCCTGTGTCCATGTGTCCTCATTGTTCAACTCCCACTTGTGAGTGAGAACATGTGGTGTTTGGTTTTCTGTTCCTGTGATAGTTTGCTGAGAATGATGGTTTCCAGCTTCATCCATGTCCCTGCAAAGGACATGAACTCATCTTTTTTCATGGCTTCATAGTATTCCATGGTGTATATGTGCCACGTTTTCTTTATCCAGTCTATCATTGATGGCCATTTGGTTCCAATTCTTTGCTATTTTCAATAGTGCTGCAATAAACATACCTGGGCATGTATATTTATTGTAGAATGACTTGTAATCCTTTGGGTATATATCTAGTAATGGGATTTCTGGGTCAAATGGTATTTCTAGTTCTAGATCCTTGAAGAATCACCACATTGTATTCCACAATGGTTGAACTAGTTTACACTCCCACCAACAGTGTAAAAGTGTTCCTATTTCTCCACATCCTCTCCTGCATCTGTTGTTTCCTGACTTTCTAATGATCGCCATTTCAAAAATGAAATTTTATCAATAGGAAGAGGAAGTCAAACTGTCTCCATTTGCAGATGACATGATTGTATATTTAGAAAACCCATCATCTCAGCCCAATACCTTCTTAAGCTGATAAGCAACTTCAGCAAAGTCTAGTAGTAGTAGTTGCTTAATAAATGACTAGTGCATCAAATATGAACAGGGAGTCAGTACACAGTCTCAAGAAAAAGTGTGACATATGGTTATACCTGAAGAATTAATTATATGAAGTACCTTTTTTCCATAAGGTAAACAAAAATATAACAAGAAGAGTCAAAATGTAAATTTTCTGAGGGGAGAAACTTCACTTTCCTGAATGCAATTTTTACTTATGATATAAAAGATTAATGCATAGTAACAAAACTCTTCATAAGCAGTATTTTCTTCCCAAAACGTAATTCTTTACCAAATATATTTTTTAAAACTTGCATGGTATATGATATGAAAAAATTAAGTACTAAATATTAATAATGTTTAAAAATAGTTTCATTAACTGGGACATTTTAATTAACTTACAAAAATGACAATTTATAAACTTAATACAAGGTCACCTTTTTAAAATATGTCATCAACCTTGAAATTAAAATTGTTGGACAATGTTTGTGTATGTAAATATGTGCATTATGTATCCTTAGAATTTTTAAAATCAATTTAAGTTATTAGTATTAGTAAAATACATTGTTAGGTCGACTACATAGTTTAAGTAAATCAAATAATAATGAAATCATTGCTTTCTTGCAAATTGTGTGAAACCAGTATAATATAACCATCAATACAAATGTGAAATTTCATTTGCTTGACAAATTATCATAATGGAAAAAACAATTTATACTGTTACATGATTTGCAGATGAGAAAGAGGTAGTAGGCAGGAAAAATTTCCCTTAGAAATGAAATTTAGAAGTCAATAGTTAACACTCCCAATATTGAGCAAAATTACTGTTGAGAGATTCTAAATTGTAATTGTTGAAAGATTCTAAATTCTAATAGTAGATTGAGTGCCATCTACTAGATTTCTATGTTGAATACAAATCTTCAGCAGGAAGAATTATAAAAATGTATATTTTGTGGTGTGACCTGTTATTAGCAATATAGAAGTACCCACATTCCTAGAGATGCAAAATGTGATATGAATTTCCTTCTTAAAATAAGCATTGTCATAGTGAATTGCTGAATACAAGGAGGCTATTATTTGAGACTGTTTACTCCATTGCATATCTGTGTAGCTGTTTGACTTCTTCGAAGGAAAGAATTGTTAAAATCTAACACAAGACACTAATAACTTTACTGACTTCTGTCTCTTGAATCTTACTTTTCTTCCAAATGTCATTGAGAAGATTAAGAAAAGAAAACTTACCATTCATAGATTTGTAATTTCTTGAATGCTTGTTATTCTAACTGGCATGAGATGGTCTCTTATTGTAGTTTTGATTTGCATTTCTTTAATGACCAGTGATTATGAGCTTTTTTTCATATGTTTGTTGGCCCTATAAATGTCTTCTTTTGAGAAGTGTCTGTTCATGTCCTTCTTCACCCACTTTTTGAGGGGGTTGTTTTTTTTTTTTTTTTTTTCCTTGCAGATTTGTTTAAGTTCCTTGCAGATTCTGGATATTAGCCCTTTGTCAGACAGATAGAATGCAAAACTTTTCTCCCATTCTGTAGGTTGCCTGTTCACTCTGATGATAGTTTCTTTTGCTGTGCAGAGCTCTTTAGTTTAATTAGATCCCATTTGTCAATTTTGGCTTTTATTGCCATTGCTTTTGATGTTTTAGTCATGAAGACTTTGTCTGTGCCTATGTCCTAACTGGTATTGTCTAAGTTTTCTTCTAGGGTTTTCATGGTTTTAGGTTTTTCGTTTAAGTCTTTAATCCATCTTGAGTTAATTTTTGTATAAGTGGTAAAGAAGGGTCCAGTTTCAGTTTTCTGCATATGGCTAGCCAGTTTTCCCAACACCATTTATTAAATAGGAGATCCTTTCCCCATTGCTTGTTCTTTTCAGGTATGTCAAAAATTGGATAATTGTAGATGTGTGACATTATTTCTGAGGTCTCTTTTTTGTTCCATTGGTCTATATATCTGTTTTGGTACCAGTACCATGCTGTTTTGGTTACTGTAGCCTTGCAGTATAGTTTGAAGTCAGGTAGTGTGGTACCTCCAAATTTGTTTTTGTTTGTTTGTTTGTTTCTTGTTTTGTTTGTTTAAGATTGTCTTGGCTATGTGGGTTCTTTTTGGTTCCATATGAAATTTAAAGTATTTTTTTTCTAGTGATAAAATTTCATTTTTTGTGATATATAGATGTCCCTTTCTTTATCCTTTGAAGGATTTTTTTTTTCTCTCATTGGGTGTAGAATTCTAGTTTGGCAGTTGTTTTTGTTTAGTACTTTATATGTATTGTTTCAGTATCATTTAATTTTCATCATGTTTGCTTAAGCATCAGTTATCAATATCTCTGTCACTCATTTGAAAGTATTTTATATTTTCTTCAGCTATTTTTAAGATCTTTGTCTTTGGTTTTCAACAGTTAAAGATATGCTGAGGTGTTGCTTTTGTAACTATTAGTGTTCTCAGAACCTCCTTAATCTATGGTTTAATTACTTTCTTAAATTTTGAATATTTTTTGGTTATTGCCACTTTAAATATTGCCTATGTTCCACTTTCCTAATTCTCTTCAGGCTCCAAGTATTTGCCTTTTTTTTTTCACAAAGTCTCACTCTGTTGCCAGGCTGGAATGCAGTGGGTGATCTCTGCTCACTATAACCTCTGCCTCCTGGGTTAAAGCGATTCTCTTGCCTCAGCCTCCTGAGTAGCTGGATTACAGGTGTTGAGTGGCTGGGATTACAGGTGTGTGCCACCATGCCCAGTTAATATTTGTATTTTTAGTAGAGATGGGGTTTCACCATGTTGGTCAGACTGGTCTCGAACTCCTGAGTGGTGATCCACCTACCTCAGCCACCTAAAGTGCTGGGATTGCAGGCGTGAGCTACTGGGCCTGGCCTTATTCTCCATTTTATTTACATTTGGTTTACATGTTTTAATGCTAGACTGTCTTCAGTTCACCAATCCTTTCTTCTCTGTCTAATCTGCATTTAAGTAGATTGTTTGACTAAAGATTACTACTTTTTGTTCTTAATTCCATTTGATTTTTAAAATTTTATACCAAATCTCTGAATCATCTCTTCATATTTTTAATCTATGCTCTTGGTAGTCTCTACTCTTTTAACATATTATTTATCGTCTTTTCAGACCTCTTCCCTCTAACTGTGAAATCTGGTACAGGTGTTTTTATCTTTTTATTTTTTGTCTTATCATCCTATATTATTAATTGGCTATATGTTTTTTATTTAATGCAGAACGTTTTATACAAAAAGATTAAGTGTTCTTCCTCCTATGAAGCCTTACTCTTTCTTCTGTTAGGCAAATTGAATTGGTACTAATCAATGTATTCCGGTAATGGACAGAATTTAGAAGGGACCAGTTTTGCTCTTGCTCCCAAAGCAGACGTTCCATTTCTTTTCAGGCACATCCTGGAGTGTTTGTTCATTGCAGCATCTTTCCTGGGATAATTCTCTGACTACCATCAACTCTGTCTTCTGGTAAACTTTTTAGGATTCTACCTAAATATCTTCTGAATTTAGTAAAATGACTTAAGGGGCAGCCAGAATTCATAAAGTTTAGTTCTCTATCCTTCCCTGAGAGGTTTTCATCTCAAGATTCTGATCTTGATTTTCCAATCCTATCGGCCTGGACTTTCTATCTGCTAGTAGTGGACATCTGCCCAGGCAAGATCTGAGTTCTTAGGCTCATGTTTTGAATCCAGTAAAGGCAGATACATTCAGAGTAGAGTGTCTCAAACTGTCAGCTTACTTCCACTGGTGTTTCTTCTCCCCATTCTGCAATACTGGTTCCTAAAGTCTTGGTTGCTTCGGCCTGCTCTCCACATGTTCTTATGTGTGCATATATTCAGCAGTGTTTCTTGATGTTTTATGTGGCAATGTTGTTCTTCCACAAGCCATTCCATCATTTTCAGAAGAAGGCCCTCAAATGTTCATATGAAGTTCATTCAAAAACACTGGACAAATTATATGCAGATGATGAATGTTATGATTCATAATTCCCACCTCACAAGATTGTTTTAGAGTTTAAATGAGAAAAAACGGTTTAGGAAATGACATAAAATTATACATATATTTATTGTTTTCATCATTAGTAAGAAATTACCAACTTCAATTTTATAATTTCTTAGTATTCTGTGTGACATTACTTGTGAAGTCATGTTAATAAATGATAGTTATTGATTATTAAAGAACAGAAAAATAGGTTGCTATTTTTAAGATTAGCTTTCACCTCCTTTTCTATGGAACTTCTGAATATGATGAGCAATATAAAAAAGAAGTTAACTGCTTTGGAAAAAAATTAGAGAATGAATGTGGTAACTTGCTAATCATGAACCCCTTATGTAGTAACAGGTAAGAAAATGGCTCACTTGCCTTAGATACCAGCTTTCTGGAGAAAAGGATAGTTAGTATTGTAAGTGCATGTTAAATTAGTATAGTCTATAATTTTACTCCACTGAAATATATATGAGAAGTTAATTTTTGACTATAATCTGTGGGCTTCCTTTTTATTTGTAATAAAAAAATTCTGAATTACCTAAGGTATTATCACATTTACAATTCACATTTATATGAACACCTCCATATGAACAGCATTTATAAAAAGTTGTTAAAATAATTACAAAATTAGTTATATCACTTTTAAAAAAGAAGAAAAAAATCAAGGCATATTCTGTCTTTACCCAGAAACTAATATGCATGTCTGTGTAAAATGAGATATGATTGGTGATAATATCTAGACACAAAATCTCCAACCAAAGGGACTACTTTGAACAAGACCAGCTATAAAATTTAACAAATGCTGCAGACATTTACAACTCTGCACACATATAATGGAACCTATACCTAATACTTACATTAAACTGCAAATTTTATGTGGTAAAATGCTATGCCCAATGAATTAGAAATGCCTTTATCAATCTTATGGTGAAAATGAAGACAATCAACAAAATATTATATTTATTGTAAAGAATAAGTAAAGTAAAACATTTATGCCTCAGTGAAAAAAAGCTCATATATGACTTTAAATGATAGCCTGGATGCTACAGATATAAAGAACAGGGCTTTCCGATTTTAAAACAACCCCATTTTCAGTAAGAACAATGGATTATGTTTAAAGTGGTATGAGATTCCAGCCTCATTCAATGGCAGTGCAATAAAAACTTTAAAAAATTGTTGACACAAAAGGCTTATTTTTGAGGCAGATATAGTTATTATGGCTGTAACTCATTGATTTTGTGTGGATTCCATCATGTAGTAATTTTTCTTCCATTTTAATACAACACACCATCCAAAAAGAAATAGAGTAAGTTTCATATAACTAATCATAAGCACTTGGATAGAATAAAAGTGTATTTAAACTGAGAGCAGATAGAAAAATAATTGAGAGTAAAGCATTTAAAAATTATAGAAGTGATATGCAATCTTTGTGCAATATACAAGATCTTGATAAAAATCAGAGTCATACTACCTTAGGATGGTTATTGGTAAGGTCTGGGTATACATGCACTAAATCAGTGCCTCCTGACCCTTTGACGGAAAGTGTGATAAATGGACTGATTGCCTGATCCACGTGTTACTGGTCCACATATTTCATTAAGAACACTCATTGTTTCCACTGACATTACATTTGTAGTAAGAAGTTATTATCTTTTTGAGCACTGGCACTTGGAGTAACTGTGCTAAATGTTAGCAGAGGCTCTCTCTTAATTATCTATCATCTATCTGCTTATCAGCAATCTACATATATTCATAAGGGAATATAGTTTGTTATGAGAAACAGATAAGATATACTGATATAATAATTTCTCCCTTTCTCCTGCCTGTAAAGCCTTTTCGTCAACACCACATCACCCTCTTTTATATGTCTCACTACTCACTGAGGGAGAGAATTTTTTTTAGAGCCTCTTATTTTTTGTGTATATTGTACAATCTATGAAAAAGAGATTTAAGTTCTAGTTAAGGCTGTGTTGAAAGAGTCACAAAGATTTCTGACAGATGGAGAAGAGAGAGAATAGTTACTAGTTACAGGTAGGCATAAAGCAGAGGTTTAGGATTACTAGTTACAGGTAGGGCATAAAGCAGAGGTTTAGGGTTTGGCATGTGATAGGCTTCAGAGTAGATTGGTGGTACTGGAGAATTGGGCAGTGGAGATGGACTTTTGACTGGTATCACTATGGGATATGAATGAGATGCCATCTAATGCTTTCAGGAGATGAGAGTACAGTATTTTAACTTTTTAAACCACTATATTGCTGAAAACCTGGATCTTAATGTCACCCTTGTCTGTCAAAGAACAAAATAAAGAGATGGAGAACCATTTGATGACCCAAAAAGGGTATCAGGTAGGAAGAAATACACATGCTATTAGAGAGATAGGGAAAGAGGGGAAATGATTTATTATTACTTGAACCCAAATTAAATAGCAACAGAAGAGTAGGATCTTGGAGATCACCTGTAGAAATAAGAGTGTGTTGTAAGTCCTAAGGAGCATCCAAATCCAACACCATCATTACCTTGCCCCCTTTTAGCTGTCCACTTTTTTATCTTTCAAAAGCCATTTGAACAACTAATTGGTATCTAAAATTTCACAGGTCTAAAATCAAATTCCTGATTTCTACCATCAACCCTTTTATTTTTCATTTTCCTATTTTTAACTATTTCAGTAAACAGTCACTCATTTTCACCAGTCACCCAGACCAAAATATATGAAATCATCCTTGACTCTTTCTTACATGCCAGATGCAATTCATCAAAAAATCCAGTGTACTCTATTTTTCTAATACACCTAGCATTTAACCATTTCTTACTGCCTGTACACTTTCACTTCTCTCTGGAGCATTGCTGTAGTTACTCACCTAGCCCTTTAACTTCTGTGTTTGCCCTGACACAGTTGTCAGAAGGATTTGCTTAAAGTATAATCCAGATCATATTCTATTCTGCTCAAATGCATCAATTGATTTTAATTTACTTAGAATTAAATCCAAACTCCTCTCAACAGCCTACATAGCTTTCACGGGTCTAGTCAGTTTTCTGATACCACCTTTTAGTTTTCACATCTTTTTTCCCCTGCATTGCCTTTCACTCTGTCCTCACTGTTTCCTTGCTATTTGTCAGTTACTTCAAAAAAACTTCTCAAGCTTTGCAAATGCTATTTCCTTTGGTTGGAAAGATCCTCCTTAAGATGTGTACATGACTTGATCCCTCAGTTACCATAGGTGAAGTCTTTGAATTTATCCACATCTGACACTTTATTTACCTGTCTGTTTTTTCCATCCCCCACTCTACTCTTAATCTATTGATGCCAGGCATTTTATCTGACTGCTGTACCCCAAGACTCAGAATTATGTTAGACTTACAGCGGGCTCTTATTTACTGTAATATTTGTAAATGACTGAATGATACATTCACTAGAGCAATAATTTTATTGTATTGCAATTGTTTGCAATACATTTTTTTAAAACCTCAAAATTTTGATTCTTAAGAATAGAGCTTGCTTTAGTTTGTGTTATTCAAGAAGTCTCTGAGTTATCCTAGAAGCATATGACAAGATGGAATTAAAAGTACATGAAAAGTATTTAGGGAAATGCCTGGGATGGATAAGGAGTGAGCCAGAGCGGGTGCAGAAAGCCTTCAGACTGAACTGCATGTCTGACTCCTCTACAGGAGAGGGGAAGGAAGTAGAATTGGGTAAGAAAAATCACAGATTGCATTGTACTTCCAAGAAAGTGGCAACTGGGCCAATGAGGAATCTTTATGCCAGTGTTACCATTTAAAGGAGCCTAGTGTCTCACAGCAGTGGGGCTGCATTATAAGTTCACTGTACTTAGTAATTGGTGAGAGCAGCCTGGAAAACATGGAAAACATGACCCAGGAACAAATGTGATGGTAGATCCAGAAGGGCAGCAGCTGGAGTCATCAGTTAGTTATCTTCCCCGTAGCAGGAGATCTTAACAACACATTGTCATAGATGTCACAGGATCTAGTTTCTACACTTACAGATTCTACCCAGCACATGACCAAATCAGAGAGCACATGAATAATAATATTGCCACTGCCAAGGATGCTGCTCCCTGCTCTTCGCCTGTGTTATCCTATCTGTTTTCCCAGGTCAGTTTCAAGTCATAGAATCAAATTCCATGAAAATTTCTGCAAGCTGACCCTGTTCGTAATAGCATCTTCTACTAGAAATGTTAAGTATATTAGTTACATTAGCTAGTATTGATTTGGCATCAACATGAATATGAATATTTCACATATGAAGGTCTTGCTCTTCCATGAAATCAATTGTTCTCGGAGAGACAATCTACTTGTTACACATCTAGACTTATTAAATATATAACAATAACACATATTTGTAGTAGTTGCTTAATAAATGAGTATTGCATCAAATATGAACAGGGAGTCCCTAGTCACTACACAGTCTCAAGAAAAAGTGTGAGATATAGTTATACCTGAAGAATTAATGATATGAAGCACCTTTTTCCTATAAGGTAAACAACAATAACAACAAGAGCCAAAAATGTAGATTTTCTGAGGGGAGAACATCCACTTTCCTGGATGCAATTTTCACTTATGATGTAAAAGATTAATGCATAGTAACAAAACTCTTCATAAGCAGTATTTTCTTCCTGATATGTAATTCTCTACCAAATATATTTTTAAAAACTTACATGATATATGATATAGAAAAATTAAGAACTAAATATTAATAATGTTTAGAAATAGTTTCATTAACTGAGACATTTTAATTAACCTAAAAAAAATGACAATTTATAAACTTAATACCAGGCCACCTCTTTAAAATGTATCATTAACCTTGAAATTAAAATTGTTGGACAATGTATATGTAACTATGCACATTATATGTCCTTAGAATTTTAAAAATCAATTTAAATAATTTAGCATTAAGAAAATACATTGTTGGACTGACTCCATAATTTAAGTAAATCAAACAATAACCAAATTATTTCTTTCTTCTGAATTGTGTGAAACCGGTGTAATATAACCATCACTATAAATATGAAATTTCATTTGCTTGACAAATTACCATAATGGAAAAAACAATTTACACTATCGTGTGATTTGTAGGTAAGAAAGAGGTAGTAGGCAGGATAAATTTCCCTTTGTAACAAAATTTAGAAGTCAATAGTTAACACTTAACTAATTTTGAGCAAAATTACTGTTCTAAGATTCTAAGAAAGAGGCTTAACTCTTCCATGATAGTTTTTCTAAAAGAATTTGAAAGATCATCAGGCAGGTGTTCATTTAGTAGATTGAGTGCCGTCTACTAAATTTCTATGTTGAATGCAAATCTTCAGCAGGAGGAATTATTAAAATGTGTATTTTGTGGTGTGACCTGTTATTGGCAAGATAGAAGTACCCACATTTCTAGAGATGCAAAATGTGATACGAATTTCCTTCTTAAAATAAGCATTGTCATAGTGAATTGCTGAACACGAGGAAGCTATGATTTGAGACTGTTTTCTCCATCGCATATCTGTATAGCTGTTTGACTTCTTTGAAGGAAAGAATTGTTAAAAATCTAACACAAGACACTAATAACTTTTGACTTCTATATCTTAAATCTTACTTTTCTTCCAAATGTCATTGAGAATATTAAGAAAAGACAACTTACCATTCATAGATTTGTAATTTCTTGAATGTTTGTTACTCTATTTTCCTGATTTATAGTAATCATCTGGTTACACTGGTCTTCAAAATCTTTTTTGACACTGTTCAACTGATAAATTATACTTTGCTTGGAAAGCCTGACTGTCATGTATCAGTGTCATACATGATATCAAATGGCATTTTCAGCAATTTTGTGTTTGTCTTGGATCCTCAATATAGACTAGTGTACATATACAAAGACATTCAATGTTGTAAGATATCCATAATTTAATACTATCAGTGTGCAAGCAAAATATACTTTATTTTATTCCTATAATTGGTCATCCTTTTACTAAGTCTCAGTCATAATAATTACAGAATAATTTTTTTTTTGCTTTTGTGGCTTATTTATTTGTCATTTATTATAAAATTCAATGTAGTACTATATAGAGAAAATCATGCAATGAACTATGAAACATATAAAGCGATCATTTACGATGTCTGAAATAAATTCCAGACCTCTGAGAAAAATTTTAAAACTTCATACCTCTTTTGCCTAAGAACTGATAAACTGGTTGAGAATTAGTGTAGGGTTCTGGATTATAAAATTTATATGCAAAGCATTTCTACATGAAAGTTCTTTTAATCTAAATATTTCATTTGTTTTATATTAGAGGAAATTCAAGTTGATGATTTTAAATTGTTAGTTCTGAAGTTCCTTGCTGAAAAGATCTCTCATACAATTCTGAACATTTTTTTCCTGTAACAATATTAGAATCTGTCTCTTTAAATTGGCAAAATCAAGATTATGAAATATATTTTATAGTCATTTTTATATCAAAGGGTAATAAGTGTGTTCCATATTCCATTATTTCTTAAAATTTGTAGTAGATTTTTCAATTTCCAGAGACTATTCTAACTCACATACATCATCTATGTTTTTTTACATCCTAACAATAATCCAAAATATTAAAATTCTGACTTCTTTTTATAAATGATAGAACTGAGGTACGGAATGTGCACTCAGCTGCTTCATGAGAAATCTTCCAAATAAACCGTGCAGTCTGACCACAGGACCAGCATTCAGGGGCTGCTTTTATAAGTGTTATTTGGTTAATTTTTGTGTTTTTCTAACAAAGGAAATAACATGTGATCATGTTAGATTTCAAATCTTGTTAGTTTCATGCTCAGTCAACAATCAGTCCTATTCTTTAAAAGTAATTGTATTTTGAAAATATTCTTATTGCCATTGTCTTATGTAAACATCTTAAGCCAACATCTTTGATCTGGATTTTGTCAAAAGCCTCTTCTAATTTCTTTTCCGCCCCATTTATTATTGCTTTTCAAATTGTCCCCTATGTGATACTAGAGTAGTCTTTGTAAAATATAAAATTCATTATGTCATTCTCTGACTTAGAATACTCACTGCTTTCAATGTCAAGGTTCATTTTCTTAGACTGCTGTAGGAGACCTCACTTCATCTTTTCCCTGACTACCTCTCATATCTCAGCCCTCCTGACTAAGTGGACTCCACGTTCACTATACAGAACAATGAACAGTTCTCTGATTTACAGCAGTCTGTCTTTTTATTCCTGTGCTTTTTCACATCATTTTTATGCTGTTTACTCTTTTCTTTTGCTACCTAGCACCTGCTCATCAATGATAGCACCATGTCACTTATGTCATCATTTTATAATTGTTTACTAATTTATCCATCACTCTGCCTATATTGTGAGTTCCCCAGAATGGAATCTACCCTTCATTTCTGAAACCCTAGTAGCAAATATTTATAATTATCATGTGTTAAGCATTGTTTAAAGAAATGATTTGGTACACATAAATAACCCTGTCAATGGGAAATCTTACTTAGGTATTTGTATGGAATAAAGTGGCCTGTAAAACACACACATAGAGATTACTGTTAGAGGTAAATAAATCCCTTGGGTCTTGGTAATCTAGAACTTGAAGTCAACAGTTTTCCTCATATACCTAATTCCTGCTCACTTATCCCATTGTGGTCCTCATAACTTCAGTGTATGCTATTTGCATGTAATCAGCATATAACAGGCAATGTTTCTCAAAGCATGTGTGGATGTGAGCTAAAATGGATGGAAATCTATAGCTTATTTAAATTGCACTTACATCTAAAGCAGTATGCTCAATTTCAAAATTCAATTTTCTAAATATTAGCTTAATAAGAATAGCATTTTCTTGAAATAGTTAATAGATAACACCCAAGTCATAATAAAATAATAAGGCAGAACTATGCACACTGGTTTATAGACTCTTGAATTACATTTTTCATGTATTCCTTTTCACCCTTATCATTCATGTAATGGATTATCTGACTTCAACAGGACTTCTTATTTCTCTCTTCCTTACCATCTTTTCTTTTCTTTTCTTTTTATTTATTTTTTTTGTGTGTGCCTACCTCTGGCTTATTTTTTTCTTATGTTTATGATAACCAGATGACTTTTATTATTTTATTTTATTTTACTTTATTTTGTCAATAGATTTTAGGAAACAGGTGGTTTTGGTTACATGGATAAGTTCTTTAGTGGGGATTTCTGGTGTACCCATACACCAGGCAGTGTACACTGTACCGTATATGTAGTCTTTTATTCCTCATCCCCCTCCCACCCTTTTCCCAGAGTCCCCAAAGTCCATTATATCATTCTTAAGCTTTTGGTTCCTCATAGCTTATCTCCCACTTATATGTGAAAACATGCAATATTTTATTTTCCATTACTGAGTTACTTCACTTCGAATGGTGGTCTCTAATTCTATCCAGTGTTGCAGTGAATGCTAGTATTTGATTCCTTTTTACAGCTTAGTAGTGTTTCATGGTGCATATGCACAACACTTCGTAATCCACTTTTGGTTGATGGGCATGTTGATGGGCATTTAGGCTTTATTTTTGCAATTGTGAGTTGTGCTGCTAAAAATATGTGTGTAAATGTCTTTTTCATATAATGACTTCTTTTCCTTTGAGTAGATACCCAGTAAGTGGGATTGATGGATGGAATAGTCGTTCTGCTTGTAGTTCTTTATGGAATCTCCATACTGTTTTCCATAGTGGTTGTACTAGTTTAGATTCTCACCAGCAGTGTAAAAATGTTTGCTTTTCACCTCATGCATGGCAATATCTATTTTTCTTAATTATGGCCATTCTTGTAGAATGACAATAAGGTGGTATCACATTGTGATTTTAATTTGCATTTCCATGATGATTAGTGATACTGAGCATTTTTTCATATGCTTGTTGGACATTTATATATCTTCTTTTGAGAATTGTATATTCATGTCCTTTGATCACTTTTTGTCAGATTATTTGTTTTTTTCTTGCTGATTTGTTTGAGTTTCTTGTAGATTCTGGATACCAGTCCTTTGTCAGATGCATAGTTGGTGAATACTTTCTCCTTCTCTGTGGGTTGTCTGTGTATTCTGCTGATTATTTCTTTTGCTGTGCAGAAACTTTTTAGTTTAATTAGATCTCATATATCTATTTTTGTTTTTGTTGCATTGGTCTTTGGGTTCTTGGTGATGAACTCTTTGTTTAGGTTAATATCTAGAAAAGTTTTTCCAATGTTATCTTCTAGAATTCTCATGGCTTCAGGTCTTAGATTTAAGTCTTTTACCCATCTTGCATGGATTTTTCTATAAGAGATAGAGATCTAGTTTCATTCATCCACATGTGCTTGCCAATTATTAGCATCGTTTATTGAATAAGGTTTCCTTTCCCCACTTTATGTTTTTGTTTGCTTTGCAGAAGATGAGTTGGCTGTAAGTATTTGACTTTATTTCTGGGTTCTCTATTCTGTTTCATTGGTCTACACGCCTATATTTATACCAATATCAGGCTGTTTTGGTAACTATAGCCTTGTAGTATAGTTTATAGTTGGCTAATGTGATACCTACAGATTTGTTCTTTTTGCTTAGTCTTGCTTTGGCTATGCAGGCTCTCTTTCTGGTTCCATATGAATTTTAGGATTGTTTATTCTAGTTCTGTGAATGATGATGGTATTTTGGTGGGAATTTCATTGAATCTGTAGATTGCTTTTGGCAGTATGGTCATTTTCACAATATTAATGTTACCCATCCATGAGCATGGGATGTGTTTCCATTTGTTTGTGTCAACAATGATTTCTTTCAGCAATGTTTTGTAGTTTTCCTAGTAGAGATCTTTCACCTCCTTGGTTAGATATATTCATAAATATTTTATTTTATTTTATTTTTGCAGTTCTTGTAAAAGGAATTGAGTTCTTGATTTGATTCTAAGTTTGGTCATTGTTGGTGTATAGCAGTGCTACTGATTTGTGTACATTGATATCCTGAAACTTTACTGAATTATTTATCCAATCTAGGGGCTTCTTGGGTGAGTCTTTAGGGTTTCTAGGTATACAATCATATCATCGGTGAACAACAACAGTTTAACTTCCTTTTTACCAATTTGGATGCCCTTGATTTTTTTCTCATCTGATTGCTCTCTCTTTCCCCCCTTTAATATACACATTATTTCTACAATCCAGGTATCCTGGTTTTATTATTTATTTATTATTTCATTCCACAGAATAAACAATTTTAAGCAAGATATAATGAAAGGCCTCATTGAAAAGAAGGGATTTTTAATATTTTATTTCACTGTTTTGTGTATGTGTTAACAATTACTTTCTATCTTATTTGCATCTTATTTTCTTTCTTTAAATCTCTATTTGCAAATGGTGCTGATGATCCTGCTTCATACACACACAAAAGAAGTAATTTGAAGAGGGAACTTCTACAACTCTTGTGACCACATCTGCCCACTTCCCTGCATCCTGCTAACCTGCTCTATTCTTTACTATCGGTGAGTTATCTGTGCATTTCTTAAGCAGCTTCAGGGGCAACACATTCTCATATTTGTACCTCTACCTCATTGGCTGCTCCTTTCTACTCTCTTTTATTGATTTGCTTCATCTCCAGAGTGCCTCATATCTCAGTCTTCAGATTGCCTCTATCCTTCTGATACTTACCTCCAAGGAGACTTTATCTCGTCTGGTGGCTTTAAATACACTTACAGATTGATGAGTCCCAAGTTTATGTTTCCTGTGTGGAACTCTCACCTCAACTTGAGATTTGTTTATCTAAAACTTAATTCATTATTTTATTCCTCAAATCTATTCCATTTGCTTATTTCTTAAATTTGGTAAATGGCAACTTTATTGTTTCAGTTGCTCAGGCCAATATTATTGGAGTTGTTTTTCTCTCTCTCAATCAATTACCACATGAAATCTTTCAACAAAGCCAATTGGGTATGCATTCAAAATATGTTTAAAATCAGACCACTTATTAGCACTTCTGCTCTTATCTCCCTGCTTAAACCACCATCTGCTTTTGCCTGAATTACTAGAGTAACCCCCTGAATCACCCCCTTTCTTGTGCTCACGTGTCCTGTGTTTCCTCTGTTATAATTACCAAGTATTATGTACTATACATATTTTTATGACTGGAAAAGCACTAGGTTTGTTTACATCAGCATCACCCCAAACACTTGAGCAATACATTGCACAAAGACTTATGACAGCTACAATGTCCGTTATGACAGGTACAACGTCATTAGGCAATAGAAAATTTTCAGCTCAATTTTAGTCTTATGAGACCACTGTCATATATGTGTTCTGTTGTTGAATGAAATGTTAGTTGAAACTTGACTATATAGGATATGTAACTGTTACAATTTTGTGTCTATTGATCTATTCTTCAAAAGGAGAAATAAAAAATGTAAATGTATGAATGAAATAAATGCTGTATATTTTGGTAAAAATTAGAAAATGTATAAAATAATTATGTGGCCATGACTGTATTTCCCTGTCTATACCTTCATTATTCTTTTCTTGACAAGAGTACCTTGTCTCCAGCAATTACTGTTTGGGAGGAAAGTCACTTAGAATTGTATCTTCTCCCTGATAATAGTGTGCATGTTCTATGGAGCCTGTCCTTTAATTCTGGATAAGAAGAGCCCTGAAGCTGTTCTTCTTCCTGTTCTTTCCTAAGTGTGGTTTTACAGTCTCCTTCAGTTTGATGAGCTATTCCACATCAATCCAATAAATTAATATTTTCAAAATAGTAGGCAAAATTTATTTTCAATACCTACTATCTAAAGTTTTCTAACTTATTAAACATTAGCTCATAAATAAATCACCTAGTAGAATATTGGCACCCACAGTATGCTAAAAATGTGTTTTAACAGAAAGGTAAGTTTTGCTTCTGTACAGAATATAGCAATCCTAATAAGAATGTCATTCCCACTGAGAGAATGTGTATAATCTATGAAATAATTACCTTTCTTTTTTTGGAGAGTGAAGACATCAGATAGCAGTAGTCACAAGGCAAATAGGTAAACTAGATCCCAAACAGTCATAAACTCCTTGGGAAATGTAACTGGGTGAACCATTAGCTAAGCATGGGAGGAAGCGTTTGGAGCCATAAAAGCAGGTAAGAAGGACACAGCTGAAATTAGAAAGAATTATTGAAAGTGAATGTGAGTTAGGTTGACCATTCAGAAGCCTTGAGAGCCCCCAAACACATATACAAAATTCCCATTTATTGGTCGGCTTTACAAGATTCTCATGACATAGATTGGAGTTAGGTCAAAAAACTTGAGAAAGCCCTCCTCGTTGCACAGAGTCCTAGAACTCATCTACTCATCGAACACTCATTTCATAGGGGAAAAATGCTAAATGAAAAGGTGGAATGTCCCTTGGGAAGGGGTAGAAGAAAATGTCATCTACCTATGGAAGAAGAGCAAAACTCCCCAAGTGCCAGGAATCCTGCCTTGATTCAGAACAGGGGTCTGCTACCATTATGAGATGCATAGGAAATCTGCTCCCATCCAACACCTTCCACTGATACTAGTCTGAGTTTGCCTATGGCAAGGAGGGCCAGGAATTCTGAGAAAGATCAAATGATGAGGCTGAGGTCCAGTGGTCTTGGTTCAGATAAAGAGTGAAGCAGGTGCAATGAGAGACCCCATTGCCCCTGTCATTTGCCTTCTACCAAACAACAGGTAATAGTTCATTGATAAGGGAAAACCAGGAATGAAGAATGAAACTCTGTGAGATGCAGTCATGCCATAAAACCAAAAACAACAACAAGGAAAACTTGAGAGTGGAGTAGATTAGAAAGACTCTTTGGTATTGAAGCGCCAATACTGAGAACAAAGTCTCAGCAGTCTGTAAGAGGACAAATTTCATCTCACCACTGTGGGACACTGAGGGCAAAAATAACATCAAAGTGAGCCATTATTGACTAGGTTGATTCATTCTCACACATGATCATTCTGATAGAGAAGATGTAGGTCTATTTCTACCTCTGTTTTTACTATTCTTCAGACAAAATTTCTGGCTTTTGCTGATACATTTTGAAACAACAACAACAAAAAATACTCTTTGTCGAGATATGTATCAGTCAGCAGAACCAGACCTAGAGATGAACAAGATGTTAGAACTATCAGACAGGGTCTTTAAAATCGCAATGAATAATATGTTAAAGGATTTTGTGACAAAGGTGAAATGGCATATAAAACTGAAAAACATCACTAGATATACAAACTATAAACAAGAGTTAAAAAGAAAAGGTATAATAAAAGCACATCAGAGAAGAAGAATATTTTGAATAGGGTTATTAAAGGACAGATCACAGCAAGGAAATAATTACTGATCTTGAAAATAGATCAAAAGAAGTAACCTAAAGTGAAGCACAAAAGAAAAAAAATTTAGAAAGAGGGACAGAGTATTCAAGAGCTTTGTGACAATACTACATCTGTTGTAGCTAAACATGCTAATACACTGTACATGATCTTCAAAAAGGAGAAGGAGAGGAAAACAGAATGGAGAAGAAAAAATATTTGAGAGAGCTTGGTTCCAGGGGAGGTGAGGGAGAACATATAATGAAAGAATGAGAGCAGACTTCTCATGAAAGAAACAAAGAAAAGAGAAAAATGAAAACACCCAAGGCAGAAGATAATGGGATAATGCAACCTTAAAGCACTAAAAAATATTAATACAAAATTCTATACCAAGCAAAGACATAGCAAAACTGGAGGACGACTTACAGCTCTGGCCAAGATGGAGTAGCTCCATTTCTCCCAATTTCTACCTCTGAAAACTATATACCCTAGACATAACACAAAAGGAAACATAGGAAAACTTTTGAAAGTTGGAAAAGAGAAGATGAAGTGTCTAGGGACTTCAAGAATTAAGGAACAACATGCTGGTTTTCTGGATTTGTTTTTATTTTATTTTATTTTTATTACTTCCTGTATATTTTGGAGAGCAGGAGAGATAACTTCAGGAACTTTTAACCTGGAACTACCAACATACACAGACAAAAATACACAGTTTTAAAAAAAAGAAAAAAAAATCTCCAGAAAAATTCTGTTCTGCCTAGTCAAATGACCAGGAAAAGTGCAGCCTAATAAAACAGAAAACCTCCCTGCTAATATCTGACTAATTCCAGTCAAACACCAAAAAGGAAACCACCTCTCTACACCCAGATTCAGAAGGGAGTAAATAGCTTATCTTTCATCCTATCTCTTTTATCCTGCAATAGTAAAGCACTATGATTCAGTACCCTTTCCAAGTTGTGTTGGTGGGCTGGGTAGGAAACTGATCTGTTACCCTCTACTTGACAAAAGCAGGAGGTGCTCAAACAATGGGATGATGTTGGAGAGACGCTGCAGGGAACTGAACTTCTATGCCCTACACAACAGTGGGAACACTTAACAAAGCCCACACAAGACAGGTCTAGTCAGCACTTTGGTCCCCCTCAGCTTTGATGTCAACAAAACTAAAAGAGATGGTGGTCCTGTGCCCCCATCTGGCATCAATGAGACTGAACAAGGTGGTACGAACTGGGACTAATCAGTGCTCCCGTTCTTTTCCCCTCACTTTTGTGTAAGCAGGCATAATGGTGAGCTACATTTCCATCTTAGCTGGCATCAACGAGGTGGGATGAGGTAACGGAAGGCTGGGCTATTTCTAATTTCTTTAGAAGACAGTTGACTAAAACAAAAAATAAAACCAATGCATTGTGGGGTTTTTAAGATACAAAGAAAAAATCTATAAAAGTAATAACATAAAGACTGGAAAAAATAAATTTAAATTACATAGTTGGAGGGTTCCAACTACATACTATACTGTTGTATAATACATTAAATTGTTGATTCTGATAAATACAAATGTATATCATATACCCTAAATCAACCATTAAATAAAAAATGATAACATATCAATAAGCCAATGGTAGGAAAATGTAATCATATTTAATTCTACTAATACAAAAGTAGCAGGAAAATAAGGAAAAACAAATAGAAAACAAATAGCAAGGTGGTAGATAAAAAAATAATCTTACTGATATTGATACGTTATACAAACTTTCCAATTAAAAGACAGACATTTTATTGACTGAATAAAATGGAAAGAATCAACTCATTCTAACTACAAACACCTGCTTTAAATGTACGATATAGGTTAAAGTGAAAGCATAAAGAAGGTATATAATATAAATGTAGATTTAAATAGCTTAAAAGGCTACATTAATATTGAAGAAGACATCAGAATAAGTAATATTTCCAGAGATAAAGAGGAACATTACATATGATAAATGGGTCAAATGATCAAGAAGAGATAATTATCACTTTAAACAAAGAAAAGTCCAGGAACAGCTGGAATTCTACCAACATTTAAAGAATTAATGCCAGTCTTTCTCAAATTTGTCCAAACAATTGGAAACATTATATATCCAAGAAGGAACCACAATGTTACTATGGACTTTGGGTGATTACGATGTGTCAATGTAATCTTACAAATTGTTACAATTGTAACACCCAGAATACTGTTAATGGTGGGAGGCTATCCATGTTTTGAGGGAGTACATAGGAAATCTCTGACCTTCCTCTCAATTTTACTGTGAATCTGAAATTGCTTTTAAAACGTCTTAAAATATACACCATGACCAAGTAGGGTGTATTCATGGGGTGCAAGAATAATTTAACAAGTGAAAATCAGTTAATGTGATATATCATATTAACAGAAAAAAGAATAAAAGTTACATAACTATCTCAATAGATGCAGAAAATTTACAAGACAAAATTTAACACCCTTTCATGATAAAAATACTCAGCAAACTTGAAATAGAAGAAAATTGTCTCAGCATAATAAAGGTCACATATGAAGAATCACTGCTAATATTATACTCAACAGTGAAAAACTGAAAGCTTTTTTTTTAAGAATGAGAGGGAAGGGAAATTTTTCAATCTGATAAAGGACAAGTACCAAAATTTTACTACTACTATCACACTACAAATCATAACCCAAAATGGAGGCAGACCTCTGGCCATGATGGAGTATTTCTCCTAGTTCCTACCATTTTAAAATTATAAACCCTGGACATAGCACAATAAAATAGCATAGGAAAACTTTCAAATTGGAAATATGTAATGTATCTGCTTTTATCTAATATTTTATCTAATATTGTATTGGATGCTGTAGCCCATGCAATAAGGTAAGAAAGTGAAAAAAGAAAATCCATACAAATTAGAAAGGACAATATATTATTGAATAGAAATTCCCAAATTATTTATAACCGAGTGTAGAACTAGGTGAGTTTAGCAATAACGAAAGATACATCAGTGATGTGCTATACATAATTGTATATATCTGGATCTGGTATTAATATATATACACACACACAGATATATACACATGTAAATACATATATAATGGGACACTTGGACTTTACAGTTTTTTGAGAAATTTGAAGTATCCCAAACCTTAAAACACATAGGAGACGAATTTTACAATATTTGCACAACTTTTAAACTGAAAATTACAAAACATTACAAAGATGCATTAACAAAGCCTTTAATACATGGAGAAATATGCATGTTCATGGATCAGAAGACTAAACAGCAATAACTGATAATTCTTTTCAACTCAATTTATAGGTGCAAAGTAAACCCAATAAAATTATTTAATTTTTGTAGAAATTGGCAAACTAGCCGGGCGCGGTGGCTCAAGCCTGTAATCCCAGCACTTTGGGAGGCCCAGACGGGCGGATCACGAGGTCAGGAGATCGGGACCATCCTGGTGAACATGGTGAAACCCCGTCTCTACTGAAAAATACAAAAAACTAGCTGGGCGAGGTGGCGGGCACCTGTAGTCCCAGCTACTGGGGAGGCTGAGGCAGGAGAATGGCGTAAACCCGGTAGGCGGAGCTTGCAGTGAGCTGAGATCCGGCCACTGCACTCCAGCCTGGGCCACGGAGCGAGACTCCGTCTCAAAAAAAAAAAAAAAAAAAAAACAAATTGGCAAATTGCTAATCATGGAGTATTATGATCGGGAATGCAAAGAATCTAGAATAGTCCAAATAATTTTGAAAATAACACAGTTGGAGGATTAATGTTACTTAATTTCAAGATTTATTCTAAAAGTGTTGTATTCAAGTTAGTGAGGTATTGGTGTAAAGATACACATATAAAACTATGAAACAGAATCGAGATTCCAGGAGTAGAACCATGCAGATATGAACAATTTATTTTCAACATAGATGCCAAGAGAATGTAATTAGTAATAGACATAAAAAATTATTTCAACCAACAGTGCTGGAAAAATTGAGCATCCATATGGTAGAAAATGAATTTAAAATGTTACCTCACTCCATATTTCAAAGTTAACTTGAAATAATCATAGAATTAGGATATCTAAAACTTTAAAAAAATAGAATAAAATGTAGAAGAAAATTTTTGTAACTTGAGTTCAGTAGAACTCCTAGAACAAAGTTAATCACAAATTATAAAATAAAAAAATTAATAAGTTAGAATGTATTCAAAATAAAAACTGCTGTTCTTCCAGAGATGCTCTGAAAAAAAATAAAAACACAAAGTTTTATTTCACTAGAAATATTTGCAAAATACATATTTAATGACATACCCAGAATATATAAAGAAATCATACAATTAAATATTAATAGGACAAAGCATCTGTGAAAAATTGAACAAATGATATGGATAGTTTCTTTGCCAAGGAAGTTATATGGATGACAAAAATACATATGAAAATATGCTAAAATCATTAGCTATTAGGAAAATACAAATTAAAACCATAAATGAGATACCACAAACACTTACCTATCAGAAAATTTACAGTTTAAAAGACAACAACCCCAAGTGCTGGTGGGGGCATAGAACACCTGGAAATCTCATACACTGATGATAAGAATGCTAAACAGTACAGCCACTATTATGAATTGAATTGTGTGCCCTCAATTGGATAAAGGATCATTGCAGATGTAATTAGCTAAGTCAAGATGAGGTCCTAAGGTTAGGACCTAATGCAACATGACTGGTGTCCTTATAAAAAGAAATTAGTACACAAGCCAGGCATAGAGGAAAGATGATGTGAAGAGACACAAGGAGAACATGACCATCTACAATCCAAGCAGAGAGACCACGTAAATTCTTCCTTCACAAGCATCAGAAATAACCAAATCTGCCAAGACCTTGATTTCAAGCTTACGTCCTGAAGAACTGTAAGACAATATATTTTCTGTTTTTTAAGCCACTCAATATGTGGTACTTTGTTACAGTAGCACTACAGTAGCCACTTGGAATATAGTTTTGTGGATTTTCTAATAAAGTTAAACACATCCTTACAATACTAAAAATCTCAGCCTTAGATTGTCCCGGCATAACTGATAATATATACTCACTAACCGATTCATAAGGGAATATTCATAGCAGGTTTATTCATATTAGCCCCAAACTGGAAACAACCAGTGCATTAGCTGGTCAATATAAAAACTGATTGTAATATGTCTATACAATGGAGTGCTACTCAGTAACAAAATGGAAGAAACTAGTGATACATACAAAAAGCATGGAGGGATCTCGATGATATGCTAAATGAAAGAATTATGTTGATGCCATTTTATGATAGTCTGGGAAAGACAAATATATGGGGAGAGTCAGGAAACTAATTTTTAGCAAGTTCTCTATGAGGAAAGGGATTACCATACTCAGGCAAAAAAAAGCTTTTCAAGGTTATGGACATATTCTATATCTTGTTTGTGAGGATTGTTAACATACCTGTATATGATTTTTAAAGTTACATTCAATAGTATATTTAAAATGGTTAATTTTAGTTTACATACATTTTTACCTACATACATTTTACCAAAAAATGTTTACATACATTTTACCAAAGTAAAGAAAAAGACATAGGTTGCATCTTTGTGCCTTAGTTTCTTTCTGGATCTTTGTTTTCTTTACAAGTGAAAACAAAAAAACATGTTTTTGTTCTCTGAAAGCTGAGTATATGCAGTTTTATTGGATCTGCCACACCATACATGCTGCAGTGACTTGTAAATAAAATAGATTTAATTTTTTTTTTTTTTTTTTTTTGGAGACAGAGTCTCACTCTGTGGCCCAGGCAGGAGTGCAGTGGCCAGATCTCAGCTCACTGCAAGCTCCGCCTCCCGGGTTTACGCCATTCTCCTGCCTCAGCCTCCCGAGTAGCTGGGACTACAGGCGCCCACCACCTCGCCCGAATAGTTTTTTTGTATTTTTTAGTAGAGACGGGGTTTCACCGTGTTAGCCAGGATGGTCTCGATCTCCTGACCTCGTGATCCACCCGTCTCGGCCTCCCAAAGTGCTGGGATTACAGGCTTGAGCCACCGCGCCCAGTCAATAGATTTAAGTGTTAAATTAACAAGTGCAACCAAAGCAGTAATAGAGTAAACCCAAAATGAGTGAGAAAAATCTATCAAAAATGGTACTGTTTTTGATAAGGAAAAAAGCACATATTCTTCATACTCATAATCCACATTAAGCAGAAAAAGTAAAAACAGTTACAGAAAATATATTATGAGGCTGGAGTTACTCTGCTATTTCTATGAACAGTTAAATGCATTTGCTTACTCAAATAATATTTTTTCTGGGAGTTTAGGTTCCTCATTGTAATAATGAGTGGCTAGAGTATTAATGTCTACATTTTTTACCAGCCCTACACAGGGAGATAGACTTAGGATCTCAAAATTTAGATTGGCAGGTCATATCAGTGCAACCTCAATTATAATAGAGTGACCTGTTAGGTCTTACAGTACACAAATAAACCACCTACCTACCTACCTACCTGTCTACCTACCTACCTACCTGTCTACCTACCTACCTACCTACCTACCTATCTCCCGTGAGATGTGGTAGAGATCCAGCATTCTTAAAACTGATTTTGAGAATTTTGAGAACAATAAACTCAGCTTTGACAGCACTGCCATAAAAAAGCTTAAAGAATTGGTGAAATGAAAAAAATTAATAAATAAAAGCATAAATAATTGGTGAAAGCAACTTATAAACAAAAGAAATGGCAGGACGTGGTGGCTCATGCCTGTAATCCTAGCACTTTGGGAGGCCCAGGCTAGGGGATCACCTGAGGTCGAGAGTCCGAGATCAGACTGACCACCAAGGTGAAATCCCGTCTCTATTAAAAATACAAAAATTAGCCGGACATGGTGCCACATGACTGTAATCCCAGGTACCCGGAGGCTGAGGCACAAGAATCACAGTAACCCAGGAGGCAGAGGCTGCAGTGAGCCGAGACCACGCCACTGCACTCCAGCCTGGGCAACAGAGGGAGGCTTTGTCTCAAAAAAATTTAAAAAACAAAAAGAAAAAAAGAAAAAAAAAAAAGGAAATAGAAATTCCAAACTAGGAAGCAGAATACTTTAAAAGCATTTTTATTTATACTAAATAGACCCTGCTGGAACATTACCCTGACTCTAAAGAACCACACCTTTCACATGCTGAAGACACACTATGGGGTGTTCAGAGGGGAACTGGTGCAATATTCATTGTAAAGATTCTAGGCCGTGCCACGTGGGGAAAACCGGAAGAATGGAATCTTTCTATCCCCTAATTCCAAGGGGAGCACGCCATCTTTAAATAGTTAACAGCTTGCCATATGGAAGAGGGATTAGACTTATTTATTTAAATTGTGTGACTCAAAGTTCTAAAACTGGGGCCTGTGTTTACAGACAAACACAGTTTTAGGCAAACTTTCATTTGTCAAAACTGTCTAAAAGTAAATACAGATGCTTGGAGAACTGGTTGAAAATCACATCACAGGAGTTATTCAAGCATGGGATGTATGGCTATGTTTTATGTGAATTTATAAGAATCAACTGGGTGGTTGGAAAAGATCAGATTCCAGGTTCTTTCCAACGCAAATGTTCTAAGAGTGTCTGATAATTATTTTCTGCTACGTAAGTAAGAGCAAGTACTGAAATTAAGAGAAGGCAAATTGCTGTTCAAGATAAGTAAGAACTTGCTAAGAATTATGCCTGTACAATGATATAATGTGTTCTCTCAGCAGTAAACCTCATTCCCTACTAGTAGAAATGTCAAGGTATATTCACTGTTGGAGATCATTTGTAAGTCCCCTGACTGCTGTTAAAATCAAAATGTTCTGCCTCGTATTCAGGCCCTTTCTGGAGGACCCTGCTCTATCAATCTGTTTCTTTCTATTTCCCAAGTCAGTCTCTACTGTAGATAAATTTATATTTATACGATTGCTCACATATTGTTTCCATCATTACATCTCTGATTATGTCATACTCCTAAAGAAGAATAACCTCCCTTTTTCTTCTTCTGTGCGAATCTCACAGATTTGTCAAAAAACAGTTCAACTCCAGTCTGTTTCTGGAAGCCTTCCCTGACTCATGCCATCATGCTGATTTTTCTGCGGCAGAGTGCTGCCTATTTCATAAATCTGTTTCTCCAAAACAAAATCAATTGCTTTCCAATACTTTCTTAGTGTATATCTTCTATTCTCAATTTAAAGTCAGGAACCAAATCATATCACTCCTGTACAATCTGATGCAGAATTGGTATTTGGTAAAGGCTTGCTGTTGCTTTTAACAGAATCCTAGAAATCGAATCATATTCATTCTCTGGCTAAAAGTATTATAAATATCATAGTTACTTAATCATGTTACAGTCATCTTATATTATTTACCTATTGCTGGGTAACAGAATATCCTAAAACTTTGGCGTTAAAAACATAAATATTTATTCTCTTGTACAATTTCTGAAAGTTGGGTATCTGGAAATGGCTTCGCTGGATAGTTCTGGCTCAAGGTCTGCCATGAAGTTGCAGTCAAGTATCCACTATGGCTGCAGTTGTCTGAAGGCTTTACAGGAGCAGAAGGATCTGCTTAGAAAGTGGCTTACAATTCTACAGTCCTGAATTTCTTGCTGGCTGTTGGTAGGTCTCAGGTTTTTGTCATGTGGATCTCTCCACAGAGCAACTTGAGTATCCTCATGATATGGGCAGCTAATTTAAACCAGAGTAAGATGTCTAAGAGAGACAAACAGGAAGTTACCTTGCCTTTTACAGCCTAGTGTCAAAAGTCATATACTTGCTAGCATACATCTCCTACTAAATGTTTGATATAACCAAACTTATGAAGTGATTTTTTATGCACACTTCACATAATTATAAAACAATAACAACAGATCAAATTATTTTGTTTTTTCCTTTCAGTTCTATGTATTTTCAATGTTCTTAGATTAATCGATTAATTTTTAAAATATTTTGACTTTTTAATGAATACTGAAAGAAACTGGAAAAATAAAGGAAGTAAAGAAAAGGATAAAGAGCTTAATTTAGAGCTTAACTTTGGAAACTAGGAAACAGAATACTTTAAAAGCATGCTTACTTATACTAAAGAGACCCTGCTGGAACATTACCTTCCCTCTGAAGAATCATACCTTTCATATGTTGAAGACACACTATGGGGTGTTCAGAGGAGAATGGGTGCAATATTTATTTCAATGTGTATTGTACTCTTATTGAAGAAAGTGCAAATTTAAGAGCTTAAATTTAATTAAGACAGAAGAAGTGATCCTAATAGGTACTAGAGTACTTTCCTCACAATAGTGGCAAAAGTTAAATATATTTTCTAGAAACTTAAAACATATTTTTTCATATCAGTGAAAAAATAATTTAAAACATATTTTAAACAATAAATGAGAAAAAATAAATGATGATAACTATTAGTGTTGTTTTAAAATATGCAATCAAGTTTCCAAGTTTCCTGAACTGAAAACAATTATTGACATTCAAGACTTTGTCTAATTTAGATCTTGATTCTCAATTTCCTTTTGTTTTAAATCTTCTCCTATGAATACCCAAATATTTCCTTCTTCCTGTTAACTGACCATTCCCTCTGAAGATGATTACTTCATAGTCCAAATTCTACTTCACTTATTGCCTGTACCACTTACATACTTTTCATTTATTAGACATTGTCCACTTCTACAATTTTGTGTGGAACATTTCATCTTCCCAGCTAAAATGTTATTTCTAGCAGATAACAATTGTACTCCTGACACTTAACACTGTGCCTAGTGCATGTTAGGTTTCTGTAAATGTTCACGGAAATGAAATATCCTTGCCTTACTCCAGATTTTATCCTAAATTTGGAGCTCTGTGTATGTCCTTGTAAACCTGTATATCACATTTTCTCTGTAGAAAAGGTAAGTTTACTTATATTGTTGCTATTACACAATTAATCCTTTATTAAACTTTTAAATAGCTATTAGGATATTTCTACACCCATCAGCTGTCCTCTACTGTGCGGTTATTTTGAAATGATATTAATATATATTCTAGTGGGAATTGTTTTCTGAATTTAAAAAAAAAAAAACATAAATTAGGTTCACCTTGGCTGTAGTATTGTGTAATTGTATTTTATTATGTTTTGAATAGAAATTCTATGTATGATAATTCAGTATCCCTTTGTCCTTCTTTACGGAACCCTACACTAGCTTTTCTGGGGGAAGGCTTTCTCTTCATTTCTTAGTCCTTGTGCTTCAGAAAGTGCTTTACTCCTGGCTAGCAGAGAATGGTTCTCAGGCCTAAACCAAGGAGATCATCACAGAGTAATCAGTTAAGTGATAGTCACCACATAATCATTCTTTCAAAACCAATGAGAATCAAGAGGTGGCTAGAAAAGAGATTTCTATTTTTCCCTTATGAGATTGGAAGTGGAAAGAACGTGAGATAATGTAGCCCAGTATCTTTACAGCCATGAGAAATGACTGTCTTAGAAAAATATCACTGTGGAAAAGAAACAATGAAGAGATAGAAAAAAAAAACCCAGTTCATTTTATGATTTGAACACTGGCCTATCTATGACTCATACAGAAATCAAATACCAAATTTTTCTATTGTCCCAGATGGCAGCTTGCTCACCATACCTGGTCAATATATTAACTAACAGTTAAATAATTTTATTACTTTTATTTTTTGGTGTTTGGAGACATGACAAGTATTTTTTCTCAGTGTTGTCAGTGATTTTTCTTATCTTTTATGAAGGCTGTTAGCTAAATAGATCAGACTTCATAACAATTAGTAATTTTTTTCTATCTGACTTATCAAGTAACTAATTACCAATATGCTCTGGCTGTGGTCACTTTTTAAACATGTTTGTTTACAGCTTCAAAAGCTTAGCAAGCATATAAGAACATTTTCTTCCTACGTAACTATCTCTAAGTAATTTGAATAAAGTCTACAAATGAAGAGGTGGCTTTAATCTGGGATATAGCTAGGGATTGCCCATGTTCAATATGGAATCAAGAAAGGTGACTTGGCTTTTGATGGAGAAGAACACTATGAACCTGGGTCATTGTAGTGTATTTGAATCTATGTTAAACTCAGATACCAGCCCATGTCAATTCACTCTATAGTTATATATACTATATATACTTATACTAATTTTGTCATATTTACCTTGTATGAGATCATCTCACCCAAATCAAATTGGTTGAGTTGCTTCAGATAGACATTATATTAGTCAGGATTCTCCAGAGAAATAGAAATAACAGGATGCCTGTGTATATTTAAAGAAGAGAGGTTTATTTTAAGGAATGGGCTCATGTAATTATGGAAGCTGACAAGTCCAAAACCTGCAGTGTGGATGGGGAAGAGCAAATGTTGTCATTCAATTCTGAAGGCCATCGGCTGGCAGAAGTCTTTCTTGCTCAGGGAAGTCACTCCTTGTTCTATTAAGGCTTTCAATTGATTGGATGAGGGCCACACCACCCACATTATGGAGGATAACATGGTCTTCTCAAGGTCCACTGATTTCACTGTCAATCTCATCCAAAAAATACCCTCACAGAAACAACCAAAATAATGGTTGACCAAATAGCTGGAAACTGTGGCCCAGCTAAGTTGACACATAAAAGTAACCATCCCAGACATGATAAATAACAAGACCATTAAACCCCTAACATGAAATTGATTTTGACATAGCTTGCTTCATGTCAACTTTACCTTCCTTTTTTGTATCCTTAATATCTATTTATGTTTACTTACATTTTCAGTTATTTGCTTATTAAATTTGCTTTTGACCCTTGACAGAAAACTGTCTTCCTGCGAAAACTGTGAAGGTCATGTTATGTTACCACTTTTATCAAATCAGTTCTGGGTTTAGTAGTCAACATTTGTTTCTCTTGCCAAAGCAATTTCTCAAGAAACATCACAGAGATTGACACCAACCCACAGGAGTCTGCCCTAAAATTTCCACAAAGGGTTTATGGTCTTAATAGGTCAATGGCTAAGACCTGATGAAATTTAAAAAGGACAAAATCTTATGTCTAAGGAATACTTTATCTCAGTTTTTAAAGTCTACACATCTTAAAGGATTCAAAATCATTTGAATTTTTAACTTTTTTATAAGCCTAGCTTAGCTGTATTTCAACCTACTGTAAATACCATATTAAAAATAACTAGAGTGAATTTAACATTTTCCATGTAATGATTTCTGGGGTTCATTACCTTTTACTAGAGAAGTGCTTTAATGTAATAGATAGGTGTAAACATCTAAACATCTAATATCAAGATCTCCTGGAGAAATGATTGCTTTCCTGGTGATAAACAGGTTTATCAAACTTTTATCAAAGTTCAAGATAAAGTTCAAAACCTCAAAAAAGAACTGTAACTTCCAACCTGATGGAGGTGAATTTCTTTCTCTTTATCTTTTAATTTGTCTCCCTGTAATGCAATCTTTATAATATCTTGAATTGCGTGGTCTAGCACTATAGAACACTTTGGAAAAAAGTTTCCAGGAAATAATTCTACCTGTTTCACTGAATTACAGTACTTCCTCAGTCATATCACATTTGTGATGCCACTTAACACCTGCACCACACTTACATTGGTGAATTGCTGTTGCCTCTTCTGTGTCTTAATAGTACAGAATATACAGCATATGTTGGTAATGCTTTTATAATATGTTTGAAAATGTGCATACAAACGAATCCTCTTCAGGTGCAAGAGATGAATTTATCGTGCAATTAACAGTTTGTGCTCACACCTGCTTTAAATACCACATAGGCTTGTATTTTAATTACAAAGTATGCAAGGAGACCACCTAAAGCTTCTATTCCATATGTAGTCTAAAGAACTGGGGCAGAATCCAAGTCTAAGCTTTGAGTTTTGTTTTCAAGGCCCATACATTTTACATTTAAAAAAACCAAACATTCTTCTAATATACAATTCGACAACCTAAGAATTAAAAATGAAATGGCATATATTTGAAAGAAAAATAGAGAAAAATTAAAACTATTGAATCATTGCATATTGGATAGTTAAAAATATGATAGAATTAAATAACTACATATCTATCTCACCAGGAATATAAAAGTAAATCTCATATCTGGCTTTTTCAATTCTATCATTTATATCCATCAGCAGTATGTATAAGCTATTATTACTCTGTGTCCTTGCCAATATTAAAGTCAACAGACTTAATTTTTTCTGTTTCATAGGTCTATCATTG
Source organism: Piliocolobus tephrosceles (assembly GCF_002776525.5). NCBI lineage: Eukaryota > Metazoa > Chordata > Mammalia > Primates > Cercopithecidae > Piliocolobus > Piliocolobus tephrosceles. The sequence continues at coordinate 17,375,316 of NC_045443.1, forward strand.
TGGTTTTAATATACATTTCTTTAATACTGATACGACTTTTGTATGATGTTTGGCCATTCTTATTTCTACCTCCATGAAATACCTACTGCAATTTGCCCAACTGTCTTTTCACAGTCTTAAATGGTGTTGTTCATCTCATGGATTTGCAAGAATAGTTTATGTTCTGTATACTATTTCCTGATTATATGACTTGCAGATTGCTTCTCCCAGGTTGTACCTAGTCATTTAATCATCTCTGTAGAATCTTTTTCTGAATAACAAGGCTTAACCGTAGTGTAGTAAATTTATGAATATTTTCCTTTGTGATTATTTTTAGTACAAAATATTTTCTAACCTAAAGTTCTAAAGTTATTATTTCATTTCCTTCCGATGGTTACAAAATGTTTCTTCTCATCTTTCACTTCGTGATATACGTACAATTAATTTCATTGTTTGGTGTGAGGCAGTGAACCAATCTGATTTTTCCCTCTAATGAATCATTTTCCCAGCACTATTTATTGAGTAGTTGCTCTCTTCCTGACTAAACTGAAATGCCACTTCTGTTGTACCAAGAGAGTTCATATATAGGCTGATGAGGTTTTCATCACATTGTATTACTGAATTAATAGGGTTTAATTAAAAGTAGTTTTGATATCTGGTATAGCAAGTATTTTCACCTCATTATTCCTCAAGAGTTACTTGGATATTTTTGATATTTTGTTCTAAAGTAGCCATTTTACAGTCAGCTTGTCAAATTATTAGAGACGTGTATGTATGCTTTTTAAACTAAGGCTGAATTAAATCTATGTATCAATTTGTGGATAATTGCATTTGTAAAGCAATTCATTTTGTTGTTAATATATTTTGATGGTATTTTAAATTTTTATCTGTAAAAGTCTGGAATATCTTTCATAATATTTACTACTAGGTCTCTTATTTCTCAGTTGATATTTTAAATGATATAATTTGCTATCATTTTTAATTTGGCAGACAGTATTATTGTCTGAAAATGCTTGTTATCCTCCTTGAGAAAGGATTACATTTACCTACATCTTTGAGATCAGGCTTGGTCATTTGGTATAGATACATATATATACACACACACACATGTGTATATATACACATATATGTATATTTCACATATACATATACATGTACATACATATGTATATACACATATATTTACACTATATATATACACACACACATATACATATGTTAGTTCTGAGCAGAAATTTTTTTAAGAGCCAGTACGTGATGTGTTCTATTTCCTCTCCAGTGGTAAACTTTCAAATGGATGCTGCTTTAGCATTCTGAGCTCCAGCACAAACACAATGGGGAGCAGTGCCACAGCTGACCTGCAAAAACATGAAGCATGAGCAAAACAGTCATACGCTGAGTTCTAAACTACTGAGAACTCATCTGTTACTGTGTTTTTCAACCATGTTTTTTCATTATAAGTGATTTCACTCCAAGAGCTTTTTAGGCTTTTTTTCCAAGTAGAATTGAGTTAAGTTGGAGGCCCCAGAACAATTTTAATACTTGAGAATTTCTTCAGCTCCTAGAGCCAATTGTCATCCCCTTGGAGGTGAAATATGGTTATTTTAACCTGAAATATTTACTAACTCTTTGTCCTTTTAGGCAATTGAATTTTTTTTGTATAATGATATTATATAAAGCTGTCTTGCTTAAGTCTCCAACTCTATTTTCCTTTTAAAAAATAAATAAATTTATGTAGACAAATAATGTCAGTGTTGTTTATTTTTTCCAATATTTATATATTTAATTATTTACTTTTCTTTCTCACTGGAGTAGAATCTCTCTTAAATATTTAGCAGAAAAGATGATAGTGAAGTTAATAAGTGTTTTTGATTTTAAAGGATATATTTCTTCTGTTTTTCTAATAGTACAGATATTTGCTTTATGCTTTTCCAGATACTCTATATCAAACTAATACAATTTTCATCTGTAAGAGTTAAGTAAGTGCTTTCTTTTCAATGGCAAGTGAAAATGTATTGGTTTAAATAAGATATTGTTTTAATCTCTCAAAGAACTATTCAATGAAAATTGGGCATCTTTAACACATCTCAGATCACTCAAATTCTTACTTCTCATTTATTTTACTTATTTTATTCTCCCCAACTATTTTTTATTTATCTCAAGAGTTACTTGGATATTTTTGATATTTTGTTCTAAAGTAGCCATTTTACAGTCAGCTTGTCAAATTATTAAAGACCTGTATGTATGCTTTTTAAACTAAGGCTGAATTAAATTTACACAAAAGCTGAAGAAATAGTACAATGTATACCAATATGCCCTTGTACTCTTCACATATGGTCAACAAATGTGAATATTTTTCTACACTGACTTGGTTTCTCTGATATCTATCCATACGTCTATTTGTATGATATATATATATATAGTTATTTGCCATAACTACAAATATATAAGTAGTTATAATGTATGATTACCTACTATTATGTATATAGCCAGCTATATCTATCTATCTATCTATCTATCTATCTATCTATCTATCTATCCATCCATTTATCTATCTATATTAGGGTTCTCTAGAGAGACAGAATTAATAAGATATATGCTTTAGCAATTTTTAAAATGGTTCAGGAAAATAATTTTAACCAACAATACTTTTAACAGTGAATCATTTTCAAATTTTGTCAAACTATCCATTACCATTGAAATTAATTTTTCTTTTGATTGGATAATGTAACAAATTATATTTATAATGTTTCCAATCATTTTCAGTGTGCTAAAAGTTAATAACTATCACCTGGAAAAATAAACCCAGTGAAAGCAATTTTGAAGAAAGACAACAAAGTAAATATAGTTTTAGACAAGTAATAACTACCAACACATTCTCAAAAAGAAAGTTGATGAAAGGATAAACTACCAGAATCTGAACAATATATTTTTATATTAATTGCATAATTTAAGTTACAGCATATTTGCAAGGTAAATATTATGCTCAATTTACAACTGGAGACACCAAAACTAAGAGAGATTAAGTTACCAGCTTAGTTATATTGTAGTTAATAAGGTCAGAACTGCAACCTCTGCTTCCCTATCTTGATCCAGTAGTCTGATATTGTTGGATTGTATTCAGAGACAGGATTATTGAAGATGAACATCTGGAAAGAATTTCACTTTTGCTTTTTTAGTCTCTATAATTTCAGCTTTTATAATTTTAGTTTAAGTATTACTCTTTCATCCCAGAGTTCATCATAATTGGCCCTTAAACTTTCCATTCCTTCAAACGATGGCCAAACTTTTAGTTTAATATTTTGGAAGAATCTGAGAGAAGATTAAAAGATGGATTAACTTTAAAACTTTTTATCCCCATCTTCATATCTTCAAAATTTTAAAACAAAATGGATGTAATAAATCTTACAAGGATACATGTTTCACAGTTATATAGATTAAAAACTTGAGAATGAATTGTGGCAAAAAGAAATAATGGTAGGAAAGTAAGATGAATCCAACAGTGAAAGTGGAAACCGCAATTTACATACTTTACTGAGTCCAACAATATTTCTCCAAAATTCATGTCCACCTGTAACCTACAAATAAATGTGACTCTTATTTGGAAATAGGGTCTGTGTAGATAGAATCATATTAAGGTAAGTAAGATCATACTGACTGGGAGTGGGAATGTGGGTAACTCCAATATGACTAGCACTCTTATAAGGTGAAGAGAATTTAGAGACAGAGACACAAACTCAGGAGAAGACTGTGAAGACAAAGGCAGAGATTGGAGTCACACAGCCAGTCAAAGAAAACCAAAAATTACAGGCATCTAAGCTATAAGAGGCAAAAAAGGATTCTTTCCTAGATCCTTCCACAGGAAGGCCATCCTGCCGATACCTTGATTTCAAACTTCTAGCCTTCAGAACTGTGACAGAATAAATTTCTGTGTTAATTCCTCCAGATTATGGTAATTCATCATGGCATCCTAGAAAACTAACACATGGCATGTACAGTCAAGTGCTGCACCACATTTTTGGTCAGTGATAGACCGTATATATTATGGTGGTCATAGAAGATTATAATATCGCATTTTTACAGTACCTTTTCCAAGTTTAGATACACAAATGCCATTATGTTACAATTGCCTACAGCATTCAGTACAGTCACATGTTGTACAGGTGTGTGGTCTAGGAACAGCTGGTCATATCGAGTGGCCTAGGTGTGTAGTAAGCTTTTACCTCTTGGTTTGTAATATATAGTTATAGTTATACAATTTATATAACTAATATAACAACCAAATTGCGTAATGATGCCTTTCTCAGAACATATTCCCATCATCAAGCAATATACTTATATATTATACTATATGTAATATTTATATTACATAATACAGTCTATTTTGTATATAATGTATCTTTAAAATATATGAGACATTTTCAAAAAATTCAAAGCAGATTAAACTGAATGAAGAAATTTATTTAGCAGTACAAGCTCAGCCAGGCACAGTGGCTCACACCTGTAATTCCAGCACTTTGGGAGGCTGAGGTGGGTGGATCATTTGAGGTCAGGAGTTCGAGACCACCCTGAACAACACGGCGAAACCCCATCTCCACCAAAAAAAAAAAAAAAAAAAAAAAAAAAATAGCCGGGCATGGTGGCACATGCCTGTAATCCCAGCTACTTGGGAGGCTGAGGCTGAACCTGAAGCAGAAGAGTAGTTCAAACCTGGGAGAGTTTGCAATGTAAGAGGTTACACATGTTGAATGATACAGTTCCAAACAAAATGCTCAAGGGTAGGAAAGAGAAAATAAGAGTTCTTCAAATCAGTGTATCCTAGGAATTTTAATTTTTAATGTACTCAATCAATTTGGTCTGTCAGAGGACCAGGAAGATGGATATGATAATATTTCAATTCTGATCAACAGAGAGGAATAATGAAGAAATTGAGCAAACAGCTAGGCATGTCAATCTGACTTCAGATTAAAAGATATCAAAAAAGAAATTCTACTAATACTCAAGCTTGTATTGAGTAAAGCCAAAGCAGATCCACATGATTTGTTTGTTGATAAAAATAGTGTCAGGACAGATTAATCTTTGTTTTGGTATGAATAACAAACCTTTGATAATTATCAAAAGAACCAATTTAACAAAAAGAGAAATATTTTTTAAAGATAGGTAGTTCTTAGAATCTCCAAAGGAGCCAGAGTCAGGTTGGTGAATTTTCACCCAGGAGTCAATTCCTGCCAGATCCTTGGACTGCTCCAGTGAAGACCCCACTGACCTGTAGCTGGCCATAAAGATTATATTTTGAATGACCGGTGCTGGGCCCCAAACTCCATGGCTGCTGCCTAGAAGCCAGACACTTCTACTGGCACTCCCACCAGAAATAGATTCTGGGTAAAGCCTATGACCTCATTTAGCCATTAGAGATTGTACTACACACCTGTGACAAGTCTGTCAGGGAGATTGGTGTTACGCATTTCTGGTCAATTTTTTAAAAGATAAAGCTCACTGTGAGAAATTTCTTAAACCATAGAATCAGTTTTGTGTGTGTGTGTGTGTGTGTGTGTGTGAGTGAGAGAGAGTGTGTGTGTGTGTGTGTTTGAGACGGAGTCTTGCTCTGTCGCCCAGGTTGGAGTGCAGTGGCACGATCTTGGCTTACTGCAAGCTCTGCCTCCTGTGTTCACACCGTTCTCCTGCCTCAGCCTCCCGAGTAGCTAGGACTACAGGCGCCCACCACCACACCCAGCTAATTTTTGGTATTTTTAGTAGAGACGGGGTTTCACCGTGTTAGCCAGGATGGTCTTGATCTCCTGACCTTATGATCCGCCCACCTCAGCCTCCCAAAGTGCTGGGATTACAGGAGTGAGCCACCACGCCTAGCAGTGTGTGTGTGTGTTGACATGGAGTTTCATTCTTGTTCCCCAGGCTGTAGTGCAACGTTGCAATCTCAACTCACTGCAACCTCTGCCTCCTGGGTTCAAGCGATTCTTCTGCCTCAGCCTCCCAAGTAGCTGGGGAGGCTCCTAAGCATCCTCCCCAACATGGGGTTTCACCATGTTGACCAGGCTGGTCTTGAACTCCTGACCTCAGGTGATCCACCTGCCTCTGCCACCCAAAGTGGTGGGATTACAGGCATGAGCCACTGCACCCATTTAAGTGACCAAAATCATTGCACACATATATCCATTAGGTCTGTCGAAATTTATGTCAACAAACTAAAATAATATTATTCCCTGAGAATTCTAAGGGTCAAACAAAATCATGTATTATTTTATAAAAACTAGAAAATATTTTTAAAATTTTTAAAGAAAGATCTCAGTAATATAGAAGAAAACGTGGCCTCTTTGAAAGAGATTCAAGGAGCTGCAGGAAGAGAAGACGTGGAGATGACAGTTGGTCTGGGGTAAAGAAAAGTTGCAAAAACACTTGAACATGCAAAATCAAAATTTAAGTTACAATTAGTAGCAGTAAAAGGAGAACTGACTTTTCAAAAATTGAAAAAATAGGCCAGATGCGGTGGCTCATGCCTGTAATCCCAGCACTTTGGGAGGCCGAGATGGGTGGATCACAAGGTCAGGAGTTCAAGACCAGATTGCCCAACATAGTGAAACCCTGTCTCTACTAAAAATGCAAAAATTATCTGGGCATGGTGGCATGGGCCTGTAATCCCAGATGCTTGGGAGGCTGAGGCAGGAGAATGGCTTGAACCTGGGAGGCAGAGGTTGCCACTGCACTCCAGCCTGGGCAACAGAGTGAGACTGCATCTCAAAAAAAAAGAAAAAGAAAATTGAAAAAAATAATACCAGCGACAGTACTAGTCAGGGTCCCAGCAGTGAATGGGTTCTCAAATGGGTAATTTAGGAGAGTTTAGTGAAGCAAAATATATTCAAGTATAAGGAAATCAACAGGACATAACATTGTCATATATCAGGGCGGTTGACATAGACAACTAAAACACCCTGTGGCCAAAGAGCCAAGAAAACAGGGTGACTATTAAGAAATTAATTATCTCATATAACTGGAAATCTGAGATTAGAGGTTATCTTTATGTTGAGAATGTTCAGAGAGAAACTGTGAGTTTTTATAGATTGATGCAGTCAATTCATAGAAACTCAAAGGGGAGAAACTTGGGGAACAAAGAGCCTAAGTTCTCTTCTGTCTTCTTCTGATGTCCTGTCAGTGCTAACTGAGACAGAACTACAAGGCAAGGAAATTCAATGAGGTAGGTGATATGGGCCAAAATTCCAGGTTCCAGAGAAAGTTGGGCAAGGATGGAGAATTAATCCTGGAGAAATTCAATACAGCTAAACAAAATGAAGTTTCCTTCAGAATGTTGAGGGAAAAGAACAGAAAAGTTTAATAATTACTAACAGTGATTGAAGTTTCAGAATGTACCTGAATTGAGTCTTTCATATGCATCATTTCTTTCTATCAACACAGGAACCATAAGAAATAGGTAGTTATTGTCTCCATTTTATAATGATAATGTTAATATTGACAATAATACTGAGATAATTTTAATAACTAGTCCAGGATTACACAGCATAGTGGATAATATTGGTTACCTCCTCAGTATACCATCTCCACTCCTTTTATATCTTTCCACAGAGCTTCATTATGTGGAAAAAAATCCATTTCTCTTCCACACCACCAGATATTTCAGAAAAAACGATCACCGTATCCCAAAGTTCCAGGAGCTGAATGTTATTTAGTCTAAAACAAGTA
>NC_045443.1:17383017-17484266 GCF_002776525.5 Piliocolobus tephrosceles
TCCCAAAGTTCCAGGAGCTGAATGTTATTTAGTCTAAAACAAGTACTTAATGGAATTCTGTTGCTGATTCATTCTGGCCCAAGTGTGGGCGTGTGCCCAAAGATGGCTTAATCAGCCTGAAGAAATAAATATTTGGGGCTAAGATTTTATTTGGTTCTCTGTTTTTCTAATCACAGTTTATAGAACACCGTGTAGTATAGTTAAAGTGAAAACAGAAGTGTTAAATAGACTTGGGTTTTGATTTCTGGGTCTGCCACTTGAAATTTGTTGGTAGCAGTGTTCAGCTGCAAGACATAAGCACTCCAGACCTCACGTTGACTTGATCAATAAAGAAATTAACTATCTCATATAACCAGAAGTATGGAGACAGAAAATTCTCTAAGTGCACTTAATGAACAGCTCACTAGTGTCCTCAAGAAGCCAGAACTCCATCATGTGGAAAAAAATCCATTTCTCTTCCACACCACCAGATATTTCAGAAAAAAAGATCACCATATCCCAAAGTTCCAGGAGCTGAATGTTATTTAGTCTAAAACAAGTACTGAATGGAATTCCTTTGCTGATTCATTTTGGCCCAAGTGTGGGTGTGTCGCTTGTCTACACAGACTTCAGTGTTGGCCTGATGCTAAGCCTGGTTCCTTTGCGGGTAAAGGAGGGCTGCCAGCAATAACTGGAGCTCTCTGTTTTCTTATCCTAAGGTACAGGCAGACTCATTGGATCTTAGGGAAATCACTGAACTACTCAACAGACTACAGGGATTTGTTAGGAAAATAGTTGAAGAGACATCAGAAAAAGGGAATAGGGGCATCGCTGTGTCTGTAGATTAACCTAGCACTGGAATTCTAGTTATGTAAGATAATACGTTTTTAAAATAATAACACTTTTTGAATCCGTAGTTTTGTTACTTGCAGCTAAAAGCATGCTTACAAGAACAATTTGTTTGCTACACACAACTTGTAAGTGCAAACCCAGAGATCTCGGTCCAAGACTATTTGACTCTTGTGGCTCACTTTTAATCACTATGCTGTCTTGACAGATGATTAAGAATACAGAAAAGAAAGTTGTCACCATTCTTCTTAAATTCATCTTATGAATTTAAGATACCCTCCCCCTAAATAAACCGACACTATCAGAATGGATGCAGCATTAATGTTTAAGCAGCTTTTTCCTCAGCATCAGAAAACCTGAAATTCATAAGGATACATTAATTATACTCAGAATTGATTTAAAAATTAAAGCAGGCACATAAATTGGTAATTTCTCTTCAAATTATAAGAATAACTATTAAAATATTACAATTATCCGCACAAGAAAATTAGCAAATATTTATATCCAACCACGTAATAATTGGAGTGTGCTGTCATTTAAATCCAAATGAATCATGTCAATTTTTGAACATAATTTAATCATTTAATCTAATTTGCTTTTTTACATCTCTTCAGGTAAAATTACCACGGTCTGTTAAATAGAAACTTAAATAATAAAAGAAGCTCCCCAAAGATGTCAAAAAGCTAATCCTTGCTAAGTATGAGAGAATTTTCTCAACTGGAACATGCAGTTGTGTGGCAACCAGCTAATGCCTAGTGATGCTCAGGAAATTAGTAGAATGGCCAGTATGTTTCACAACATAATTCTTTTTATATTTAACTGGGACTTGATTTCCTCATTCAAGGAAATTAGTACATCAAACAGGTTTTGGGGTTTCTTTTGTGTTTTGGAGGGGCCCTGACAAAGTACTCGTCACTATAAGACATTAACTGTTGCTGGTATGGAGAATTTTTCTTTCCACTAAAGATTTGTAACCTAATTTGTTTTTCTAGTAATTCTGGTTGTCAAGGGAGAAATTTGAGAATAATCCGATATCCCTACTCTCTCAGAGCCTGCATAATCCAAATTGTCCTTGTGCTTACTTTTGTGTGTGGGTGTTGGGGGGGGGGCGGGTTCTGACCTTACTTCTTTCTCATATCTGTCTCCTTTTCTTCTTCATTGTTTGCCTATATTTAGATTGTCATTAAATTTAGTCACATCAAACTAGTCTCAAAATATCCAGATTAACATGAATTTTCCCCTTCCTCTTCCTTCTATATTTATAAAATGAATATCAGATGTCATCCTTCTGTTCAAAATGCTTTAATACCTTATATTATTTAATTTCATGAAAAAAATAAATTGAGGATTCTCTTTGCTGTATTTTTCAATAAATGATTTGGGGACAAATTCTTTCACTGCCTTTTGCTGGGGCTACAGTTCCTCGTGGGAAATCTGATCTCTGGAAGCATCCCCATTTTGCCCACTAGTGCAAAGAGAAGAAGAGGACTCGCAGGTAGTTCACATATGACAGAGTCCTGAAGATGTTAAGTGAGATCACATTCACCTTGGGACTTAGTCTTAAGAAATTCTTAATTCTAGGCCGGGCGCGGTGGCTCAAGCCTGTAATCCCAGCACTTTGGGAGGCGGAGACGGGCGGATCACGAGGTCAGGAGATCGAGACCATCCTGGCGGTCAGGAGATCAAGACCATCCTGGCTAACACGGTGAAACCCCGTCTCTACTAAAAATACAAAAAACTAGCTGGGCGAGGTGGTGGGCATCTGTAGTCCCAGCTACTCCGGAGGCTGAGGCAGGAGAATGGCGTAAACCCAGAAGGCGGAGCTTGCAGTGAGCTGAGATCCGGCCACTGCACTCCAGCCCGGGTGACAGAGCAAGACTCGGTCTCAAAAAAAAAAAAAAAAAAAAAAGAAATTCTTAATTGTTATTCTCTTCATGTTCCTTGGTGGTGGTGTTTCTCTCTCTCTCTCTCTCTAAACTCACTACCTTTATTACTGGTGTGGAAAGATACTAATTGTGGAATTTCCAGTTAAGACTTCAGTTGAGGGCTGCCAAGGAGGCCATCAAATCAGTGCTTATTATTATGGCTTTCTTGGACTGACAACTAACACCAAGCAAGAAAAGTTCTTCCAGAAGTCTAAACCAGTCAAAGAGGGTTAAGTTGGTGGCTGAGGTAAAGGTCTAATGGTAATTAAGGTGGAAATTTGCTTAGTGTACCTGCTATATGGTAATTTTCTCCAGAGACATCCAATGAGTTAACAGTGGCAACACAGGATTCTACGGTTGACAAATTTTGTCTCTGGCCAAAGAGTCTTATTTGCTATGTTTAATTGATTAATATTTGAAATAGGAGGGAGGGGGTCTTGGAATCTGACCGTGCTTTGTCTTTCTTAAAGCCATCTTCCCATTCTCTCCACTTACCCTGGTCTTTGGTAATACCTAAATAGTTCACTCTCTCACTATTTTAGTAAAATCTTTGAAAATACCATCCCCTTTTCATATAAACTGCGAACAGCCAGAAAACTCCTAATCTTTAAAGACTCAATATACATATTATTTTCCCTGTAATCCTGGGGAGACTTTAGTATAAAACATCTAATAAACAATTATCATTGTTGTTTAATTCTGCAGTATGCTGCAAACTCCTGTGTGTAATTACTAAGTTTTATCTCTGTACTTTCAAAACATAGGACAGGCCCTTCAACTTAGTGCACTTATTGTATTTAAAAACACAGGATTTGGAACCAGAAAGATGAGATTAGAATACTAGCTCTGCTATTTTTATCTTTGAAAATATTATTAAAACCTTCTAAACTGAATGTTGTCCTATTTTTTGTTCATCAATGTATTCATTCTTTAGTCTTTTCTTTATACAAGAAATATATTGAAAACCTGCTAGCATTCATTATAATTAGATTGTGTGTGTGTACACACACACACACACACACACATATATATATGAACAAGATGAAATTATGTAGCACATTATAAGGTGGTAAAATGATTAGAAAAATAAAGATCAAGAAAAGGCAATGGAAGTCTTGATAGGTAGCAGATGGTAATTTTAAAATAAAATGGTCAGATTAAGTCTCAGTGACAAACTGACATATAAGCAATGATTTTTAAGAGGTAAAGGATATCTGGAGAAGAGTATTCCAGGAAGAGAGAACAACCAATGAAAAGGTCCAAAGGCAGGATTTTGACCTGCACATGGGTGGTAAACCAAGGACACCAGGGTAGCTACAGCAAGGGGAGCTTGATTGTGAAGGGCCTTGAAAGCCATTGGAAAAGTTCAGTTTTTCACTCTGGTCATGATGACAGGGCAATGCAAGGGCTAAATCAGAAGAGAGAGAGATACTTTTACATTTCTATATAATCTCCTAGTTGTTGTGCAGGAGAGAGACCTGAAAGGATATGATTGCAGTGTTTCAAATAGACGATATAAATTGGATTGGGTCACGTTATAGAGGGGGTGAAAATGAATTATATCCTAATGACTTTATGAAGGCAGTCTTAGGAGATCTGTGAATATTAAACGTGAGATACCTACTAGACATATGACTGGAGATACTGTGAAAGTGTCAGATTTACAAGTTTTAAGTTCAGTAGATAGACCAAGGCTAAAACAGTTTGTGAAGAAGTTGTCAGAAAGTGAGTAGTAGCTAAAGCCATGAACCTTGATGAGATTACTAAAAAAGGAATGTCAATAGAGGAGAAAAAGATCATGGGATAATTATGGGTATATATACATGTTCACATCCATGGGGATGAGAAAGAAACAGTAACTAATGAGAAAAAGCGATAAAGTTGATAGGAGAAAAACTATCAGTGTGGTGTATTAGAAGCTGAATAAAGTGTTTCAAGGATCAAGTAGTCAACAGTACTCTGTGCTATTGATAAGTCACAAAAGATCAAGACTAATAATTGACCAACAGACATGGGAACGTGAAACTTATTGTTGAACTTGATAAGAGCAAATTTTGTGAAACGGTGAAAGACAGATGCAGTGATTGTGAGTTAATCAGACATGGTTCAAAAGATAAGAAAATTAGCCTGTCTTTTGTTTATATGTATACACATATATGAGTACATACACACACACACATATATATGCTAAAAGTTTACATACATATAAATATATATGCTAAAAGTTTACATACATATAAATTCATATATAATAAGTATACATTTATTTATATAGATTACCTTTTTAAAATATGTGCACTGTTATAAAGGGGAACAAGTAAATGGGTTTATGGTAGAAAGGGAATATGGAATTTCAGATACACACACGCACACACACACAGACACACACACACAAAGGGTGTAATGTCCTTGAGTAGCTAAAAGATATTGGTATGTAACATACAACCCGTAAATACAGTCAGAAAAAGATTCATCCTTAATTATAAGTGAAAAGGTAGGCCAGGCATGGTGGCTTAAGCCTGTAATCCCCGCTCTTTAGGAGGCTGAGGTGGGTGGATCACTTGAAACTAGGAGTTCAAGACCAGCCTGGCCTACATGGTGAAACCCTGTCTCTGCTGAAAATACAAAAATTAGCTGGGTTTGGTGGTGCTCACCTGTAATCCCAGCTACTTGGCAGGCTGAGGCTGGAGAATCGCTTGAACCGGGAGGCAGGAGGTTACAGTGAGCCAAGATGGCGCCACTGCACTCCAGCCTGGGTGACAAAGAGAGACTCTGTCTCAAAAGAAAAATAAAATAAAATAAATGAAAGGCAAACTATATGAGTTCAGAGTCAGATAGATGTGTATATGATATTTAATCTTGCAGAAGTAATCATCCATATTAATTTTCTATTGTTGCATAAAAAAATTACCACAAACTTAGTTGCTTAAAAACGACACATAAATGTTCGTTATCTCACACTTCCAACAAGTCAGAAATAGCTGCATCCAGTGCTTGGAATCTCACCAGCCTGCAATCAAAGTGTCAGTCACGGCTGTGTTTTTTTCCAGGCCTTGACGTATGCGTCCCAGCTCACGTGGTGGTTGGCAGAATGTATTTCCTTACGCTTGCAGAACTCGTGAAGGCCTGCTTCTTCAAAGCTGCTGCTTTGAGTGTATCTTCAGAGAAGGCCTAGACTGCTTTTAAAAACGTTCCCCCGATTAAATCAGACCCACCCAGGTAAGCTCTTATTAGATTAACTCAATCAAGTGTTCTCTCCACAAAAATGATAAGTATTAGATTTCTGCCATTAAAAGTAATGGCAGAAACCACAACTACTTTTGCACCAACCTAATATAAGAAATAATGCTTATGTAAGTTAGCTTAAATAGCCATTCCATAATGTATACATATTTCAAAACATGTTGTACTTGATAAACACTGTATATAAATGTTCATTTGTCGGGTAAGGAAAATAAATAAATTAGGGGGAAAATTCAGTGATTAGAGATCTTAATGACAGCTGCAAAATCCCTTCACCTTTTCCTTATAATGTGATTGACATCCCATTCCCTTCCCATATTTTCCTTATTAGAAGTAGATCACAGATTCTGCCTATAGTCAGAGGAGGGGCCTATACAAAGGTGGGATTCCTTGGTGTATTAACCATGCCTTCTAATTGTCTTCTAATTGACTCCTATTTCTGAGGGAAATAGGATGCAAAGTTGAGGGCTATGACTGAGAAAGGGGGTATTAAGGCATGAGGAAAAAGACAAAGGTCAGAAATAATCATATGAAGAAGGTGGAGAGAGAATGATTTTGTATGTTTCCTAGGCAATGTTGGGACCCACTTGAGATTGGTCATAAATTTGATATGAACATAGTTAGCATTAGTTCATGTTTTTTGTCAGTCACATTAGGCTTTGTGAGTTTTATGAAATGGAGTAGGCAGAGTTAAATTATAACTTATGAGAGTACAGAAAAGTGAGGGCAGGGGAAGTAGATGATGATGGGGGTTTAGATTGTTAACTGAAGGATAAACTAAATTGATTTTGTTTTCTCTGAATACCTTAAATTGTACTTTCACCTAGTTCATTCAAAAAATAATTACTGAGTTTAAATTAATGAATTTGAACCCAGTACAGTACTGTAAGTCCAATGAGTATTTATTACTTATTTGATTATAATCATCAGTTCCTTTACCTATTGAGAAAAATCTCAAACAGATTTGTCTACAATGTTAATATGTAATAATTATCTGCATATTAAACACTCTTCAGCATTTAATGGCATCTTTTAATAATGAAAACAGTTTATGTCTTTCAGGTCTTTTTCTAATCCCAGGGTACTTTTAAAATGCCAATATAATGAACATGAAATATAATTAAAATGTCTCAAAATATATTTAGTCGCTTTTACAAACTTGGTGTTAAAACCTGCTACTTTACATCTGTATTCAAATCAGATACTATTAACGTATATCTTTTGAATGATTTTCTCCTCTTAGCTAAAACATCATTGTCTGAATGCATCTTTCATATAGCATCTGCAGATGGCCCATGCAGAGTGCTAATGGTGATCAGTTGTGGGAGCTGGATCCCTCTAGGCAAATATTTAAAGTGAATCTACTAAGCAAAGTATGTCACAATGCAGTGGGACAAGTAGTAAGAGTTTATTTATTGAGAGAATGAGGACAATCAGCTGAAAGTGCAACAGAGACGGAATATGTTTAAGAGCAGGAAAGAAGCAAGCAGGTCAAAGAGGTTTCAAGGTATTCATATACCATGAATAGAGTTCCTAAAGTCCAGCGCCTCATTTAATACTTATATTAATAGTTTAAACTATTAGGTAATGTCAACATTTTTGCATCTAGAAAAACAACTTTCTAAATAATGCTCTAGTATCCTGAAAGACTTACATTCCACAAAGTTAATTTAATATCACTAATGTAGTCACTAAGGCGCAATAGTATAGACTATCCTATTGAAACTACAAAGTCTTGGATTCACCTAGATGTGAAATACTATCCTAATCTAATGCCCACAATCTATAACAACTATTAATTTTTTGTCTAGTATATGTGAGACTGTACATTGCTCCAAAATAATGTGGTTGGTTTGCATAATACCTGTAATAATTGCAAAGAAAATGATGAAAAATAAAAGAAATTGATAATTATTAATATTAATATTTTTTAAGTTCCTGAACAATAGTCATAAAACCAACTGGAAAAAATGGCATGAATGATGAAGAAAATACCTTATTCAAAAATCATGACACTAATGGGAGGGAAGGAAAAATTTAGAGAAAGAGAAAGCAAAACCACAGTGACTGTCTCCTAAAAAGAGCATTTAAAAAATTATAGGCAAAGAACAGATTTCTTTTCTGTTTCAAGAATTATAATTTATATAACTTGATACTGTAATTTTTTTAGATCAAGCACACTTGATCATTTTCCTCATTTGTACTTTTTCTGCATGCTTGCCTGATACTTTTTATCATTTAATTGCCTTATCAATCACTTTTCCTCTTTTAGTTCTTAAGTACTACTAAAAATCATCTTCACAGTGTTGGAAAGCAAAATTGATTTGCTCTTCTTCCATCTCCTTTTTTAACTAGCAAGGACTGAGCCCAACATAGCTTAAATTTTATATTAGATTTTAACAGGGTGGTTAAGTGTTTATTAAACTTTCACCTTTCTAGCTTGTAGTTGTAGAAATCTAGTTGAAGAAATATAATTAAAAGAACAAAAATGAAAATGATATATTAGAGCAATCAGAAGAAACTGAGCATGCCTCTAGTGGATTAGTTTCTTAATTACAGCCAACCAAGGACAAGCTAATAAAGAAACTTAAGAGAAACAGACAGAGAGACATACACATGCAGATGCAATTAATAATTTCAGAAAATTATTAATTTCTGGTTGGTTTACTGTGATGATTCACAGACGTATTTATAAGAAGTATAAGCAAATGAACTTCAGTGCTTAATATTGCCACCCACAAATTTGTTACTTTTTCTGTGGCTATTCAGTTTTGAGAGATAATGCATTTTGATGTTTCAGGGTCAGAAAATATGCTGAAATCATTGATTTATCTGTGTGGTTTATTTCAACAAATATTTAATTATTTTAAAATACCAGACACTAGGTAGGGGCTAAAGAGTCCAAATAAAAAAATATTGCACTTTGGCCAGGCCTGGTGTCTCACACTTGTAATCCCAGCACTTTGGGAGGCCAAGACAGGAGGATCACCTGAGGTCAGGAGTTCAAGAACAGCCTGACCAACATGGTGAAATCCCATCTCTACGAAAAAAACAAAAATTAGCTGGGCATGGTGATGCATGCCTATAATTATCCCAGCTACTCCAGAGGCTGAGGCAGGAGAATTGCTCAAACCCAGGAGGTGGAGGTTGCTGTGAGCTGAAATCACACCATTGCACTCCAGCCTGGTGACAGAGTGACACTCCGTCTCAAAAATAATAAATAAATAAATAAATACATACATAAATAAATTAATTAATTAAATAAATTAAATTTTAAAAATTAAATGAAAAAAAAAAGTGCACTTTAGAGGACTTGCCTTAACAGAGTACATCAGATATCCTGGATGGTGTCTTGGAACAGAAGACAGATCAGGGGAAAACTAGTAAAATTCATATAAAATGTTATGTTTAGTTAAGAGAAATATACTGATATTGGTTCTTTAGTTATAACAAATGTACCACACTAATGTAGGATATT
Source organism: Piliocolobus tephrosceles (assembly GCF_002776525.5). Lineage (NCBI taxonomy): Eukaryota > Metazoa > Chordata > Mammalia > Primates > Cercopithecidae > Piliocolobus > Piliocolobus tephrosceles. The sequence continues at coordinate 17,392,492 of NC_045443.1, forward strand.
AATTGTAAGGAACACTGGGGGAGAGATCTAGACAACCCTCTGTCTTTGTAACTTTTCTGTAAGTCTGACACTATGCTAAAACATAAAGTTTATTTATAAAAAGGTATTGAAAAGTGGAAAGGAAGCTGAGACTTGTTATATAGTGGCAGATTAGCAATATTGTCTTCTGTAATAACCTGGAAAATAGAAAGCGTACCTAATAAACTTGTCGATATGGCTGAGAAAGTTTCCACACAGAATATAAAAAATACTACTCTTTTCTTTAAGTAATCAAAGAGAATAGAACATATACTAAGAAATGATTTCATTCTTAAGTAGAATTTAGAAAAAATACATAAGGCCTAACAATTTATTTTCAGATAGCAAAATGGTTCTTGAATTAAGAAATGATCACAGGGTGAAAATCAAATCCATCGTAATAAAATATGGTCTTAATGGGAGTTAAAATGGATTCAAGGTGAAATGTTTAAATCCTTTGCAAGTGCTGAGAAAGCTATAATGTCTATGCATAAAACATTTTAGCCAGACAAAAATTCTGTAAAAATCTTAAAGGAAAACTTAATAGAACCTCACCACTAAGATTCTGTTACTCTGTCTAAAAATCTGTTAAGATTTTCAGAATCTTAAATCCATTTTTTAACAACAGACTCACACCAGGTTCAACGTATGACATAACCCTATCTTGAAGAATTTTTTTCAGGTGTGATTATGGAATGGATAAACATTTAAAATACAAGATGTTCACAATTCTTTTTTTTTTTTTTTATCTGGAGACAGAGTCTCTCTCTGTCACCCAGGCTTAACTGCAGTGGTGTGATCTTGGCTCACTGCAACCTCTGCCTCCTGGGTTCAAGAGATCCTTCTGCCTCAGCCTCCCAGCTGGGATTACAGGCACTCAATACCATGCCCAGCTAATTTTTGTATTTTTAGTAGAGATGGGGTTTTACCATATTGGCCAGCCTGGTCTTGAACTCCTGACCTCAGGTGATCCACCCACCTTGACCTCCCAAATTGCTGGAATTACAGGCATGAGCCACTGTGCCCAGCCCCCCAATTTTGTTTTAATGAACTATGCATCAACTTTGAAAGGGGCAGCAGTAATGCAAATTTTAAAAAGGCCTATTGACCTTCAATCTACTATGGGCAGAAAGCAGAATGAGAGAATTACTCGGTGTAAAGCAGATTATTTCATATGGAAAAAGAAAGATGTTTCAGAGGGAATAATCGAGAATATGGAGGACATAGCAAAGAGATATGGGAGCTTTTTTCCCAAGAGGCCTCGTAAGAGATTTTAAACAAAGAACTGACATCATGGGCCCAGGTGAATTTCAGAACTGCTCTGAGTCAGTGACTGCAATGAGCTTTTTCACTTTCCCTTTTTTGAATGGGAGTGTATATTAAAATTATTTTATTTCTCTCACACCATTGTATGGTCTTAAGATTGAGAAAAACTATACCCAATGTACTTCATTAGCATCAGGAATTTATTTAGATGACAAAATCTTGAACCATGAATCTGAATCTGATATCATGATATCATAATACAATAAGCCTTCTGGCATTTTAAGAGGATGTCCATGTATTGTTCATGAGGAAAAATTGTAAATAATATGTGATTAGAGGACAAATGCTGGCATATTAAAATTTTTCAATTAGTCCAGCTAACTCAGTTGGTAGAAAGTGAGACTGTAAAAAATGCTCAATTTTTTAAATGACTTTTTTTTTTTTTTATTTCCATAGGTTATTGGGGAACTGGTTGTTTGGTTACATGAATAAGTTCTTTAGTAGTGATTTGTGAGATTTGGGAGCACCCATCACCTGAGCAGTATACACTGCACCCAATTTATGGTCTTTCATCCCTCACCCCCTTCCCACCCTTTCCTCCTGAGTCCCTAAAGTCCATTGTGCCATTTTTACATCTTTGCATCCTCATAGCTTATTAGCTCCCACTTATGAGTGAGATAATATGATGTTTGATTTTTCATTCTAAGTTACTTCACCTAGAATAATAGTCTTCAGTCTCATTCAGGTTGCTGGGAATGCCATGAATTCATTCCTTTTTATGGCTGAGTAGTATTCCATCATATAAACATATACATATATATCTCTCTCTCTCCATATATATATATCCACACCACAGTTTCTTTATCCACTTGCTGATACATGGACATTTGGGTTGGTTCCACATTTTTTCAATTGCAAATTGTGCTGCTATACACATGCATGTGCAAGTATCTTTTTTGTGTAATGACTTCTTTTCCTCTGCGTAGTCACCCAGCAGTGGGATTGCTGGATCAAACGGCAGTTCTATTTTCGGTTTTTAAAGGAATCTCCACACTGTTTTCCACAGTGGTTGTACTAGTTTATATTCCCACCAGCAGTGTAGAAGTGTTCCCTTTTCAATACATCCATGCCTACATCTATTATTTTTTGACTTTTTGATTATGGCTAATACCAAAACCAGGAAAGAACATAACCAAAAAAGAAAACTACAGACCAGTATCTGTGAAAAACATAGATGCTGAAATCCTTAACAAAATACTAGCTAACCAAATCTGACAACATATCAAAAGAAAAAAAAAATAATAATAATCCAACACGACCACATGGATTTCATACCAGTGATGCAAGGATGTTTTAACATATGCAATTCAATAAATGTGATACATCACATAAACAGAATTAAAAACAAAAATCACAGGATTATCTCAGGAAATGCAGAAAAAGCATTCAACAAAATCCAGGATCTCTTTGTGATTAAAATTCTCAACAAAATCGACATACAAGAGACATATCTCAATGTGGCAAAAGCCATCTATGAAAAACCCACAGTCAACATAATACTGAATGGGGAAAAGTTGAAAGCATTCCCTCTGAGAATTGGAAAAAGACAGCGATTCCCACTCTCTCCACCCTTCTTTAACATCGTACTGGAAGTCCTAGCCAGAGCAATCAAACAAGAGAAGGAAATAAAGGGCATTCAAATAAATAAAGAGGAAGTCAAACTGTCGTTGTTTGCTGATGATGTGATTGTTTACCTAGAAAACCCTACATACTCCTCCAAAAAGCTCCTAAACCTGGTAAATGAATTCAGCAAAGTTTCAGGATACAAAATCAATGTACACGAATCAGTAGCTCTACTATACACCAACAGTGGCCAAGCTGAGAATCAAATCAAGAACCCAACTGCTCTCACAATAGCTGCAAAAAAATAATAGTAAAATACTTGGGAATATACCTAACTTAGGAGGTAAAAGACCTCTACAAAGAAAACTACAAAACAATGCTAAAAGAAATCACAGATGACACAAACAAATGGAACACTTTCCATGCTCATGGATGGGTAGAATCAATATTGTGAAAATGACCATACTGCCAAAAGCAATCTACAAATTCAATGCAATTCCCATCAAAATATCACCAGCATTTTTCACAGAATTTGAAAAAACAATCCCAAAATTCATATGGAACCAAAAAGGAGCCCTCATAGTCAAAGCAAGACTACAAAACAATGGAACGGTGCTGCCGAGTCTGTTCTACAGACTCAGGCCAAGCGACGGATGACAGGATGACAGGAGTATGCTGACACACAGGTATTTTACCTGACAGCATGGCTAGGGGACTGCTACTTAGCACGGTCAACAAGAGTGCAGCAGTAGCAGCAGCAGCCCCCATAAGCTGGAGATGCTCGCATTTATTTCTAACAGATGTAATAACAAAGCCTTGGTGTAAACACAGTTTGTTGGTAATTAACATTGTCGACCCCCTAGTGGAGAGCAGTCCTGCACACAAACAATCAAAGGTTGGTTTCTGGAGCATAAGTAAACAGATTTACCTAGATAAGTTCCTTTACATTTCCTTGTTATCTGCCCTTTGTTTTCAGCCCCCAGAGAAGAGAATTTGGCTGCCTTCAGCCATAATCCTTGCCTGAAGCTTTTGCAAAACCTCCCAGCCTTCCAAGAAGGTTTGCATCTTTCCCTATAACTTTTTTTCTTGCAACTTTTCCCACCATCCTGATGAAACTCCTACAGAACAGCATAGAGCACCCAGAAATGAAATACTTTCAGCCAACTGATCTTCAACAAAGCAAACAAAAACCTAAAGTGGGGAAAGGACACCCTATTAAACAAATGGTCCTGGGATAATTGGCAAGCCACATGGAGGAGAATGAAACTGGATCCTCGTCTCTCAACTTATAAAAAAATCAACTCAAGATGGATCAAGGATTTAAATCTAAGACCTAAAACTATAAAAATTCTGGAAGATAACATTAGAAAAACCCTGCTAGACATTGGCTTAGGCAAGGATTTCATGACCAAGAAACCAAAAGCAAATGCAACAAAAACAAAAGTAAATAGCTGGGGCTTAATTAAATTACAGAGCTTTTGCATGGCAAAAGGAACAGTCGGCAGAGTAAACAGACAACCCACAGAGAGGGGGAAAATCTTCACAGTATATACATCTGACAAAGGACTAGTATCCAGAATCTATAAGGAACTCAAACAAATTAGCAAGAAAAAGCAAGCAGGCTAAGGACATGAATTGACAATTCTCAAAAGAAGATATACCAATGGCCAATACACATATGAAAAAAATACTCAACATCAATAATCATCAGGGAAATACAAATCATAACCACAGTGGGATTTTTTAAAATGAATTTTCTATTGAGAAAGCTCTATTGTGCCTTCCCTTAAATATGGGTAAGATCTGTGACAATTTTGGTCAATGGAATATGGTGGAAGTTGAGGCTCTGGAGAATTCTAGACCCAGACCTTTACTGACTATTATTTAACACTGACTTTCTCTCAAATCACTCACTCTATAGGAAGCAAGACACTAGATACAAAGTCCAGCTTTGTTGGGATTGCCATACTATGAAAAATTCAAAACTAGTAATGTGGAATGACTCCCTGGAGAAAGAACAACGCTACTCGGTCTCCAGCTATTCCAGCAATTTCACTCCAGGTAGCAGACAAGTAAGTGAAGAGTTATATGGGATATTTCAGCCTCAGGAGATACACTGCAGAGAAAAAAAGGCCCACAATATACGTTCCTAATTGGATGGTTGTATCCATTTTCACATCTCTGAGACACCCCAGGTGTCATGGAGCAGCCATTATGAGCCATTTCTATTGTAACATACTGAAATTCTGAATCACATACATAATAAAAATGTTATCTCTTTATTCCATTGATTTGTGGAGAATTTTGTTACATAGCAGCAGGTAAATGGAGCACTACCTCACACTATGTAAAGTCTTTAGAAGATTGTCTGCAACATAGTAATTGTTTTATAACTGTTATATAAAAATAAAATAAGAATAATTTTTGCCCTCCTCTTCATTCTATGCTTACATCCAAGGCAGGATTGAGATTTTAGATGGCTTTTGAATGTCCAAATACCTATAAATTGGACCTCCTTTAATAATTTAATTTTCAGGAGGTTGTCTTAGAATTTCTTTGTTGAGCAAATTTGCAGCTGAAATTTGCACCTCTGTAATTACAGAACTAGGTGAGAAAGGTGAAGACTATTCAGATAAACAAAAAGCTTCTTTAGTATTTATGGTAGATAATAAAGATTATCATTTTCTAAGAGCAAACATACAGCTGGATATGGAAAATCTATAAAGTATGTCATTCATATAACACTCCACTGCCAGTCATATGGATATAAATATATAGGAATATGTCAGGAATAAACTATAAACTTGATTGAAGAAGATTTATGATGTTATAGTAATCTTAGAAATATATAAAATACTTGTGGCAATCTCTCTGAGTTTATTTTGGTCAGGAACATTTGATTCAAGTAAAGATTTGGTATTATGCCATGACAGAAATACATCATGTGCCAAATAAAATTGCCTATGGCTATCTTATACAAAATAACTCTGTTTTCTTTCAACAATTCTAAGATGCCAAGAATCTCAACAAAAGAGATGGTTGGTCGTGAAAACCATGCCAGATCAATAAGATTTATTGACTTGAAGAGGGACTTGAGTTTATTCTACAATGGTTGACTAGTTTCTGACTTGAAGCAAGTTTGTTTATTTATTCAGTCAGTATACATTTAGCACGGTTATATGCTAGACTCTCTTCTAGACACAAAAGAAATATTAGTAAAAAAGACAGCTTTCTTCCTCCATGGAGCTTAAGTACCAGTGAGGAAGAAAAACAATATAATAAGTAAATAATTAGGCATGTGATGTAATGACAAATACAATGGACTGTATTATAAAAGTGAAGAAATATTAAAAGAATGAAGCAAGATAGAGGTGTGATGCCATTTTAGATATGATGGTCAAGAGATGTGGTGCCATTTTAGATACAATGGTCAAATTGAAACCTTTTAGAGCAGTTGACATTGAAACAGAGCCTTGTATTAAAGAGAGTAAAACATGCTAATATATGAAGACAAATTTTCCAGACAAAACAGAAGGACTTGCTATTCTTGGAAAACTGCAAGGGGGCCAGTGGGTCAGGAGCATAGTGATTAAAGGAAAGAGATATTATATGACAGCTAGGAGGGGTAACAAAAGCGATGTCTTGTAAAGGCTTGGAAAATAAGGAAAGGATTTTGTTTTTATTCTAAGGGAGGTTATCAATCAGTTAGACATTGCTATGTAATGTTGTAATCCAAAACCCCATGGCTTAAAACACCAGGCATACTTAGCTCATGAACCTGCTGTTCATCTGGATGGTTTATCTCATTTTGGCTGGACTTGCTCATGTATCAGTGCTCAGCTAGTAGGTCAACCTGGGTGGTGGCTTTCCCAGGGTGGCCTCACCTGAGATTTCTAGGGTGCAGTCCCTATGGTCTTTCATCCTTATAAGACTAGGCCTGTTCTCATAGCAAGTAAGGTTTAACAGTAGATTCCTGGATGGGCAGAATGAATATTGTTAAAGCGACCTTACTCCCAAAGTGATCTACAGATTTAATGCAATCTCTTTTAAAATATCAATGACATTCTTCACAGAAATTAAGAGAAAAACAATCCTAATTCTTATATCAAACCACAAAAGAACCTAAATAGTCAAAAGCAATCCTCAGCAAAAGAAAACAAAGTTGGAAGCATAATAGTACCTGACTTTAAAACATACTACAAAGCTATAATAATCAAAACAGCATGGTACTTACATAAAAATAGACACATAGACCAATAGAACAGTAAATCCAAAAATGAATCCACATATTTACAGCTAAATGATTTTTGACAAAGATGCCAAGTATATACGTTGGGGAAAGAACAGACTTTCAATAAATGATGCTGGGAAATTGAATATTCATATGCATAAGAATGAAACTTGACTCCTCTCTTTCACCATCTACAAAAATCCACTCAAAACCAAATAAAAACTTAGTGTAAGGTTGAGCATGGTGTCTCACACCTGTAATCCCAACACTTAGGGAGGCTGAGGCAGGCAGATCACTTGAGGTCAGGAGTTGAAGACCAGCCTAACCAACATGGTGAAATACCATCTCTACTAAAAATACAAAAATTAGCTGGGTGTAGTGGTGCGCACCTGTAATCCCAGTTACTTGGGGGGCTGAGGCAGAATAGCTTGAACCAGGAGGTGGAGGTTGCAGTAAAATGAGATTTCACCACTGTACTGAAGCCTGGGCAACAGAGTGAGACTCCAACTTAAAACAAAACCAAAAACAAAACAAAAAACAAAGACAAGAAAAACTTCATGTAAGACCTGAAACCATGAAACTACTAAAAGACAACATAGGGTAAATGCTTTAAGACATTGGTCTGAAGAAAGATTTTATAGATAAGATTTCAAAAGCAGAGGTAACAGAAGCTAAAATAGACAAATGGGATTATATCAAACTAAAAAGCTTCTGTACAGCAAAGGAAACAATCAACAGAGTGAAGAGATAATCAGCATAATGGGAGAAAATATTTGCAAGCTATTCATCTGACAGAAGAAACTCAAACATTCCATAGCATAACAGAAACAAAACCAAAAAACACCCAAATCATCAAATTTAAAAGAGGGACAAATCATCTGAATGAACCCTTCTCAAAAGAAGATAAACTCTAGCCAATAAATATGTAAAAATGATCAAAATCATCAGAGAAATGCATTTCAAAACCACAATGAGATATCAACTCATCCTAGTTATAATGTCAACTATCAAAAAAATGTAAAATTAATAAGTGCTGGCAAAGATGCAGAGAAAAGGGAGCCCTTATACACCTTTGGTAGGAATGAAAATTAGTTTACTCGTTATGGAAAATAGTATGGAGATCGCTCAATAAACTTAAAATAGAACTACCATATAATCCAGCAATCACACTATTCGGTATATATCCAAAGAAAAGGAAATCAATGTGTTAAAAAAATATCCACACTCCCATGTTTATTGAAATATTATTCACAATAAGGTAGATATAGAATCAACATAGGTGTCCATCAACAGATGACTTGATAAAGAAAATGGGGTGTATATACTCAATAGAATACTATTTGGCCACAAAAAAGAATGAAATCCTGTCATTCATAGAAACATGGATGATCCTGGAGAACATTATATTAAGTAAAAATAAAGCCAGGAACAGAAAGATAAATACTGTATGTTCTCACTCATATGTGAGAATTAAAATTGCTCTCATAGAAATAAAGAGTAGAACTGTGGGTGTTAGAGGCTGGAACTGGTCTCAGGAAGAGATGGATAATGAAAGTTTGAGTTAGGGATAAAAATTCCAGCTAGACAGGAAGAATAAGTTCTAGTGTTTTTTAGCACGGTGAGGTGACTTTAGGCAGCAATAATTTATTGTACATTTTCAAATAGCTAGAAGAGAAAATTCTGAAGTTCCCAACACAAATAAATGATAAATGTTTGAGGTGATGGATATGCTAATTACCCTGATTTGATCACTACACATTGTGCACCTGTAAGGTAATATCACACTATACATAAATATGTACAAACAATTATCATGTGTCATTTAAAATAATAAAATTTTTAAAAGCCTGAATGCAGAAAGCCAGAAGGCCTTGATGTCTCTTCTGATTCAAAGAATAGGAAGACAGACTCCATTTTTTGATGGCAGCAGCTGCAAAGTTACATTATACAGTGTATGGAAAAATGAAGAATTTAGATAATTTTTGTATTCTGTTGACAACAGGATGTCATAGGCAATTGAGAAAGTGGCATTGGAAGAAATGGTAAGTTTCTGATGAGTTCCATTTTAAATGTGTTGAGTTTGTAATTCCTATAGTATTTCCAAGTCATGATATCTAGGAATTGGTTAGAAATATACATCTTGATTTAGGAGGAGGGTTCTGAGCTGGATATAAATATCTTAGAGTTATAGAAATATGTTTTGTAAATAGAGCCCAAGATGTAATTGAGATCTTCCAGAGAAGGGTATATAATTAGCAAAGAAAAATGAGAGGAGACAAAAAGATCTGATGAGAGGAAAGGCCAAAGATATAATCTAGGTATATGAATAATTCTTAAACCGAACTTAAGTATATTTCTGTTTTATCATCTGCTTAGTCGGCTATAACAAAATACTGTAGGCTGAATGGATTAAACAACAGACATTGATTTCTCACAGTTGTGGAGGCTGGAAAGTCCAAGATCAATGTGCCAGTGTGTTCTGTTCTGATGAGGGCCCTCTTTCTGCCTTGCAGACAGCTGCCTTCTTTCTGTGTCCTCACATGGTAGAGAGAGAAGGTAGGGGCCTCTGGCCTTCTCTCCGTCTTCTTATAAGGACAGTGATTAAATCATGGGGTCCTTGCTCTCCTGACCTCATCTAAACCTAAATACCTTCTATAAGCCCCACCTCCAAATACCATCACATTGGGAATTAGGATTTCCACACATAAATTTGGGGTTTAAAGGATGTAACATTAAGTCTATAATAACAATATTGGAGGAAGGCAGGGAAAATTAAGCTGACAAATACTTAGTATTTATATATTGATTGTGTCTACTATAATAGAATAAAGCAGACTAAGTGTAGGCTGACTAGAAAGGGGGATTATATTTATGATAGAAGTCAGAGAAGATTTGTCAATAAATTGTCATTTGTCTTCCTAAGTGATTTATTCTAGTAAATAACTATGTTTATAGATGTATAATATATGCTATATGGTACATATACCTTTTTCCTGAACTACAGCAGCTAACCCTGTGTCCATTCCTATCTCACTGGCATCCATTACTTTCAAAAGATGAATCTCAAAAAATAGAAAAAAAGGTTGTCATTGTCATTTTCTGACCACACCTGTTTTTATGTCCACTCTCTTCTGTTTCCAGCACTCTATGTTGAAGATTTCTTTTTTTAATTTCAAGGACATTACACTTAATGTTTAGGATTCCTAAAATAAATTTTTTTTTAAATCTTTAAATTTCTGCCTTCCTACAATGTAGGACTCTGTTCAAATGTCAGTTTCCTGATCATCCTAATTAAAGAAATCTCCGTTTACACCACAGTTATTTCTCCACACCATAATCCTATTTTCTTTTTATTATATAATTTATATTTATTTGAAATCAGACTATATATTTTATTTTATTTTTTTGCCTGTTTCCTTCAAGATAAGGTACATTCCAAAGGGACACAAATTTTATCAGTATTCTCTCCTTTTTCGGGTATGTTCTAGAGTTTAGAAGATATCTAGCCCCTTATAGGTATTTGGTAAACATACACTGAGCAAATAAATAAATGACTGAGTCAATTGAATGACTTGCAATTGTAAGTCCTAATCTCATATCCCAGTTTAACCATGTACTTCACTGTATACTGGCAGGCTGGGAATGAAGACTACTGACCCTGTCATGTGGCTCTGAGAAAAACAAAACAAGCAAAGGAAGTACTAAAAACTTTAGACTACCGTAAAAGTTCGCATTATTATTTACATATCCAACTTAAAAGTTTCAGTCTTCTTTGGAAATTTCTCATTCATTGAAAATCTACTATGATCATTTCAAAACAGGATACAAGCTTATCATGCACAATTTTACAACCATTGAATGAGACAATTGATTTCAGGATTTATTTACAATATTTTATCAGCCAGTGATAGATATCGTATGTCCTTACAATGGCTATAAGAGAAATGTGTGACCTTGTCAGCTCTACAGTGATTTTTGAGGGTAGTCACTTTTTTCCAATGTGTTCTTCAATGAAAACCAAAGACTTTAATTTATTAAGCCTTCGGTGTTTCCTCCTAGTTCCAGAACAATCTTCTCGTACCATGATTACTCTGTGTTTCCACTGATTCTTTAGCTGATTTTCTTTGTTGATGTTAGAATAAAAGTTTTAGGCAAAGTTATCTTCCAAATCATTTGCATCTGCAACACACTTTAAAAATATACTTGTTGATCCACCAAAATATATTTAATACCTACCTACTATGTACTCAACAAATGGAAATCGCCAAACAAGAATTGAAAGATGGCTTTTTTTTCTTTATATATACTACAGGTCTAATTTAGTCCCTTCAGTTCTCTTCTTTCATTTTATTCTTTTTCTCTTCTTTTGTTTTAAATTGAGAACTGTAATGAGAACCACCATGTTCTGTTCTCTGTATTACTTTTGTTTTTATTTTATAGAGTTGCTATGTTTTTCCATGTCTTTTTAAATTAGACTAAAGAGACATAAATCATTTAAACTTTAACCACACCAAGACAATATTTGTAACTTCTCAACATTATTTGGATGGCACCTTGAGGTTTCGATAGTATGGTCTCTTCATAAAAATATAGAATATCAATATTAATAGATGTAGAAATCTTTATAGAGAGCACATTTTTGCAAATAAAAATATGTGGAGAAAGTGATATAAACTTTACATTGCTGCATCCTACAAATTTCTCTGTGTGTGGATTGTTTTCTAAAATAAGACAATTGGAAAGTTTTCTAATGCCTAAAGAAATATAATAGATAGATATGTGTGAGGAGGTGATCATAACATCTTGTCAGGAATTTATAACTGGTAGCTCTATGTTCTTCATACTGCACTAAAAATGCCTAATATAAATGAAGTATTTTGAAAGGAAAAACCCATCATAGTATCAGTATAATATATTGGCTAAACATATAAGATGATTGTAGAAATGAGAGTACCTTTTTTTTTTTTTTTTTCTTCGAGGCAGAGTCTCGCTCTGTAGCCCAGGCTGGAGTGCAGGGGCACGATCTTGGCTCACTACAAGCTCCACCTCCCAGGTTCATGCCATTCTCCTGCCTCAACCTCCCAAGTAGCTGGGACTACAGGTGCCCACCACCACACCCGGCTAATTTGTGTTTGTATTTTTAGTAGAGACGGTGTTTCACCATGTTAGCCAGGATGTTCTCAATCTCCTGACCTCATGATCCACCAGCCTCAGCCTCCCAAAGTGCTGGAATTACAGGCATAAGCCACTGGCACCCAGCCGAGAGTAACTTTTTGAGTTAAAAATAAGGCACATAAATCTACTTCCTGATATTCAGTATTTCAATTGTTATCTATTTATATTTTTCTCTTCAGACAATTTGGAAAATGCAGGATAAGTTACAGAGTGAAAATAAAGTCACTTAAAAGAAACAATCCTATGTATTGTTTGATGCATTTATATACACATGCACACATTTTTTAAAATTGAGATTATATTGCTCATAACACACTTACATTTACTTTTTAAATTAATATCCTATCAGTAAATGTTTTCCAAAGTCAACATTGTGAAAATTATCTTTATTATTTATCTTACAATAGTACTAACCTTTTGTGGTTAAAAATGTTTTTTGTTTTTTTTCAGTTTTAGACCTTTCTCTTCCTTTTTATATTTTTCTATTGAATAATCTGTAACTGATTAAGTTTGTAGTATATATTTTACCATAACCAATCCACTCAACATTGTAGACTGTATTAGTTCATGCTATAAATAATTGAGTAATTTATAAACAAAAGAGGTTTAAATAACTCACAATTTCGCATTGCTCAGGAGGCCTCAGGAAACTTACAATCATGGTAGAAGGGGAAGCAAACATATCCTTCTTCACATGGCAGCCAGAGAGAGAAGCACAGCGTGAAGGGGGGAAAGCCCCGTATAAACTCATTAGAGCTCATGAGATCTCGTTATAAAAAGAGTAATAATCAATACAACATTTTTTATGTAAAATGGACTAATGCAGTTTCTGGTTTCCAGACTACCCATTTTCCATTTTTGTTATTTTTCCTCTTCATTCCCTCAACTTTGTACATTGGTGGTTTTAGATACTGCCACAGAATCACTGACCAGGTTGACTGATCTGAATTTCTGTTGTTGTTTCTTTGTTTGCTTTAGATTTGGAGATACAAATGCAGGATTGTTACATAGATACATTGCATGAGGCTGAGGTTTGGGCTTTTATTGATCTCACTCACTATTAGGAGAACGGCATGGGGGAAATACCCCCATGGTCTAATCACCACAAGATTCCACCCTCAACACATGGGGATTATAATTTGGATTACAATTCAAGATGAGATTTAGGGTGGGGATACACCTGAACTATATAATAGAACTTGTAGATTGATATGTCTGGTATAATGTGGTATTTTGGAAAAAAAAGAATCTGATTGTCCCAAGTGCCTTAAAGACAAATCCATCCTTTTAAATAATGAGAGCAAAAATCTTGGAATAATCATTTTCCGTTTTTATTCTACACCTTAGATCAAATCTATCTTCCAATGTTGTGAATTTTATCTTCAAAATGTATTCAGAATCCAACCACTTCTCACATCCATTCCACAGCTAACTAACGTTCTCAACTGATTTGCCATCATCTTTTGTCTGGTATACTCAAAAGAACCCAACTTTTTTCAGTCTATGCTTTTCACAGAAACACTGAAATAATACTTTAAAAAACAGAGGATACTCCTCTGCACAAAATCTTTCCATAACTTTCCATCCTTCTCAGGGTTAAATTCAACCTAAAACTTCCTTCTTACACATTTTCCATCTTCAACTATGTATCCAATTGAATAAAAACAAATAATAATTATAATAAAATAATAATAATCAATAAAATATTTTTTTTTCTTTAAAGTAGGCTCATACAGTTTCTGGTTTCCAGACTCTTGTAATTTTTGCTCTCCATTCCCTCGACTTTGTACACTGGTGCTTTTAGATACTGCCTCAGAATCACTAACCAGGTTGACTTATTCCAATTTTTTTGTTTGTTTTAGATTTGGGGGTACAAATGCAGGATTGTTACATAAATATATATTGCATGAAGTTGAAGTTTGGGCTTTTATTGACCGGTTTCCATACATAGACACCTGGTTACTGCTGGTATTAGACCCACCACAGTGGTTAAGAGGACAGGCAACAGCAGTACTAGTGGCGAAGGGACAGACAGCCAGGGAAGAATCCTGCTCCACCCACCAAGGGAAGTCAGCTCCTAAAGTTCTCTCCCACCCAGCATCAGAGGGCTCACTGCAAGAAGTGGCACCAGTGGTGCCCCCCACCCCATTGGGAAGAGAGACTCCCTGCTCCTGAGCCCACAGTGACCGAACTTCCACAAGGTCTACACACCCCTAAGCCACCCAGCATAGAAAAGAGAGGATGTGAGGCCTCAGGAGAGACTCCACCCTTGGCAGCTCATTTGCGACCTAAGACCAGGGTACAAATGCCCCTGAGAGAGCAGCGGTAATCTGGGGTAAATGAGGATGGGCATGTGGTAGAAAGGCATGTTTTTATGTACCAGCCCTTCACCTCTGCTGAGAAAAACCTTGCCCCATCCTATATCGAAAAGCCACAAGCTCTAACTGATTTGCTCCAAACTATAATCCAGACCCACAACCCTACCTGGGTTGATTGCCACCAGCTGCTCATGGACCTCTTTAACACAGATGAAAGGAGGAGAGTGCTCCAAGCAGCAACTAAGTGGCGGGAAGAATGTGTTCTGGCTGATTACCAAAACCCCCAAGAGTATGTAAGGGCCCAGCTACCAGGAACAGACCTCCACTGGGATCCAAATGAGAGACAGGATATGCAAAGACTAAGTCAATACAGAGAAGCCCTTTAAGAGGGGTGAAAGAAGGGAGCTCAGAAGGCCACAAATGTTAACAAGGTCTCTGAGGTCATTCTGGGAAAAGAAGAAAGTCCAACCCAATTCTAGGAGAGACTGTGTGAGGCCAATTGTATATATACTCCCTTTGATCCTGATAGCCCTGAAAATCAGGACATGATTAACATGGCTTTAGTTAGTCAAAGCACAGAAGACATTAGAAGAAAACCGCAGAAACAGGCTAGGTTTGCAGGCACGAATACTTCACAGTTATTAGAGATAGCCAACCAGATGTTTGTGAATAGAGACACAGAAAGCCATAGAGAGAACCACAAGGAAATGAGCACCAAGCCTGGTGAAATGCCAACTTGCTAGCCACAGCTATTAGAGGGGACCTGCTGAAGGGGCAAAATAAGGGGGACCCTGGGAAAGATAGACCATCCACGCTTGCAGCATAACCAGTGTGCTTATTGTAAAGAAATGGGACACTGGAAGAATAAGTGCCCTCAGCCTAAAGGAAAACAAGGCTCAGAACAAGAGGCCTCAGACAAGGACAAAGGGGCCCTGTTCAATCTTGCAGAAGGGTTACTGGACTGAGGGGACCGGTCTCAGGTGCCCACAGGAAGCCCATAGTCAGGATGACAGTCGGGGGCAAAGACATTGATTTCTTAGTCGATACTGGTGCTGAATATTTAGTGGTGACCACCCGGTTGCCCCCTTATCCAAAAAGACTGTTGATATAGTTAGAGCAACAGGGGTTTCTGCAAAGCGAGCCTTCTGTTTGCCCTGGACCTGCACTGAAGGGGAACATGAAGTGACTCACCAGTTCCTGTACACTGCCCCTTGCCTTTGCTAGGAAGAGACCTACTTAGCAAGCTGAGAGCCACAATCTCTTTTACAAAGCATGGCTCTTTACAGCTAAAGTTACCCGGAATGAGGGTCATCATGGCCCTCATGTTTCCTCAGGAGGAGGAATGGAGACTCTTCTTAATGAAGCCAGACCAAGAGATAGGACCAGCCCTGGCTGAGCAGTGGCCAAAGGTGTGGGTAGAAGACAACCCCCCAGGGTTGGCAGTCAACCAAGCCCCTGTACTCATAGAAGTTAAGTCTGGGGCCCAGCCGGTCAGGCAAAAATAGTACCTGGTCCCCAGAGAAGCTCTTGAAGGTACCCAGGTCCATCTTGAGTGCCTGAGGGCCTTTGGAATTATAGTCTCTTGTCAGTCTCCATGGAACACTCCCCTTCTGCTTGTTCCCAAGCCAGGGACCAAGGACTATAGACTGGTATAGGATTTGTACTTGGTCAACCAAGCTGCAGTGACTTTGTACCCAACAGTACCTAACCTGTATACATTGTTAGGGTTGCTACCAGCTGAGGACAGCTGGTTCACCTGTCTGGACTTGAAAGATGCTTTCTTTAGCATCAGACCAGCCCCTGAGAGCCAGAAACTGTTTGTCTTTCAGTAGGAGGATCCGGAGTCAGGTGTCACCACTCAATACACTTGGATTCGGCTTCCCCAAGGGTTCAAGAACTCCCCCACCATCTTTGGGGAGAAGCTGGCTCGAGATCTGCAGAATTTTCCTGCCAGAGACCCAGGTTGCGTGTTGCTCCAGTATGTTGACAACCTTCTGCTGGGACACCCCACAGCAGTCGGGTACACCAAGGGAAGGGATACCCTGTGCCAGCACCTGGAGGGCTGTGGGTGTAAGGTGTCCAAGAAAAAAGCTCAGATCTGCTGACAGCAAGTATGTTACCTGGGATTTACTATCCAAAAGGGAGAGCACAGCCTAGGATCAGAAAGAAAGCAACCTACCGGAGCCTAAGACCAGAAGGCAGGTGAGAGAATTCTTAGGAGTTGTGAGATTCTGCAGGTTATGGATCCCAAACTTTGCAGTACCGGCCAAGCCTCTGTAGAGAGTCACAAAGGGGGGCGACAAGGAACCTTTTGAATGAGCGTCCCAACAGCAACAAGCTTTTCATGATTTAAAAAAAGAAACTCATGTTGGCCCCAGCCCTGGGGCTGCCTGACCTGACAAAGTCATTTACACTATATGTGTCAGAGAGAGAAAAGATGGCAGTTAGAGTTTTAACCCAAACCATGGGGCCTTGGCTGAGGCCGGTGGCCTACCTCTCTAAACAATTAGATGGGGTTTCTAAAGGTTAGCCCACATATTTGAGGGCCTTGACAGCAACTGCCCTGCTAGCACAAGAAGTGGATAAGCTGACTCTTAGGCAAAACCTGAACATAAAGGCCCCCCATGCTGCAGTGACTTTAACGAATACCACAGGACATCATTGGCTAACGAATGCTAGACTGACTAGGTACCAAAACTTGTTCTGTGAGAATCCCCGCATAACCATTGAAGTTTGAAATACCCCGAACAACGCCACCTTGCTCCTGGTATCAGAGATCCCAGTTGAACATAACTATGTAGAAGTATTAGACTTATTGTATTCTAGCAGACCCGACCTCCGAGACCAGTGTTGGACGTTGGTAGACTGGGAGCTGTACATGGACAGGAGCAGCTTCATCAACCTACAAAGAGAGAGGTCTGTGGGAAATGTGGTGGTAACCCTGGACACTGTCATTGAAGCCAAACCATTGCCCCAGGGTACTTCAGCCCAGAAGGCCCAACTCATTGCTCTAGCTTGGGCCTTAGAGTTAAGTGAAGGTAAGACTGTAAACATTTACACTGACTCTTGGTATGCCTTTTTAGCCCTCCAAGTGCATGGGGCATTATACAAGGAAAAAGGCCTGTTAAACTCTGGGGTAAAGAACATAAAACATCAGCAAGAGATCCTGCAACTATTAGAGGCAGTGTGGAAGCCCAAAGGGTGGCAGTCATGCACTGCAGAGGACACCAGTGAGCATCTACCTCTGTTGCTTTAAGGAGCTCCTGAGCTGACTCAGAGGCTCAAAAAGCTGCATCCACCCCCTACCAGGCATCAGTCACAGCTCCCCTGCTCCCTCAGGTACCTGACCTTGTGTTTATTTATTCTAAAGAAGAAAAGGACTTTCTCCAGGAAGAGGGAGGACAAGTGGTAGAGGAGGGATGGATTCAGTTACCGGGAGGAAGAATAGCCGTACCACAGCTGCTAGGAGCCACAGTTGTACTGGCTATACATGAGATAATCCACCTAGGCCGAGTCACTTGAAAAGTTGTTAGGCCAGTACTTCTACATCTCACATTGTAGATGCCGGCAGCACAATGCTAGGCAGGGTCCAACCATCCCGCCCAGCATACACGCTTACAGGGCAAAAAGATCTCCAAATAGACTTCACCAAGGTGCCCAAACATGGAGGTGATCAAGTGTGGATCACGGACTGGAACATAGTCCCTTGCAGCCATGGTGGAAAGGATTGACCACTCCAACAGCTGTGAAGGTAGAGGGAATCCCAGCCTGGATCCACCACAGTCACATGAAACCTGCAGCATCTGAGACCTGGGAGGCGAGACCAGACCCAGATAACCCTTGCAAAATGACTCTGAAGAAGGCAACAAGCTCTACTCCAGTCACACCAGGGAACTGACTGGTCTATGCATGGTCAAAGCATGAGGAAACTCATCCTGGGACTCATTTTCCTCAAAATTTGGACTTGCACAATAAGGACTTCAACTGACCTTCCTCAGACTGAGGACTGTTCCCAATGCATACATCAAATTACTGAGGTAGGGCAAAAGTTTAAAACAGTCTTTCTATTTTATAGTTATTGTGAATGTACTGAAACTCTAAAAGGAACTTGTTTGTATAATGCCACCCAGTACAAGGTATGTAGCCCAGGAAGTGACCAGCCTGTTGTGTGCTATAATCCATCTGAGCCCCCTATGACTACAGTTTTTGAAATAAGATTGAGGACTGGCAACTGAGGAAAAGCCAACACAGGTAAAGTAATAACTACAACAGAAGAAAAAGGAGTCCCCAAACCAATTATCTTAAAATTAGATGCCTGTGCAGCAATCAACAGTGACCCATATGGAAATGCAATGAGATGTGGCTCTCTGGATTGGGAAAGGGACTATATAGTAGCAAATAAGTATGTTTGTCATGAATTAGGATTGTGTAGTAATGAATGTAATTACTGGTCCTGTGTCATTTGGACCACCTGGAAAAGGGATGCAAACAACCCTGTTCACCTTCAGAAAGGGAAGGATAATCCCTCCTGCACCACTGGTCATTGTAAACCCATTATAACTAGTAATTACTAACCCTCAAGACCCTCGCTAGAGAACAGGAGAATATGTCAGCCTAGCAATCGATGGGGTTGGACTCAATTCCTGAGTTAGTATTTTAATCCAAGGGGAGGTCCACAGGCACGCTCCCAAACCAGTGTTTCAGACCTTTTATGATGAGCTGACTCTGCCAGTGCCAGAGCTTCTGAAAAAGACAAAGAGCTTGTTTCTCCAGCTAGCTGAAAATGTAGCTCATTCCCTCAATGTTACTTCCTGTTATGTATGTGGAGGAACCACTACAGGAGACTGATGGCCGTGGGAACCCCAAGAACTGGTACCTACTGATCCAGTTCCTGACCTAACTCTATTCCAGAAGGCCCAAACTAGCAACTTCTTGGTCTTAAAGAGTTCCATTATTGGGCAATGTTGCATAGCTAGAGAAGGGAAAAACTTCACTGTCCCTGTGGGAAAGCTCAGTTGCCCAGGACAAAAGCTGTATAACAGCACAGCAAAGACAGTCACCTGGTGGGGCCTTAACCATACAAAAAGAACCCATTCAGTAAGTTTACTAAGTTGCAAACTGTTTGGGCCTTTCCAGAATTTCACTGGGACTGGATGGCTCCCGCTGGACTGTATTGAATATGTGGGCATAGAGCCTACACCAGATTACCTGAAGTGGGCAGGGAATTGTATCATTGGCACCATTATGCCATCCTTTTTCCTGCTACCCATAAAGACAGGTGAGCTTCTAGGTTTCCCTGTCTATACCTCCTGAGAGAAAAGAAGCATAACCATAGGTAATTGGAAAGATGATGAGTGGCCCCCTGAAATAATCATACAGTAGTATAGGCCTGCCACATGGGCACAAGATGGTTTGTAGGGATACCAAACCCCCATCTACATGCTCAACTGGATCATATGGTTACAGGTCATTTTAGAAATAATGACTAATGAAACTGTCAGAGCTTTGACTCTTTTAGCCCAGCAGGAAGTCCAAATGAGAAATGCTATCAGAATAGATTGACCCTCAACTATTTGTTGGCAGCAGAAGGAGGAGTCTGTGGAAAATTCAACTTGACCAATTGCTGTCTGCAAATAGACGATCAAGGACAAGTAGTCGAAAATATAGTTACACATGAAAAAGTTGGCACATGTGCCTGTGCAGGTTTGGCATGGGTTTGATCCTGGATCCCTCTTTGGAAAATGGTTTCCAGCTATAGGAGGATTCAAAACTCCTAACATAGGTATATTATTAGTGCAAGGAACTTGCTTGCTGCTTCCCTGCTTGCTACCCTTGCTCCTTCAAACAATGAAAGGCTTTATTACCACCTTGTCCATCAAAAGACTTTGACACAAATGTACTACAGGAATCACTATCGATCTGTCTCACAGGAAGACCTGGGTAGTGAAGATGAGAGTGAAAACTCCCACTAGTAAGCGAGGTTCTCAAAGGGGGGAATAAGGTGAGAGGCCATTTCTCTTACTGTCTCCTGTCTCTGAAGAGAAGGAGGAAGTAAAAACTGAAAAACAACAGGAATGAAGTCAGTGGCAAGACCAACCGGCACCACTGACCAGGCCTGAGGTTAAAGATTAACCTCCCATTCTAACCACGTGTGTTATCTATAGATCACAGACAATGGTATGGAGAAATACCTGCCTGATTCACCACACCACTATTGTATGTGGACATAATCACATACTCCATGCTTCCTCAATCAATCACAACCTTTTCAGGAGGACCCCCTTAGAGTTGTAAGCCCTTAAAAGTGCCACAAACTTTTTCTTTGGAGAGCTCAGTTCTTGAGACGCAAGTCTGCCAATGCTCCCAGCCAAATAAAGCCTCTTCCTTCTTTAACCCAGTGTCTGAAGGGTTTTGTCTGCAGCCTGTCCTGCTACAAGAGTGTGCGTCCTTGTCTTGTTCCAGTTGTTAAGGGGAATGCTTACAATGTTTCCCCATTCAGTATGATGTAGTTTTGTCATAGATGACTCTTCTTATTTTGAGGTATGAGCCTTTAATGCCTAGGTTGTTGAGGGTTTTTAATCATGAATGGATTGTTGGATTTTCTTGAATTCCCTTTCTTTGTCTATTGAGATGATTCTGTGGTTTGTGTTTTTAATTCTACTTATATGCTGACTCACATTTATTGATTTGCTTATGTTGAAACATCCTTGCATGCCAGGAATAAAGCCCACTTGATCATGGTGAATCATTTTTGGTTGTGGTGCTGGAGTTGGTTTGCTAGTATTTTATTGAGATTGTTTGCATCTATATTCATCAGGAATATTGATCTGTAGTGTTCTTTTACTGTCATGCCTTTGCCAGTTTTTTGGTATCAGGCAATTATTCAATTCATAGAATAAGATAGGAAGGAATTCCTTCTTGAATTTTTGGAATAGCTTTAGTAGAATTGGCACCAGCTCTTTTTTGTATGTGTGGTACAATTTGGCTGTGAATCCATCTGGTCCAGGGCTTACAAATTTTTTTTTTTTTTAGTATTTTTTTGGTTGGTAAGTTTTTTGTTTGTTTTTGTTTATTGTTTGTTTGCTTTATACTGATTTGATTTTGTGACCTGTTATTGATATGTTCAGGCCTTCAATTTCTTCCTGATTCAATGTTGTGAGGTTGTATGCTTCTAAGAATGTATCAATTTCCTCTATATTTTCAGTAGTCTCTGACCATCTTTTGCATTCTGTGGAATCAGTTGTAATGTCATATTTGTCATTTCTGACTGTGCTTATTTGGATCTTACCTCCTTTTTTGTTCATCTAGCTATCAGTCTGTCAATCTCATTTATCCTTTCAAAGATCCAACTTTTTTGTGGATTCTTTGTATAGTTCTTATGGTCTCAATTTCATTGAATTCTGCTCTGATTTTAGTTCTTTTTCTTCTGCTAGTTTGAAGTTTGTTTTGTTTTTCCAGTTTATTTAGGTGTGCCATTAGGTTATTGAGATCTTCCTATCTTCTTAATGTAGTTGTTTAGTACTGTAAAATTTCCTCTCAACACTGCTTTTGCTGCATTCCAGAGGTTTTGATATGTTGATATGTTGTGTCACTGTTTTCATTTATTTATGCCTTATTTTTTTTGTTCACCCAAAAGTCTTTCAGGAATAAGTTGTTTAGTTTCCATGTATTAGGGTTCTTCTTGGTATTGATTTCTATTTTTATCTCACTCTGGTCCAAGAAATTGCTTTGTATGGTTTTGATTTTTTTAATGCATTGAGAATTGCTTTATGACTAAGTGTATGGTCAATCTCAGAAAATGTTCCATATGCAGATGGGAAGAATATATATTCTGTACTTGTTAGGTGGGATATTCTGTAAATGTCTCTTAGGTCCCATTGGTCAAGTCTTGAATTTATTTCCAGAATGTCTCTATAGGTTTTCTGCCACATTGATCTGTTTCCTGCTGTCAGTGGGGTGTTCAAGTCCTCTGCTATTATTGTGTGGCCATCTAAGTCTTTTCATAGGTCTACTAGTAATGGTTTCATAAATCTGGATACTCTAATGTTGAATGCATGTATATTTTGGACAGTTAAATCTTCTTGTTAGTTTGAACCTTTTATCGTTATGCAACACCCTTCATTGTCCTGTTTTACTATTGTTGGCTTAGAGTATTTTTTATCTGATACAAGCATAGCAACTCCTGCTCTTTCTTCTATTCCACTGGCATAATAGATCTTTCTCCATACTTTTACTTTGAGTCTATGGGTTTCATGATATGTAAGATGGTTCTCTTGAAGACAACAGAAAAACAAGTCTTGTTTTTCCATATAATTTGCCACATGTCTTTTAAGTGGAGCATTTAGGCTGTTTGCATTCAAGGTTAATATTGATGTGTATGTTTTTGTTCCCATGATAGTATTTTTTGCTAGTTGCTTTATAGTCTCAATTGTGCAGTTGCTTTACAAAAGGGTCCATGGGCTGTGCATTTACGTAGACTTTTGTGGTAGCAAGTATTATTCTTTCATTTTCACTTTTAGAACTCTCTTAGGCAACTTTTGTAGGACCATTTGGTGGTGGCAAATTCCCTTAGTGATTGCTTGTCTGGGAAAGACTTCATTTCTCCTCCCTTTATGAAGCTTAGTTTGGTGGCATATGACATTCTTAGATGGCATGTCTTTTCTTCAAGAATACTAAAAATGGACTCTAATCTTTTCTGGCTTGTAAAGTTTGTGGTAATAAGTCAGCTGTTAGTTTGATTAGTTTCCTTTTATAGGTAATATGGCCCTTTTCTCTACATGCCTTTGAGATTTTTTTCTTTTGAGTCAACACTGGATAATCTGATGCCTGTGATTTGGGGATGATCAGCTTGTATAGTATATGCAAGAATTCTCTGGATTTCTTATATCTTCATGATAACTTCTCTAGCAAGATTGGGGAAATTTTCCTGAATTATATACTCAGCTATGTTTTCCAAATTTCTTACTTTCTCTCTTAGGCATGCCAATAGATTAAAGGTTTGGTTGCTTTATGTAATTATATATTTATAAAGGATTTATTCAGTTTTTTGAAACTCTTTTTTCTTTACTTTTGTCTGACTGTGTTGGTTCAAAGGACTGGTCTTCAAGCTCTGAAATTCTTTCTTACATTTTGTCTAGTGTGTTATTAAAGCTCCCAGTTGGTTTTTGAAATTCTTGTAGTGAATGTTTCAATTACAGAAGTTCTGTTTGCTTATTTCATAATATAACTATATCATGTTTCAAATCTTGGATCATTTTTCTTGTTTTCGTCAGGTTGGATACCAACTTTCTCTTGGATATCATTTAGTTTCCTTGCCATCCAGATTCTGAATTCTGTATCTGTCATTTCAGAAATTTATTCTTGCCAAGATCCATTGTTAGGAAGCTAATGCAATCCTTTGAAGGTGGTAAAGTACTATTATTTTTGTGTTGCCAGAGTTCTTGCACTGGTTTCTTCTCATCCAAAGAAGCCGATACTTCCTTTTTGAACTTGCTATTGCTTGGATGAGAATTTTTAATTTTGTGTTCTTTTTAACTCTTGAGGTTATAATTGTAGTATATGTTGTATATGATTAATTGGATTCATTTCTGGGTGCTTTCAGAGGACCAAAACTCTGCATGGTTTCCTTGTTTGCAGAGTAGAACATCTGGTGGTTTTCTCAGATGTTGCTTTTTGTAGTGATATTTTTGTTTGGTGATGTAATTCAGCCTTTGGTCCAATAGATAAAACTTGAGAGTAAGAAGCAGCAGGTAGGCTGTTATTCTGCATGTGCTCACCCTCAGTGCAGGTGAAGGCAACTAAAATGCTTGAGAAGCACTTTATTCTAGAAGGCATTCACCTTTGGCAGGGGTGTAGCCACTGGAAAAGACTGAGAAGTGGCCTCTTTCAGCCCATGCTTCCCAGGTCCCAATGGGAAGAGCCACTGCCATGTCTGTAACATGGTGGGGAGGGCAAGGGACAAGAGATGACCCTTTCTCCACTTCACTTCCCAGGCTTTGGTAATACAGAAACTGGTGCCATGCTTATATTTCCTTTGACCCAAGAGAGACTTTGGTGGACTGTGCTTTCTTCCTTTGGGCAGTCAGAGCCAAGGGTTAGTTCTCTAAGGGATAAGTTTCCACCTCCTTCCTGCTCATTGGAACTGGTGGGCACTATTCCCAAACTGATCAAGGGGACAGCCTGGCGCACCCAGTAATGACAAATGAAGACCAGTTGCAGGTCAGAAAGCTGTCCCTGTGGCAAGTCTTGTTACCCAGGAGAAACCTCTGTTTCAGCGACTCTCCTACTGTTCCACTCCTGGGACAGGAGACAGCCTAATTCCAGCATCTACTTTTGGAGCACTCTCCATACTCACCACTCAGTTCTGTCTGTGGAGGCCCTTTCCCCTCTCCGGAAAGGCTACTCCAATCTCTGGCCCAAAACTAAAATGCCTGCAGGGGCCACAACTTCCAAGTTACCAAATAATGACTGACTTTGTATGAACCTGGATTAAAAATGGCATCCTAATTTCAGGAAATGCCTGAAGCTTTTTCTGGTGTATTTCCCTCTGTCTGCCTCTCAGCCTTTCCACAAATTAGCTCCCAGCCTTAGAAGAAGCAGGATGCTGTCCCTTGGCCTGGTTGCACAGATCCCTAGTGGAAAGGTGAATCAGGGAGAGAAACTGTGCCTTTCTTATGTACTATGGCTTACTCATTTTTGTCACCCAATTTTTAAGGGGAAATTGGATTAAAGCTACATAATTGGGTCAGGGAGAACTTTCTATTAAATTTATAAAAGTTTTTGGCCAAATGTCTTCAACTTCTAGACAACAGTAAAATTAATAAAAACACTTAGCAATTAAGCAAAGTGAAGATGGAAAAGGAAAGAGAACAGTGAAGTCATAAGTGTTAACTAGTCCTGAGACAAATTGTAGAGAGAAAAATAGAGACAAAGTGCTACTTTGTCCCTTGATTTTTATGTATATATTTATAAACACTGGCTAAGGTTTTTCCTTCCCTTCTCATTTCTCATTATTTTATATGAATATCATTCTCAGTAACTTTTTACTTGAGTCTGTGGATTGTAGGACATTCACGTGGTTTTGTATTCTAACTAATTAGGAGTTAGAATAGTGATTGATAGAATCACCATCTCTGCATTGAGGATACGCTGGACATAGTTTACCCCTAGAACTTTACATCTAACAATTTTCAAGAGAAGGTGAAGATGTCTTCATTTGCATCAAGAATTGTCATACTTTATTAGGAACAAGGATTGAGCTATTATTGATATTCTATAGAAGCTTAAATATGCATAGAAGTGTACAGATGCTGGACAGTGATGGTGATTTTTTTCTCAGCTCCATGCCCACCCTTCAGTGTTTGTTTATTTTCAACTGGAATCTGATGAGATTCTAGCAAAAGTGATCCACAGATCACTGCTCTGTTATGCAGGGACTGGAAGCGGGACACTCTCTTGATATCTGGGTTCTTTTTATATCCTGTTAGTAAGAAAGTATTAGAGGGAGATTTGTTGGCAGGCAAAGCTGTTAAGATAACTCTCATTCTGTGTGCTGCTTCAGGAAGACCAGATATCTGCAGTGCCAGGCTTTGGAAGACATTACCGTATACTCTGTGTGTCCTCGGAGGCCCAGATCCTAATAATCCTTGGTGAACGAGTCACCAGGAGTTCTGGAATTCTCTCAGCTAAGTACCAGTTATGTTGTGGTACCTTCTTTGAGCTGCTAAGTTCCAAGTAACACTTATTACCATTTTTATTTTTATTTCTATTGATGCATAATAGCTGCAGTATTTTGAGGGTACATGTAATATTTTGATACAAGCATACAATTGGTAGTGATCAAGTCACGGTAATTAGGATATTCATAACCTCAAATATTTCTCCTTTTTATGTTGAGTCCATTCAAATTCTTCTAGCTATTTTGAAATCTATAATAAATTATTGTCAACTACAGTTACCCTACTGTACTATTGGACACTATGTCCTGTTTCCTATATTCAACTGTATTTTTATAGCCATTAATCAACCTCTCTTTATCCTTCCCTCTCTCTTATTTTTCCCAGCCCCTCGTAACCACCGGTCTATTCTCTAGCTTTATAAGATCCATTTTATTAGTTCCTATATATTAGTGAGAACATGTGATATTTGTGTTTCGGTGCCTGGCTTATTTCACTTAATATAACGACCTTAATATTAATCTGTGCTGGTGCAAATGACAGTATTGCATTCTTTTTTGGCTAAATAATATTCCATTGTGTATATATGCCACATTTTCTGTATCCATTCATCATTCATCCATTGATAGACACTTAGGTTGAGTATTATCTTTTGTTCCCTTAGTCTTACAAAGGGTGCTGCTTCCATCAGTCACTAGTTTCTGGCCTTCCTAATTATCCTGAAGGTTTCCATCGTTTGGCTAAACACTTCCCTGTCTATAATAGCAAATATGGCTTCTGCTTCATTTTACTAGAACTTTACTAATACAGAGGGGACAAGGTTTTCTAAAAAATTACTCATTATATAATTTATTAAAGGTATGTGTGTGCATATCACTCAGTGTAAATACACAAAACTATTTTTAAACTATTAAATCTGGATGATGAGATTCTGAGAGAATTATCATTATTTTATTTCTCAATACTTTCTGAATTTTCTACAGATGCCTACCTCACCAAATAATCAGGAAAAATGAAAATGGTGATAAGTCATATTAGGAGTTAGAAATCAAAATGTATATTCTTTCTGGAGGCCTGTACATTCGAGATCATTATTTACAAAATATGTTCTGTGGATCACTTCTGCTAGAATCACTTGGGATGCCAGTTAAAAAAAAAAAAAAAAAAAAAAATCTTGGGTTTCTCTACAGAGCCAGTGTCTTTGGATTAATGCCAGGAATCTGAATTTAACGAGTGCCCTGAGTGATTCTTATAAATAAATATTGAATTTGAAATCTACCTCCCTAGGGTTGCCTACTTCTTGCTAGTAAGCAAATACTACGTTATACTTAGAAAACCCATCTAACTGTGGACCTGATATTTTACTGATAAGGCAAGTGTAATAAATGTATTATTAACCCACCTGCACTTAAGCCATCTTTTATTTTACTGGAAATTCTTTACTTCTTTTGAAAAACCCACTGTAAAATATACACATGAAATAGATTGCTGTCATATAGAACACTATTCTTTAGTAACACCATGCATTTGCCCCCAGCGTTTTTTGTTTGTTTTTGAGATGGGGTCTCTTTCCATTACCTAGGCTGGAGTGCAGTGGCACATTCATGGCTCACTACAGCCCCAAGAAATCTTCCCACCTCAACCTTTTGAACAGCTGGCACCACAAGTGTACACCAGCATGCCTGGCTAATTTTTTGTTGTTTTTTTTGGTTTGTAGAGACAGGGTCTCTCTGTGTTACTCAGGCTTGTCTGGAAATCCTGGGCTCAAGTGATCCTCCCACCTTGGCCTCCCAAAGTGCTGAGATTACAGGTGTGAGCCACTGCACATCCAGCTCCAACAGTTAAATTACTTGTGTATCAACATACAGTTGTGTCTATTTCCATTCATGATTACATCATTGTAAATACACAAGCAAGTAAAATGCAAGTGCAAATGAGTATTTAACAAAAGTAAAGTTGAGTGTTTGAGGAAGTATACATAAAGTAGATAACCTAAGAGGCTGCTATAAAATCAAGTGTGAGATGGGGGGAATAGCATTAGGAGATATATCTAATGTAAATGACGAGTTAACGGGTGCAGCACACCAACATGGCGTGTGTATACATATGTAATGAACCTGCACGTTGTGCACATTACCCTAGAACTTAAAGTATAATAAAAAAACACTCAAGTGTGAGAAAGACATCTAAAAAGAGTGGGTGGGGTATCATAAAATCTGGAAGAATAATAATAAAGTTTGCTTTACAATTCCCTTTCAATTATTACTATACATTTAGAAATGTATAGTAATACATCTGGTATTTTACAAACTATGTTATGATCATTGTTTATACAAAAAAAGAAAACGTGATATGAAATTCAAATAGTGGATTACAATAAAATAAATGTTCTGGACTCTTACCTCAGAATATCAGTGAACAAATGTACCTTTTTAAAGATTCTCTTTTTTAATTAATAGGCCAAATATGTACATAGACTTGAGAGCATTAGATAAGAAATTTGGTAATGTTTTTAGAATGATTTTAGTATTGATCAGAGCCCCCTTGGCAGCTTTAGAGAATCTTTGTCTGATTTGGATGTGGAATAGATTGATAAATCAATTTTGGCCTAGATTAGGCGTATTGAGAGTAGTGACAGTATCATATTTTAAGAAATATTTTACTCTCTTTTAGAAGTAAATTGTGTGACTGTTGGGAGAACAGCAATCACTGTGAGACTTTTTTGTAATTTCTCTAACCTATTCCAAGAATAGAAATCCAGCATCCGAAAAATGCAGGCGTTCTTACAGATCAACATTCAACTCAATACAAATTGCTGCTTTTATTCCTTATGAGACAATACTGTTTAAAGATTTCATTGTCAGGCATTTCAGTGCCTCATAATGCACATGATGCTAGATTTTTCAAAACATTGGAAACTGAAGGTTTAACATTGATTTTTAATCTTTTACAAATTAGGCTCTGAATTTGAGTTAAAAGGCAAAAACATGGCCATTTAAACAATTTTCTTACTGACTCTGTCTCTCTCTCTCTTTCTATATGCTAGTATTGTATAAAATATATGCTTTCCAGAATTTAAATTGAGTAGAATATTGGCAATTTTGATTAATTTGTGGAAACTGTACAATTACTAGTGGGATTTTTGTATTAGAAAGCATCTATTCAAAAGAAAGAAATGGATAGTTTCTAATCAAGATTCACAGGATTCAATTTTTACCAATGGCAAAATGTCATTAAAACCTATATAAAGAACTATAATAATAAGAAAATTCCAGTTGCATCAAGAATATTTTGGGAATGCAGTGAATTAGTTTTGATTTTTGTTTTGAGTTTGTTTTGCACAGTTCACCAAAATGGGACCTTCTAAATGTTGTTTAGGCTAGAATATATGTTCCTGTGTGGATAGTGACTGGAAGAAGCCTCGGAACACAATGATAAGAGGGAAAAGAAAAATGCGTTAAAGCAAACTTATTGAAAGAAGCTGGAAAAGGAGGAGAGTGGACAGGAATGATGATATTTTGAAGACAGAAACATTGATGAAAAAGGGCCAACTTTACAATAAATTTTTAAGCTTTGAACAAAAACAGGTTGAAGAAAGGAATGAAAATGGTGCTTCAGTTAAACTATCTTAACAACTTTATTAAGAAAGGCTACAGATGAAATAAGCCAAAAAATAGAGCCTATATATATTTACATATATATTTATATATGTGTTTATATGTATGTATTTCAATATGTAATATATGTTTCTATATTTAACATATATAAGATAACTGAGAACCAAATGTTAATACTTAACAATTATTTGTAATCTTGCTGAATAGGTATAATTACCAGCACCACTGAGGCTTATATTTTATTTCCAAAATAGCCTTAATTTAAATTGAGCATACTATTCCTTCTTTCAATGTTGTATCTACTGAAAATATCTATTATGCTTTCCAGCTATGATAGGACGATGAAAATTGATGCATGCGGGAATAGCCTTGATGTCCTGTAAACTCCTATAGTATGCTTAGATTGAAAAAAAAAATGGATAAATTTACATTTTGAATGTTTTGAATTGCCTTTGTGTTCAATATATTTTATTACACTCTGAGTATAAAATTGATAACCTGCGTATAATATATACTAATTTTCTGTTGATTAAATTATATTGAGCAGAACATACCATTTCCCGAATATGTTTCTAAGCATCAGAGATTGTAGTATTTTTTTAATATCTCCTGGTTGTTCTATTCAATTGTACATAAAGGAAGGAAAAAGCAATTTTTCTATAAAATGAAAGGGTATTATAGTTCAATTGTCAACAAATATAACCAAAATTATACATTCAAATAAGTATTGTCCTCTTCAAAACTTAGTGAGGAAGGCACAGAGAATGAGGTTGGGTCTTATTATTTGCAGTTATTATATTAATCTACCTAAGGCTTCAAATAGAAATATTTATTTCTTTTCTTTTTTTTTTTTTTTTGAGGTAAAGTATCTCTCTGTTGCACAGGCTGGAGTGCAATGTTATGATTAATGCTTACTGCAGCTTCATACTCTCAAGCTCAAGAGATCCTACCACCTCAGCCTCCTAAGTAGCTAGGACTACAGTCATGCACCACCGTACCTGGTTAATTGTTTCTGGTAGATATGGAGTCTCACTATGTTGCCTAGGCTGTTCATGAACTCCTGGGCTCAAGCAATCCTCCTGCCTCAGTCTCCCAAAGTGCTGGGATTACAAGCATGAGCCACTATGCCTGGACTGGAATTATTTATAAAGTTTAAATGTATTTTAAGTATAAGTAATAACAAACAATCTCTATGCCTTGGTAATGAACTTAACTTTCAGAAACTAAACATCATTATTTTCTAAGCCTGATAAAAGAATGATTACTCAAGGCGGTTTACAATTTGTCAAAATGAGGAATATTTATAAGACTGTGAGATAAGTGTTTCTCATTAAGTTGTAAATTTTTCTAGAAACATTTATAAAACTGTTTTGAGATATAGTTGTATACCTTGAGATATGTTTATTTAAATCAGTTTGCTATTTGATAGTCCTTATAAGGTATTTGAATGTGTTAATTTACTGATTTGTTATTAACTCAAAGGAAGATTATCTATTTAATATCTTATTTTTTTTGTTTTTCTTTTTTCTTTCACTGCCTTTGTTAATTCAAAAATATTAATTGGGCACCTATTATCAGTTAGGCACTCTTCTAGTGCCCAATTAATAATAGTTAATAGAAAGATAGTGCAGGAATGAGGTGAGAAGCTGGATTTTGAATGTTTTGATGGTAGAGACAACAGGATTTACCGCCAGCTAGGATGCGGACTTAATAAAGGAAGTGTTTATAATTACTGTTAGGTTATAAGTCTGAGCACCTTCAAGGAAGCTTGCAGTAGCCAAGATGGTAAAGACGGAGGAAAAGTATGTCATAGAGAAAGATTAGAAGAGTTTTTTTGTATGAATGTGAAATATATTGTTCTTTGACCCCAAGGAGATCAATCAACTGTTATGTGATGTTTCTTATTGTTCCTTTATTTCCCATTTCTAATCTTCATTCTGGTAACATTGTTTTATTGCTCATTTTAGGGGGTTAAATTTATTCCCAGTAGTCTAATTTTTTTTTTCTACTTGATACACAAGCAACTTCTCAGATTCACTGACTAATCTCACTGCATTTCTCTTTCACAAAATCCTATTTTCGAGTCAGTGAGTGTAAAATCTTCTATGTGCCACAATCATGTAATAATTATCTGATAAAGAATCAAACTCTATTTCTAGGTGACTAGTTTGAGAGTATGAGTTTTGTTGAGATCGTCTTAGTTTTCTGTTGCAGAACTCAGTCAACTCTGAATCAAAGTCTCAAAAAGAATTTGGATTCCTACAGATAATCAAAAAGTAATAATTTTCTTGGAGTCTTACCCTTAGTTGTCACCAAAATTCTTGTAATTCTAGACTGGTGTCTGAGAACAGGAATTAATGTGTGGTTGATTTCAAACTAGGAAGTTTTATAGCTTTACTTGTAAAATGGCTATGGCCACATGGATCAAAGCTTGGTTTATGAACCTCGGGGCAAACCATACAGAGAGTCTTTCTACTGTTATTAACACTGCCATTGAAATGAAATGATATCACCCACTTTGTATTAACTATATCACCCACTATGTATTAACTATAGCTACGAAAATGTGTGGAGACATTTATTCCATTCACATCTACAGTATGTGTATAGGATCTGTCTTTCACTGAATAGACTATGAAGGGTACTTTTGGTTTCATTGGCAGTGTGAACAACAACTGCAGAAACATCCAATATTTAATACTGTGCTAGGTGGTGCACAGAATTGCATAAGCATGGTTCTTATCCTCTCAGAACTTAAAGCGAAAATTACTAAAAATGCTCAAGAAAGTTATCTGTAACAGTGACAACCATCAAATAAAGCTATAAGGAACTTCAAGATATCAAAGATTATATTCATTCATTATTTTTATAAAAATGCATTCATTGTGTTTATTGTACAAGAGCAAAGTGAGCCAAGTTCAGTGGATAGAACAATGAAAAACACAGACCTGTTTCATCCCATCTTGGTAAGTCCAGAGTAGTAGAGGGAAAAATAATATTGAGGAAACATTTGCAATAGAGTATATTAAGAGCCACGATAGCAGGAAGAATGAGCATCCCTCTTATACAACTATAGATTTTTTGAGCCCTTGAAGTTACAATGTTGCTTAGAGAAACAACACTGAACATAATAAGTCAACTACTTTTTTTTATTTATTGTATTTTTTAAAATTTTTATTTCAATAGATTTTTTGGGAACAGGTCATGTTTGCTTACATAAATAAGTGGTAATTTCTGAGATTTGGATGCCCCCATCACCCAAGCAGTGTACACTATACCCAATGTATAGTCTTTTTTCCTTCATCACCCCCTCACCCTTTCCCCTAAGGCCCCAGAGTCCATTGTATCATTCTTATGTCTTTGGGTTCTCATAGCTTCTCCACATGATACGCGAGAACATGCAATGTTTGGTTTTTTATTCCCAAGTTGCTTCACTTAGAATAATAGTCTCCAATTCTATCCAGGTTGCTGCAAATGCCGTTATATCATTACTTTTATGAGTGAGTAGTATTCCATGATATATGTATGTGTATGTATATATGTATACATATATACACTCAGCTGTGTGTGTATATATACACACACACAAACACACACACACACACATATATATATGTTTTTATCATGTTTCTACATGTTTTTATCCTCTCATTGGTTAATGAGCATTTGGACTAGTTTCATATTTTTGCAATTGGAAATTGTGCTGCTATAAACGTGTATGCAAGTATCTTTTTCATAAAATGACTTATTTTTCTCTGGGTAGATAATTAGTAGTGGGATTGCTGGATCAAATGGTAGATCTACTTTTGCTTCTTTAAGGATTCTCCACACTGTTTTCTGTAATGGTTGTACAAGTTTACATTCCCACTGACAATGTATAGGTATTCTCTTTTCACCACATCCACACCAATATCTATTTTTTTTTTTTATTATGGCCATTCTTGCAGGAACAAAGTAGTATTCCATTGTGGTTTTGATTTGCATTTCCCTGATCATTAGTGATGTAGAGCATTTTTCATATGTTTGTTGGCCATTTGCGTATCTTCTTATGGGAATTGTCTATTCATGTCCTTAGCCCACTTTTTGATGGGATTGTTTTTTCTTGCTGATTTGAGTTCTTTGTAGATTCTTCATATTAGTTCTTTGTTGGATGTACAGATTGTGATGATTTTCTTCCACTCTGTGGGTTGTCTGTTAACTCTGCTGATTATTATTATTATTATTATTATTATTATTTGCTGTGCAGAAGCTTTTTAGTTTAATTAATTTCCATTTATTTCTTTGTTTTTATTGCATTTGCTTTTCAGTTCTTGGTCATGAAGTCTTTACCTCAGCCAATGTCTAGAACGGTTTTCACAATATTATCTTCTAGAATCTTTATGGTTTCAGGTCTTAGATTTAAATCCTTGATCCATCTTGAGTTGATTTTTATATAAGGTGAGAGATGAGAATCCAGTTTCATCCTTCTACAGGTGGCTTGCCAATTATCCCACCACCATTTGTTAATTAGGGTGTCTTTTTTTTTTTTTTTTTTTGAGACAGAGTCTTGCTCTGTCTCCCAGGCTGGAGTGTAGTGGCACGATCTCGGCTCACAGCTCACTGCAAGCCCTGCCTCCCAGGTTCATGCCATTCTCCTGCCTCAGGCTCCTGAGAAGCTGAGACTACAGGTGCCTGCCACCATGCCTGGCTAATTTTTTGTATTTTTTTAGTAGAGACGGGGTTTCACTGTGTTAGCCAGGATGGTCTTGATCTCCTGACCTCAGGATCTGCCCGCCTCTGCTTCCCAAAGTGCTGGGATTACAGAAGTGAGCCACCCTGCCTGGCCCACTTTATGCTTTTGTTGGCTTTGTGGAAGATCAGTTGGCTGAAAGTATTTGGGTTTGTTTTTGGGTTCTCTATTCTGTTCCACTGGTCTATGAGCCTATTTTTATACCAATACCATGCTGTTTTGCTGACTATGGCCTTGTAGTGTAGTTTGAAGTAGAGTAATGTGATGTTTCCAGATTTGTTCTTTTTGCTTAGTTTTGCTTTGGCTATGTGGGCTCTTTTTTGGTTCCATATGAATTTTAGGATTGTTTTTTCTAGTTCTGTGAAGAATGATGGTAGTATTTTGATCAAAATTGCATAGAATTTGTAGATTGCTTTTGGCAGTATGGTCATTTTCACAATATTGATCCTACTCATCCATGAGCATGGAATGTGTTTCCATTTGTTTCTGTTATCTATTATTTCTTTCAGCAGTGTTTTGTAGTTTTCCTTCTTTCCTTGTAGAGGTATTTTACCTCCGTGGTTAGGTATATTCCAACTATTTTATTTTATTATTATTTTTGCATCTATCCTGAAAGGGGTTGAGTTCTTGATTTGATTCTCAGCTTGGTTACTGTTGGTGTATAACAGAGCTACTGATTTGTGTACACTATTTTCTATCATGAAACTTTGCTGAATTCAATTACCAGTTTTAGGAGCTTTTTGGGTGAGTCTTTAGGGTTTTCTAGGTATACGATCATATCCACAGAAAACAGTGACAGTTTTACTTTCTCTTTACCAATTTGGATGCCCTTGATTTATTTCTCTTGTCTGATTGCTCTGGCTGGGACTTCAAATATTATGTTGAGTAGAAGTAGTGAAAGTGGGCATCCTTGTCTTGTTCCAGTTGTCAGGGGAAATGCTTTCAACTTTTCACAACTCAGTTTAATATTGGCTGTGTGTTTATCATAGATAGCTTTTACTACCTTAATTTGTATCTCTTCTATGCCAATTTTGCTGGGGATTTTAATCATAAAGCAATGCTGGATTTTGTCAAATGCTTTTTCTGCATCTATTGAGATGATCATGTGATTCCTGTTTTTAATTCTGTTATATGGTATATTACATTTATTGACATGCATATGTTAAACCATCCATGCATCCTTGAGTGAAACCCACTTGGTCATAGTGGATTATCATTTTGAAATGCTGTTGGATTTGGTTAGCTAGTATTTTGTTCAGGATTTTTGCATTTATGTTCATCAGGGTTATTGATCTGTGGTTTTCTTTTTTTGTTATGTACTTTCCTGATTTTGGTATTAGGGTGATACTGTCTTCATAGAATGATTTAGGGTGTATTCACTCTTTTTTTTATCTTTTGGAATAGTGTCAATAAGATTGGTACCAATTCTACTTTGAATGTCTGATTGACTTCAGCTGTGAATCCATCTGGTCCTGGGCTTTTTTTTTTTGTTGGCAATTTTTTGTATTACCATTTCAATCTCACTGCTTGGTATTGCTCTGTTCAGAGTTTCTATATATTCCTGGTTAAATCTAGGAGGGCTGTATATTCCTAGGAATTTATCTATCTCCCCCAGATTTTCTAGTTTATATGCGTAACTGTGTTTACAGTAGCCTTGAATAATCTTTTGTATTTCTGTGGTATCAGTAGTAATATATCTCATTTTGTTTCTAACTGAGCTTATTTAGAGCTTCTCTCTTCTTTTCTTGGTTAATCTTGCTAGTGGTCTATCAATTTTGTTTATCTTTCAAAGAGTCAGCTTTTGTTTTCATTTATCTTTTTTGTTTGTTTGTCTCAATTCCACTAAGTTCTGCTCTGATCTTCGTATATATTTTCTTCTGCTGGGTTTGGGTTTGGATTGTCTTTTTTTCTCCAGTTCCTTGAGGTATGACCTTAGATTGTCTATTTGTGCTCTTTCAGATTTTTTGATTTAGGTATTTAATGCAATGAACTTTCTTCTTTTTGCCACTTTTGTAGTATCACAGAAGTTTTGATAGGTAGTGTCACTAGTATCATTCAGTTTAAAGAATTTTTAAATTTCTGTCTTGATTTTATTGTTGACCCAACAATCATTCAGGAGCAGCTTATTTAGTTTCCATGTATTTGCGTGGTTTTTAGAGTTCCTTTTGGTGTTGATTTCCTCCCCTCAGGTCTGAGAGTACTTGATATAGTTTAGATTTTCTTACATTTACTGAGACTTGTTTTGTGCTCTATTATATGATCTATCTTGGAGAATGTTCCATATGCTGATGAATAGAATGTATATTCTGCAGTTGTTAAAGAGAATGTTCTATAAATATCTGTTAAGTCCATTTGTTCTAGGGTATAATTTAAGTCAATTGTTTCTTTGTTGGTTTTCTGTCTTGTCAACCTGTCTAGTACTGTCAGTAGAGCATTAACATTCCCTGCAATTATTGTGTTGCCATCTATCTCATTTCTTAGGTCTTGTATTAACTGTTTTATAAATTTGGGAGCTTCAGTGTTAGGTGCATGTATATTTAAGATTGTGATATTGTCCTGTTGGACTAGTCCATTTATTGTTATACAATGTTCCTCTTTGACTTCATTAACTGCTGTTGCTTTTGTTTGTTTTGTCTGATATAGTAATAACTGCTCCTGCTCACTTTAGCTGTCTATTTGCATGAAATATCTTTTTCTACCCCTTTACCTTGAATTTATGTGAGTCCTTATGTGTTAGGTGAGTCCTGAAGACAGCAAAAACTTGGTTGGTGAATTCTTAATCAATTCTGCCATTCTTTATCTTTTAAGTGGAGCATTTAGGTCATTTACATTCAATGTTAGTATTGAGATATGAGGTACTATTCAATTCATTGTGCTATTTGTTGCCTAAATGCCTCTTTTTAAAATTGTGTTATTGTTATATAGGTCCTGTGAGATTCATGCTTTAAGGAGGTTCTATTTTGGTGTATTTCAATGATTTGTTTTGAGGTGTATTGCTCCTTTTAGCAGTTCTTGTAGTGCTGGCTTGGTAGTGGCCAATTTTCTCAGCATTTGTTTGTCTGGAAAAGACGGTATCTTTGCTTCATTTATGGTGCTTAGTTTCGCTGGATACAAAACTCTTGGCTGATAATTGTTTTCTTTAAGGAGGCTAAAAATAGGACCCCAATCTCTTTGAGCTTGTAGAGTTTCTACTGAGAAATCTGCTATTACTTTGATAGGTTTTTCTTTATAGCCTACCTGATGCTTTTGACTCACAGCTCTTAATATTCTTTCCTTTGTCTTGAGTTTAAATAATCTGATGACTAGGTGATTATCTTTTTTTTTTTTTTTTTTTTTTTTTGAGACGGAGTCTCCCTCTGTCACCCAGGCTGGAGTGCAGTGGCCGGATCTCAGCTCACTGCAAGCTCCGCCTCCTGGGTTTACGCCATTCTCCTGCCTCAGCCTCCCGAGTAGCCGGGCGAGGTGGCGGGCGCCTGTAGTCCCAGCTACTCGGGAGGCTGAGGCAGGAGAATGGCATAAACCCAGGAGGCGGAGCTTGCAGTGAGCTGAGATCCGGCCACTGCACTCCAGCCTGGGTTTACGCCATTCTCCTGCCTCAGCCTCCCGAGTAGCTGGGACTACAGGCGCCCGCCACCTCGCCCGGCTACTTTTTTGTATTTTTTAGTAGAGATGGGGTTTCACCGTGTTAGCCAGGATGGTCTCGATCGCCTGACCTTGTGATCCGCCCGTCTCGGCCTCCCAAAGTGCTGGGATTACAGGCTTGAGCCACCGCGCCCGGCCCGTGATTATCTTTTTGCAGTGATTTTTTCATGTACCCTTTGAGTTTCTTGTATTTGGATGTATAGATCTCTAGCAAGGCTGAAGAAGTTTTCTTTGATTATCCCCTTAAATATGTTTTCCAAACTTTTAGATTTCTCTTATTTTTCAGGAATATTAATTATTGTTAGGTTTGGGCACTTATCATAGTCCCAAACTTCTTAGAAATGTTGTTCATTTTTTAAATTCTTTTTTCTTTGTCTTTGACTGATTAATTCAAAAGTCTTGTCTTCAGGCTCTGAAATTCTTTCTTCAACTTGTTTGGTTCTATTGCTGAGACTTTCCAGCACATTTGGCATTTCTCTAAGTGTGTCCTTGATATCCAGAATTTGTAATTTTTGTTTTCATGCCCTCTATTTCACTGAAGAACTTCCCTTTCATATACTGTATCATATTTTTGATTTGTAAGTTGGACTTCAACTGCTTCCTTGATTAGCTAATAATCGATCTTCTGAATTCCTTTTCCAGCAATTCAGAGATTTCATCTTTGTTTGGATCCATTGCTGGTGAGCTGGTGTGATCTTTGGGCAGTGTTAAATAACTTTGTTTTGTCAGGTTACAGTAATTATTTTTCTGATTCCTTCTCATTTGAGTAGACTTATCAGAGGGAAAATCCGGAACTCAAGGGCTGCTGTTCAGATTCTTTTGTCTCATGGGGTGCTCCCCTGATGTGATGTTTTCCTCCTTCCCATAGAAATAGGGCTTCCTGAGAGCTGAGTTGCAGTGACTGCTTTTGCTCTTCTGGGTCTAACCACCCAGTAGAGCTACTGGGCTCCAGTATTAGAGAGTATCAGCAAAGAGTCCTGTGATGTTATTCATCTTCAGGTCTTTCAGCTATGGATACCAGCACTTGCTCCGATGGAGGTAGCATGGGAGTGAAATGGACTGTGTTAGGGTCCTTGGTTGTATTTTTGTCTAGTGTGCTGGTTTTGTGTTGATTGGCCTCCGGTGATGAGGTGGTGCTTTCAAGAGTGTATCAGCTGCAGTACTGTAGAGAGGAAGCAAACTTGCCCTAGGGTTGCCTGGTGAAGTGTTCAGATTTCTCAGGTGGAGCAGAGCTATAGAACTCCCAAGAGATTATGTCATTTGTCTTCGGCAACAAGGGCAGGTACAAAAGACCACCAAATTGGGAATAGGTGTGTCTGAGCTCTCACTCTCCTTGGGCAGGGCTTACTGTAGCTGCTATGGGGAGTGCGGTGTAGGTATCAGGCCAATGGAGTGGGTGTGTAGTTCTCAGACCAAAGGGGATTATAACTGCCTCTGCTGAGTCAGACAGGTTGCCAGGAAGTTGGAGAAAGTTGGCAGTCACAGGGCTCATCCTGCTCCCACACAGCCAGCAATCCTAAAGGCTGATCCCATTCCCAATGTGCCCCCTGCCAACAGCACCAAGTCTATTTCCAGGTAGCCAGTGACCAGGGCTGAGAACTTGCCCCAGACCACCAGCCTCTCCACTGAGAAATCAAGCAGACTCACAGTTTTCCGCTGTCTCAGGGAGCCTACAGTGGCTATCCTGCTGAGAGAGTCTGTGGATTCTCTCAGCTTTCTTAGTATGTTGCTGTGGTAGTTCTTGGAGCAAAAGTTCATGATGTGAGTCTCCACATGCCTGCCTGTCTGTCTGAGTGGGAGCTGCTAGCTAGTCCTACGTTCTATCTGCTGTCTTGCCTAAATCAACTACTTTTTTAAAAATGATCTTAATTCAAATATCCTGTTCTCTTGAACTTCTATCCTACCATAGTAAGGACATAGACAGAAAGAATGTCAGCTTATACACTGGCTGCGCCAAAAATTTCTATTCTAATGATCACATTATGACAAAGTTTGGAAAGCTTGGAATTGAGTTAGGGCAGTGAGGGCAGCAGCACCTGACATTCACTGGGCTTCAAGGTAATGGTTTTATTTCAAAGTATGAATGTATCTCAATATCCTCTGTTAATCTTTCACTGGTTATTAGCTTCTGTAAACATCTCAAAACAATGTAGGCACAATGGCATGTGATTGCAAAGCAAAATTACAACTCTTGTAACAAAAGTGTAGGATTTCTTAAAACTGTTGAAAATTATGTTGAAGAACTACATTAATCCTTGATAATAATTAACTGCCTCAATCAGCAGTTACTAATAATAAATGCAGTTAAATGAAGTTAACATATATTAATATAGTTAAGTAGTAAAAAGCACTACTGCACTTTCCGTTGGTGACTAAGTAACTAAATAAATAAATAAGCAAGAATTAAATTTGAGTTCATCAAAGAGCTTATTTGTCACTTTTCATTGGTAACTAAGTAACTAAATAAATAAATAAGCAAAAATTAAATTTGAGTTCATCAAAGAGCTTATTTGACAAACAAAGGATAAGACAGGTGTTAGGGAAAACTGACAAGCACTTGATTTCT
This sequence comes from Piliocolobus tephrosceles, assembly GCF_002776525.5. Lineage (NCBI taxonomy): Eukaryota > Metazoa > Chordata > Mammalia > Primates > Cercopithecidae > Piliocolobus > Piliocolobus tephrosceles. The sequence continues at coordinate 17,433,352 of NC_045443.1, forward strand.
CTTTATGGTCATGTAGTAAATGTTAGAATTTCTTTATAATTACGATAGATATCTTTATAATTATGCTTCAAAATTATATTATCTTTATTATATTAAATATATAACTAGATATACAGTCAAAGTTAATTTCTTTATTTCATTGTTCATTTTAATAAAAGGATTTTAGTTACACTTATAAGCTAAATTTTAAGTATCAGACAAAATAGATATACATGCATGGTCTTAAGTTTCATTTTTCACGATAAATTTCTAGTGAAAACATTTGTCAATATTTCCTATAATTTTAAAAATTTAAAGTGCATTTAAACGGTCAAAGACTTTATTATTATACTCTGCAAAGGGAACCAAAACCAGGTTTGGGAATGGCTGGGGAACACTTCCCGGAAGTTGTAGGCTCTGGAAGCTGAAGAATGAATTTCAGAATTAGTCACATATAAGGCAAGTGCCTCATTTCTTCTTTTATTGGCTATCTTCTTTAAATATATTTGTGTGTATTCTCTGCCACTCTTGGTTAGTTGTTCCCCTCCCCTATCAACTATGGACCTCACACATATTCACTGTTCAGCAGGTCTGAAACTCCAAGATTAAAAGTCTCTTATCTGTCATGTTATTGCCTCTATAAGTCACTAATAAGTAGGTGCTAAACTTGTGGCAGCCTGCAACTCCATTTGCATTCTTGCATTTCAGTTTCTTTAAGCATACTAACAAAATCATGCTGGTATATTAGTGTTACAGGAATCCATGCATGTGGTCAATGAGTAAATAAGAAACACTTCCGCTATCTCAGGCTACGTAGGATCTCTTCTTATAACCACAGAGAAAGATCAGGCATGTTAATCAGTTACTGGCAGGCAAAGATGAGAGTTAATGTTAACTCATCTTAGCTGCAGTGGAATATGTGACACTCTAGTTTGAGAAACAATGTATAGGATAATATGTTGTTTCTTTAGTACTATAGATTCAATTACACTTTTAGTCCATCTGAAATTGTGAGCTTCCAGTGTATTTTGTAGAGGCGGTGCAGGTTAATAATGTTGTCTTTGGTTCCAGACTGCTTGAGGCTTGAGTTCGAATCCTGGTTCCCCTGAAATATATCACTGTAGCTTTAAGTAATACACTTACTCTCTCTGTGCCTTTGTTTCTTCATTTTAAAATGGGGATAATATGAGAATCTACATCATAGGACCATTGCGGATTTAAATTATTTAACTATATTAATAGAGCTTTGAAGTGTCTGTCAAATGACATGCACTCAATATAGGTTAACGATTATTAATAAGTAAATATTTAGCCTTTCTGAGACCCTGTTCTCTTACCAGTGAAGTGGAAATTCTAATATCTACTTTGTTGTATTAAATTAAATACATTAATGTAGGTGAAAACACTTGGCACATATGTGAGCTGGGCAAAGACTCATGATTGCGTGTCTCTCGATATCCTAACATTTAGCAAACTCTCCTTTGAACCTAGTTGCCTCTTAAGGGAATAGGTGGAGAGTAACAAAAAGACATTCTTGATGGGGTTAAAATTTGAACTGACTCAATACTCAAAGGGATATATAATTTGAAACACATTGTGTAATATCCATTGTGTAATTGGATATGAGAAGACACCTTTGAAACAGTAAATGTAGTTCCTTCTCTCTAGACAGGCACTTGTAAAGATGTGTAAGCCAAAGATAGTAATAATCCTAAAGTATTGTTCATCTTAATTAAACTTTGACTTCCCTGTTAAAACAATACTTATGGAACTGATAAATTTCTAAAAGTAAACATTCCTAATTCTTTTTATTTTTCCTTGTGCAATGTATAATACAATGTTCTTTAACAATTCAACAATCGAACTTGGTTTACATCTTTGGAAGTGTGAATTTCTATTAGTATATTCCTTGAAAACATGAACAAAAAGATTTGTAACATTTGTAGGCTAGCAGAATTTTGATTTGTTTTTATTCTTCTCTGTCTTCACGTTGCCACATAAGTCGCATCTACAATTATGCAGACTCTTGGTAGGGTTAGGGCTGCATGCTTGACACTTAGCAAAGTGTTTTTTCCTCCCCCCAGTCATTTTTGTTGTTGTTTGGTTAAATGCTCCAGGTTTACTTGTACTTTCACATTCTGCAAGAGGCGTGGTGATCTGTGTGTGAGAACTACCCAGCTGAAACACACAGAGAGCATTAATACAAGGATGTTATGTCATCTGTGAATTAAACCACAATTGGCCTTAACTATTACTCCTTACAGCGTAGCGTTTTGTCATTCTCTTTGATACTAAAAGATGTTCACAGACTTGTAATTGGCAGATAGGTTTAATTTGTGCTGGTTATAGTGCAATGAGCGAGGCAATTAAATAGGTTCTGATGTTTTTTTTAATTGGACAAAACACTTTGCTTAGTCACAAATATAGGGACTTTTAGAGGGCATAAAATTCCTTCTGATAGAAGATAATTATTACTTTGATCTCAATTAAATTTCTGAAAGTGTTTATTAAGGAGAAATCATTCTTCATTTGAATATAGCAATCTTTCTAAACAAATAACACATTCATTTATCTCACACTCAGAAGTAAAAATTACCAAGACTATGTTATTACAAAAATAATCGTATTTATATTTTTTTGCTTTTATTTTTCTTCCCACCAAACTTCTAACTGAAATTTAGGGATTAACAACAAAGTGTAATTTCTGGAAGATTGCTTTGTATATAAACCTTAATGAGTGATTTGAAATGTATCTTTGAAAAGAAGTGGTCCTTCCTTTACTCATCAAGCTTGAATGAAAAAGAAGGTCAAGACTCAATAGAGTTACTAGTCTTATCTTGGGAATTAAAGTTGCCAGGGCTTTAGTTTTTACGGCAGGAAAGAATGTAGTCTAGTGGAAAAAAGCATTTGAATACTCAGAGATAAAAGAGTCTAGGTCTCTCTGGGAAGACATTCTCTAGTCTTGTGACCTTTGTTTAGTTAACCAAACTCAGTTCCAGTTTCCTTATCTGTTAGATAACATGTTAGATAATAGGGTGGATCCTGTCCAACTTCTAAACATCCTCTGATTCTTTAACACAATATATTAAAATAAAATCGAAATGTTACATGTTTAATTGTCTACATTTAATGATTAAAATGCAATTGCATAATGATTAAAATGCAATAGAGGATTAGCAGTTTTCTTTTTCTCTCCAGTATTATCCCTCCTCTTTCTTTTTCATTCTTGAGCTTCCAGGAGACAGTTACGGAAAAGATCAGATTGGATACATTCTAATATCAAGTATTATAATTACCATATTTTATAATATTTATTTTTATAATTTTATAAATTTATAAAATAATTTTATAAATATATTTATATAATATTGATAATTATAATTGCAATAGAATATAAATAATTTATACATTTAAATAATTTCAGGAATACTCATCAAACTAAGGCCTGAAAACATATCACAACATAAAAATTCCAAAATAAATTTGATATTTCACCCGAAAGTTGGCAAAGGAGTTAGCCTTTCAGTTTGAAAACCTGTGCATCACTAGACTACAAGGAAAGTATGTGTTGTAACACAGTACTAAGACTATAACAATATCTCTTATTACAAATTGATCAGAAGGTAGAAATAAATTCATAAGAAATGCCCTAAAGTACATTCTGTATGTAACTCGAGTAGACGAAGAGTCACATAATGAACTGTACTGTAAAAATATTTGTATACTCCTTACATTTGTCTGGAAAGTTAAACTACTACATACAAAATAGTCTTTAAAAATAATCATCATCGAAATCACCTCCTACTAAACCAGAATTCAAATAAGTAGATTTATGATAGAATATGATTATCTTAAAATAAGTCTATTTCATAGAATTTATTCTAAAGAGAAAACAGCAATCTGATAGAAAGGCAAATGAATTAAAGATTCATATTTTGTTGAAATATATTTTTCATAGATTTATGGAATTTGAATATGTATTTTTGCAATCAATACTAACACCTATCTACTTAAAATTAATATTTAGTATTTTTTCATAAGACAGTATAAAATCTTTAACTGTCAAATTGCATTTATTGTCCTATACACATGCAGTAAGGGGAGACAAAAAATATTTCATTTAAAAGTTTAAATAATGAAAATATTCTTAATAAAAACTCCAGTTAACTGTAACACTTCAATTCATAAGGAACTCTAATAACAAGTCAAAATAATACATGGGGGAGAAAATTTAGTTCTGGCTTTCATGGTAGAGATTTCGTGTATCTTCTTCCTCACTCTATCCCATTTCTATCACAGTTCCTACCATATATTATCTGTTTGATTAATGCCGATTATGAATGTTATTAATAATAATATTACTGTTATATCTACAACTTCATAAATACTTGTTGAGGGAATGAGTAAATGGAAATCAAAGTTAACTTTATAAAGTAAAATAAACTTTATACAATTAATTGTATATACTTTACCTATGTATAGTTCAATTTTGTTTTATAATTGCCAATATAAAACATGGAAGTGACCCATATTTGGTATTCTCTGGTTCTTACATTTCAAGCCTTAAAGGTTCACTTTCAAAAAGGCATGTCATTGGATATTTTCAGTGTCTGAAGACAAATCCTTGAGTAGTTAATCATATAGGTTTTAAAATGCTCTCTCCTTCTTCATGTTAATTACAGCCATATTATCATCATTATTTTTAACGTTGGGTCTTTCGGTTCATCTACTAAAATGTAATTTTTCTGGTGGAAAACAAAGTAACAGTGTGTTTGGCATCTATTTTTGTTGTAGAAATACATGTGTATTTTTGTCCGGTCTATGTGTTAAAAAATAAATCAATAAACAACACATGCTTTACAAAGCAGTCAACAAAGATTGAGCAAAGCTGTGCATATTAGCAAACTTGTTTTACTGTAATAAATCCTGATCATCAGTATACAAGAAATCATATTCTTTTAATGACTTATTTGCAAGTAAAGGGCAAATTAGAAGCTTTTGAAAAATTCACTAACCATTTGACCTATTTGCTAACTTTTAGTTCACTAAAGAAATTATAATCATAGAAGTTGAGAAGAGTTTTGTCTATATTAACACACACACAGAGACATACACATATATGTATGTCTGTACATGTGTATGTGTGTGTGTATATATGTATGTAAAATAAGGTGAAAACCAGATCTATAGAACTCATATCTTGATTGTTTTAACTTACTCAAGAGGTTTTCCTAAAAGGCAAGACTTCAGCCACATTAAGTCCACAGAAGGGAGTTGTCTCAGTTCAAATTCAGACTCACAGTAGATTTAGAGCCTGAACTTGACATGGAATATTCAATCTTCTGAGAATGTCCTTCCCCTCCTTTCTTATTCTTAGAATCCCACATTATGTTTCTTGGAGCCTCCCTCAATCATCTCAAGCAAATAATCCAATTGATATAATACAATCATAAAGACTTAGATTTTATTTTTTATTCTCCACTTACTAGTCATATGACTTTGTAAAATTATTTAACTTCTCTAATCACAATATCTTCATCAAAAAGAAGACTAATGATGTTTATCTCGTAGTACAGTTAAGAAACTTAAGAGTTAAACTCTATAAAGTAATGGCGCATAATAGATACTGCATAAACGCCGTGGACCTTGCCATCAAGCCACAACGTTTTATACTCACCTTCGTTATGGCATTTACTGTCCTGTGTCATTATATAGTTTATATAAGTGTTCTTTGTTGGAACCCTATTATTTTACTTAAAAATCTTTGTGTATAGTCCCAAAGCCTCATAAATGCCTAGTATGTCAGTCACGCACATACATGAACATGTGTTGTTCTTGTTGAAGGAATAAATGGCAACAATTGATTGAAAACTATAGAAATTAAGCCTCTCATCAGAGCAATAAAAAACAAAATAGTACACTGAATGCACATATAACTGTGGCTGGCATTATAAGTATTCAATAAATCTTGGCTCTATTATTATTATAAAATAATCTGTGATAAATAGATATTCATAAAGTTCTAAGGGAATCTGTGGTAGGAAAGATTACTTTTGTGAATTGGAGAAGAAATGAGAAAAGGATTAAAATATTATCTGAGTCCTTAAAGATGAGTAGAACTTCACCAGGTCCTATATCATGGAGCTGAATAGAAACATCACATTTTAAACATGAACATTGAGAAGCGACACTTGGTAGGCATCTATCTGTACACTGAAGATTCAGCATATTGAAAATCATAAAATGTAGATAGGAGAAAACTAACTCAGAGACAATTTACCACTAGATGATAAGCATATTTCTTATTATTGCAAGAAAGATATATTAAATTAACATATGAGATAGAATTTATTAATAGTATGTTTTCAAAGTCAATCTTCATTTTCATGTCTTTACTAAAATCATTCCTTAATTCTGGTTGAATTTTTAAAATCATATCAAGTCACCATTCCAATTCGGTATCACCAATTTTCTTCAATATGCAAACTATCACAACTGATGAGGTAACATAAAAAAAAATTATTATAATAGCGAAACACAAATGTGTACTATGTGGGATGTGAAACAAAGCCCATCTTTGTTATATTCTGAAACAGATTGGAAAAGATTCACCCTACATTTAGTTAATGAGAAATGGCAAAAGTTATTAAAATGTGTGGATAAGTAAGAAATTATGCTTCATTTCTTTCTGTGAAATTGTGATAAAATAGAAAATCAACAAAGTAACCCTATCAAGTGGATTGCGATTTAATCTTTACTCATTAAAAATAACAGCAGCAACCAGCAATCTAACAACAATAAAACAACAAGCAAAATGGCTCTGGCCTATTCATTAGAAGATTTTTAAATTGGAAATTTTATCCAAAATTTAAGTATTAAAAACTCAGAAACACTCTTCTCTAAAACCATATCCCTATACCAGAAAGAATTTGTTTATAAAGACTTCAAGAGGCACTTTCTGAGATTCTGATACTCACTTGTAAATTCTGTGCTCAAGGAAAATGATATCTAAGGTTCCTTTAAATTAAAAAACATCTATGATATTAAGAAAAAAAAGAAAAATGAAATGGCAGTTGGCCATGCCTTAATGATTTAACTTGGCATCTGGTCAAATGACCTGGGCAAATGTTCTTCTGAAAAATGTCATGGAAATTTTATTAATGATGAATATTTAAGGTCTCAAGCCATACTCATCTTAAAGAAGACTACTTTAGCTTTCTAGGTTATGTCAAAACTGGGTTTTGAATGACTTGACCCTCATAATAATTGAACTAGTTCTGCATGTAAATGCAGTCTAAATCACCTTTCTCTCAAGCATCTAAATTCTTTTGTTGAATATGAGCAAACTATGCTCCAAAAATTAAAGAGATCTACAAACATTTATTGATTCGGGGAACTGGGAGTGATCATTCAGTTGCTTATTTCAATGCTGAATTTTGTGAAGTTAAATTTTGCAAACTTAGTTTTATGGACTATGTATTGTTTAGAAATTACTCATTCCCAATACAACCTTATTCCAAATGTCCTAATATAAAGGAAATGTGTTAATGTAAAATATTGGTAGTGAGAAAATCTAAACAGATTTTCAAGTGAATAAGCAAATTTAAGTAATGACAAAAATAAATATGATTCTTGGACATTTTCATTTATAGCTAACATGTACCACATGACAGGTATTTTCTTAATGCTTTTTATAAATTATCTTATCTATAGTTACTGTGTGAAACTTTAGGATGAAGGCACAAGGTTATACGGCTAGTAAATGATGTTACCAGAATTTAGGAGAGGGGTTTTTAAAATAAAGCTTTCAAACTTCTTATTGGAGTGCAAGTGAAAAGACATGGGCTTAAATCCCAGTGCCACCACTTATGAGCACGGTGAAGTTTCCTACAACTTAAGTGGTTTTACTGTACCTCCATTTTCTTATGTATAAAATGGGAATAATAATATGTGCCCCATAGAGTTCCATTAGAAATAGCTAAGAGGATACATCTGATGATTGTAGAAGACTGTTTCTGGCATATATAACAATGATGTACTGTTATTGATATTATTATTTTTGTCAAGATTTTTTCTATTTATTTCCATTTGTCAATAATTTTTTTGTTTGTTTGTTTTTTGGAGATGGAATCTCGCTCTGTCATTCATGCCGGAGTGCAGTGGTGTGATCTTGGCTCATTGCAACCTCCACTTCTCAGGTTCAAACAGTTCTCCTGCCTCAGCCTCCCGAATAGCTGGCACTACAGGCTCACACTGCCAAGCCCAGCTAATTTTTTGTGTTTTAGTACACTGTGTTGCTCATGCTGGCCTCGAACTCCTGAGCTCAGGCAATCCACCCGCCTCAGCCTCTCAAAGTGCTGGGATTACAGGCGTGAGCCACTGCACCCGGTGGCAATAATTTTTAATTAGAGTTGTTGCATCTTATATACTACAGGGATATAATAAATAATTTGAGATTACCATAGGTTGCCATAACTTCAGAAGGCAAGATTTCTGGTATGTCAGAAATTAGGAGATTACTGCTTCAACACATTATTAGGAAATATCTTAACTAGAAATATATTCCTGGCTATATTAAAACACACTTAGTCTAAATAATAATATTGTAATACAGAAGCTTACAAGTTAAAAATAAATATGTGTGTCTAAAAATTGAGTTGATTCTACATGTACTGTAAAAAAGCAGAGGTGTCAGAGAGGGAAAGGGAAATCAAAATGGTTGAGTGCCTGTGCTATGTCAGATTCTACACTCGGTTTTTTGTTTGTTTGTTTGTTTGTGTTTTGTTTGTTTGTTTTTGAGATAGTCTTGCTCTGTTACCCAGGCTGGAGTGCAGCGGTATGATCTCAGCTCACTGCAACCTCCGCCTCCCAGATTCAAATGATTCTCCTGCCTCAGCCACCCAAGTAGCTGGGATTACAGGAGCCTAACACCACACCAGGCTAATTTTTGTATTTTTAGTAGAGACGGGGTTTAACCATATTGGCCAGGCTGGTCTTAGACTCCTGACCTTAAGTAATCTGCCTGCCTCGACCTCCCAAAGTGCTGGGATTACAGGCGTGAGCCACTGCACTTGGCCAAGACTAGTTTTTAAAATATACATCCTTGAAAATTACTCCTCACTTTTTATTAACCTTGTAAACCACCCGTTGCCAAAGCTTGTCAATTCATTCAAAAAATTCATTCATTTCTGCACATCTATCATGTTGATTTTATCCCAACCACCATTATCTCTCACTTTCGTTAATATAATTACCTTCCAACCAGTCCACCTTCATCTTCACTGACCACCTTATAACTTATTCTCCATGTACATAAAGAATAATGTTTCGATGAATAAATCTGATTATGTCACCATAGAATCTTCCCTGATTTTTCCCACTCTTAAAACTTTTCAATAGATTTCCATTAAGACAAAAATAAATATGTGATCATACTCTGCCTACCTCCCCAGGTTCATCTGAGACAACTCCCACTTGTGTGTTTTTTCTCTTCAACGAAGTGGCTCTCTTTTAGCCACTTCCCTATACTAGCAATTGCTCCCCTGACACAGACCTTTGGACAGAATTTTCTTCCCCCAGAATGTTCTTTCAGTTCCTCACCTGGTTAACTCTGACTCATTCTTCAGATCTCAAATGAATCATCAATCACTTTTCAAAAATCTTTCTCTGACTTTTGTGACATAGTAAGATTCATACTGCAGGCTCTGAAATCAACGAATGCCTCTCCTTCAAAATGATTATAACAATGTCAACTTTATATGTTCCTATGTTTATTTGATTTGTCTGTCTCTGTACTAGATTGAGTTAATAATAGCTAATTTGTATTAGATATTTACTAGGTTCCATGCATTGTTTTAATGTACTTTACACATTAATTATAATTCTTGTAGCAACCTAAAAAGTAAGTTCTGTTATTAATAATACCACTATATGAACGAAAACCATCTAGGGTACAGAAAAACTTAAATACATTGTTCAAGGTCACAAAATAGCAGAGACAATTCAAATTCAAGCATTACATTGAGAGTACATTCTCTTAATCCCTTCATTTGTTGACTTTTAGGAGAGGCAAAAGAATAGCTATTACTTCTATTGTATCCTCAGAAATGAGCATACTGATTGAACGTAAGTTGGTAAAAAAATCATTGAAAGATTTATTTGCATTGTATACCTAAATGTAAAATGTACTTTTGTTTTAAACCAACAATCTACTTCTAGGGTTATCTTGCAGTTCTAATGGTACATGTGCTCAATGTATGTAGGACGTATATTGTTTTGCTGTGTATAGTAGCAATATGCCAGGAACGATGATAAATTAAGTCTGTAGAAGACTAACTAAATAAATCACACTGTATTCATATGAATGAATAAGCTATGGCCATATCAAACATTAGAGCTGTATTATTTATATGAAATAATACTGAAAATATAAGGCTAAGCAAAATAAAAAAAAAGTGAAGGAAAACACTATGTAAAGCTTATTAAAAATTTTAGGTGATGTAAATAAATGTATATATCTAGACATATACAAGAAATTGATAATAGTAGCTGCCTTTGAGAATGATGATAAAGGTAATAGCCATCAGTATCAGAGTGACTTATTTCTTAATTGTGTTTTTGTTGCATATTTTCTTCTTTCAACAACATGTATTGTTTTTCTAATTTTTTAAAAAATATGTTTAATTTGTGGACCAGAAAATACGATAGCTCAATGGGGATTTTTTTTCTTTCTTTTTTTTTGTAATTGAAGGCAAATACAAAAGTCTCCTTTTTTTTTTGAGTGGGAGTCGTGCTCTGTTGCCCAGGCTGGAGTGCAGTGGTGCGCTCTCGTCTCACTGCAAGCTCCACCTCCCGGGTTCACGCCATTCTCCTGTCTCAGCCTCCTGAGTATCTGGGACTACAGGTGCCCGCCACCAAGCCTGGCTAATTTCTTTGTATTTTTTAGTAGAGACGGGGTTTCACCGTGTTACCTAGGATGGTCTCGATCTCCTGACCTCGTGATCCACCCACCTCGGACTCCCAAAGTGCTGGGATTACAGGCGTGAGCCACCGCGCCCAGCAAAAGTCTCTTTTTCTAAAGTATATGTTATTCCTCCGGAAGGATTAATTAATTAGAAGTGAAGGAAAAGACATTAAAACTTTAAATTAAGGCTATCTGCCCTTATAATGGGAAAGGGTAAAAACAACTCTTTAATATGCACTTAAGAAAACAATTGGTAGTCACCTAGATGAGTCATAATTCATCTTGGGAGAGAGTTGTTCCTTCAGCAAAGCACTTTAAAGGACATTGAGTATATAACAATGAGTACTGCCACTCCCACACCCTTAACCTCAGGGCAAACATAGACAAAGTAAAGTTAGAGTTGAATTTGTATGCAGAATAAGTAAAAGAAATTATAAGTTTCTTTGGATAGCTTTGTAGCAAGGGGTTCTATGACTCAGAAGAGTGTCCAAGGCTTAGAAGAGCCAGGATAATATATCAAAGACTGTACAAGGAATATCACAAGAACAGTAATAGTCAATACTTAACTTTTAGTCATCTCCTTTTCTGCAGTGTGCTCCAAATCTTTAGTAAAAGATGATCACATGAACAGATCTCTATTAAACGTGCTATGGAATATGACAAGTAAAATGAAGTGGTAGTCAACATGAGATGACAAATAACTGCAGGACCAAGAAGGGTGGTCAAGAACACAGGCTGCAGGTTTGAAAAGTAGGCTGCAGGGCAGATGAAGACAAATACAACCTTTAATTTTTCTCATACAACTACATTTCTTTCAACCTGTTAAAAGCCTTCTAGAATTTCCACAGGGCACAAATAGGGCATTGAGGGGTTTTGTTGTTGTTGTTTTCTTGAAACGGAGTCTTGCTCTGTCTCCTAGGCATCGAGGTATTTTAAAATAAGACATCTTATGAGGCTGAAGAACTGGGACTTTTACTTGGATATCTTGGATTTATATGTCTTAAGGAAAAAGTGCAAACTAAATAAAATAATATTTACTTTAAATTCTATGATAAGGTTTAAAACAAACCGCCAAAATTGCATTTTCTAAAATTTAAAGCTATCCTAAACTCATTAAACTATGTGCAATGAATTTGGTAATACTGAAATAGAAATAACATTTTCAGTATTTCTCTTAAGACTGTGAAATATAAATTATAGATAGACCCAATTTACATTCAAATGTTTTCCCCAGTATTTTCCTCACTTGGCCGTCCTCAAGGTGATGCATGAGGTGATTTGAGTACCATTCTAAAGTATGGTCCAAGGCTAAGCATTCATCCGATTTTCCCGTTTAATTGAAATAATAATTTTATATCATCTACATTTTTATTCTACCCAAATTTTTATTTGCTGAATCTTGGAAATGCACTTTAATGATGCAGCACAGTAAGAGGGTAAATTTGGATGTAATTAGACAAAAGTAAGATATTAAATGTAAACATTCTTCATTTGTTAACATTGGAAACTTTCCAGCATAGGTAACTCTAGAGTACTATCTTCTGTACATTATTTATAGCAAAATTCATATGGAAAACAACATATGCATACACACAACATAGGAACAACTATAAAACCATAATTATTACACTATATTAACTAATATGAAAATATCTTTCTCACCAACTTTTGTTAAAGAATTATCCTATTCTCTGAATTCTTTCCCTTTTAATTACTTAGTGCTTTTTAAAATAGGCTGTATATTTTTTTAGTTTTTGTTTTCTCTCCTCCCATCAAATTATTGTTTTTTATGTGTTCACAAAGTTTTTATTTAAAAATATTTTCAGTGCTTTTGGCATTTTTATCAAAGAATGTAAATTTGGATAAAATTTTATATGATTTATGCCAGAATATTAATATATATATACATATTTTACATGCAACTGAAAAAAGTATAGTATACCAAATTTGATATAGATGCTAGTGAATCATATTTTATGGGACTCAAATTTTTAATTTTATATTTCATAAATTTGCCTTTTAAAGATAAAATTTTTCCCAACACTTTTTTTGTGATAAAATTTGCATAATATTCACCATCTTAATCACTTTAATATGTACAATTCTGAAACACTTAGTGCAGACACAGTATTATGTGTCCATCACCACTAAATAGGTCCAGAACATTTTCATCACCCACAAAGGAGACTGAATATCTATTAAACGTGGTGTTTTTGGTCTTTATGGATTGACCTTTTATACATATTTCACATTACATTACACGCGTGTGACCTTTTTTTTTTTTAACTTTCTTTTCACTTAGCGTAATATTTTCAACGTTCATCCATACTGTGTCAGGGATCAGTACATCATTTCTTTTCATGGTTGAATGGCGTTACATTGTATAGATGTACCACATTCTGTTTATCTGTTCCTCACGTGATGAACATTTAGGTTGTTTCCACTTTGTGGCTATTGTAAACAATGCCGTTATAAGCATTTGTGTACGTATTTTTATCTGAACAGCTGTTGTGATCTGAACAGCTGTTATTTTTGGTGGCAACTTGACTGAGTTAAAAGATATCCAGATAGCTGGTAAAGCACTATTTCTCATTATGTTATGGGGTGTTTCTGGAAGAGATTGGCATTTGATTCAATGGACTGAAAAGGAAGATCCACCCTCATCAATGGGAATGGGAGTCGTTTAATCCATTGAGGACATGTATAGAGCAAAAAGGAAAAAGAAAGACGAATTTGCTCTTTCTTCTGGAGCTTGGGCACTCATCTTCTGTCTCAGACACTAGAACTTCAATTCTTGGACCTTCTAGACGAAAACCATTGGCTTCCCTGGTTCTCAGGGACGAATACCACTAGTCCAGAGATGAATACCATTGGCTTCCCTGGTTCTCAGGCCCCTAATCATATTGAATAACAACACTCACCTTCCTGGTTCTTCAGCTTTCAGACATCATAATATGAGACATCTTAGCCTCTATAATCATATGAACCAATTACCATAATAAATTATTTTTTGTATAACTAGCTATATATCCTGTTCTGTTTCTCTTCAGAATTCTGGCTAATACATCAGTTTTTAATTCTTTGGGTTATATACCCAGGAGTGGAAATGCTGGGTCACATATTAATTTATGTTTAAATTCTTGTGGAACCATGGGACTATTTTCTACAGCACCTGTACCATTTTACATTCTCACCAGCAATGCATTAGGGTTCAAATTTCTCCATGTCCTTGCCAGCCCTTGTTATTTTCCATTTTAAAAACAATCTCAATACGCCATAATATTATATGACCTGTCCCAAAATATGTTTCATGTGCACTTAAGAACAATGTTTATCCTGCTGTTCTTGTGTGGAATATTGTTCAGTCTTCTGTTTCCATATTGATCCCTGTCTAGTTTTTTCTAGTTATAATTGAAAGTACAATATTGAGTCATCCAACCATTATTATTGAATAACCTATTTCTCTCTTCAATTCTTTCAGTTTTGGCTGCATATGATTTAGGACTCTGTTGTTACATGCATATATGTTTACAATTGTTACATCTTTTATATATATTGCCTCTTTCACCAACATAAAATGTCCTTCTTTACTTTTTGTAAACATGTTTTTTTTTTTTTTTTTTTTTTTTTTTCTGACATTATTATGACTACCTTAGCTTACTCTTGGTTACAATGACTTATTTCATTTTTAGCCTACTTTCTTTGTTAGAGTGAATGTAAGTCCCGTGTAGATTTACTTATAAAAAATATACATTTGGATTTTTAAAAATAAATTCTGACCAAGTATGCTTTTTAATTGGTTAATCAATTCACATTTAATTACTGATATAACAAACTTTCTATTTTGCTACTTAAAGAAATTCTCATACCTTTTTTGTTTCTTAATACCTTCATTACTGCCTTCTTTTATGTTTAATTGATTTTGTTTAGTGACCCATTTTTGATTCCCTTATCATTTTATGTTCTAATAGTTTTATTATTTTCTTAGTGCTTTTCCTGTGGATTATAATTAATATCCTAAATTTATCACAATATAGTTTGAATTAATACAAATTCAACTTCAAAATTATAAAAAAATTTCTAATGCTTTATGCACTTTAGTTTTAAATTATGAAGAAAAAAGCTACAAATAAAAATACAATGGTATGTGTTTTAGTTGTATTATAAATACTTATATTTATCTATTTAGTTATCATTAACAGTATTATTATTTCTTTGTGTAGGTAAAAGTTACTGAATAGCATCCTTTTATTTTAGCTGGAAACCCTCATAAAGGTGAAAGTCATTTTTTCATAGAGTGGATTTACTAGTAGTGAACTTCCTCAGCTTTTGTTTATCTGGGAAAATTTTAATTTTCCCTTCATCTTTTTAAAGAAAGTTTGGCACATACAGAATTCTTGGTTGACAGGACTTTTTCTTTTAGCACTTTAAAAATATCATTCCACTTTTTCCATGGTTTCTAATGAAAAATCACAGTTAATCTTATTAAGAATGCCTTTTTTAATTGAAGTAAAAAACATATACAATTTGCTGTCATAGCCATTTTAAGTACATAATTCAATAGTGTTAACTAGATACAAACTGTTGCACAACAGATCTCTATAATTTTTTATCTTTCAAAACTGAAACTCTGTGATCATTGAACAACAACTCCCCTCTTCCTCTCTTCTTTCCCTGGAAATAACTGTTCCGCTTTCTGATTCTAGGAGTTTGACTACTTTAGTTAACTCGTGTAGTTAAAATCAAACAGTATTTCTATTTTTTGTGACAGGCTTATTTCACTTTGCATAATGTCCTTGAGGTTTATCCATGTTGTAGCACATCACAGAATTCCATTACTTTTAAAGCTGGATAGTATTCCATTGTATGTAAATATCACATTTTTTAATTCATCCATTGATTGACATTTAGGTTGCTTTCAGTTTATGGCTTTTATGAATAGTGCTGCAGTGAACATTTGTATACAAATCATCCCTCAAGCTGTTTTTATCAGTTCTTTTGGATATATACACAGAAATGGAATTGCAGGATTATATAATAGCTTTATTTTGATTTTTTGAGGAATATCCATGCTGTTATCCATAATGACCGTGCCATTTTACATTCTCACCAACGGTGCACAAAGTTTCCAATTTCTCCATGTCCTCACCATAACTTACATATTTTTTTTTTTTTTTTTTTTTTTTTTGAGGTGGAGTCTTGCTCTGTCACCCTGACTGGAGTGCAGTGGCCGGATCTCAGCTCACTGCAAGCTCCGCCTCCCGGGTTTACGCCATTCTCCTGCCTCAGCCTCCAGAGTAGCTGGGACTACAGGCGCCCGCCACCTCGCCCGGCTAGTTTTTGTATTTTTAGTAGAGACGGGGTTTCACCTTGTTAGCCAGGATGGTCTCGATCTCCTGACCTCGTGATCCGCCCATCTCGGCCTCCCAAAGTGCTGGGATTACAGGCTTGAGCCACCGCACCCGGCCCAACTTACATTTTTTTAATAAAAAGATATGTGGGATCATATCTCATTATGGTTTCAATTTGCATTTGCCTGATGATTAGTGATGTTGAACATCTTTCCATAAGATTAATGGTCACATATATTTTCTCTGGAGAAATGACAATTCAAGTCATTTGACAATTTTTTTAGTTATTTGACTTTTGTTATTGATGTGGACTTGTAGGTGTTCCTTACCCATCAACCCTTTATTAGGTATTTGGTTTGTAAATATTTTTTTCCCATCCCTTAGGTTACCTTTTAGCCCTTTGATTATTACATTTGCTATAAAAGAGTTTTTAAGTTTGATGTAGTCCCACTTGCTTATTTTTGCCTTTGTTGCCTATGTTTTTGATGTCATATCCAAGACATCATTGCAAAATCCAATGTCATGAAGCTTTTCTTCTATGTTTTCTCCTAGGAGTTTTACAGTCTCATGTCTTAACAGATAAATCTTTAATCTGATGCTAAAGATGTATCAGATTTGAGATATCTTTTTGATATATTTGAGATAACTTTTGTATTAATATATGGTGTAAGGTAAAGTTTCAACTTCATTCTTTTACATGTAGGTATGCAAAACACCATAGTGTTTCGATTATTATCACTTTATGATACGTTTTGAAATCAGGGAGTATGAGCCCTCCAACTTTGTTTTTATTAAAATTGTTTTAGCTATTGGAGGCCCTTTGAGATTTCATAGGAATTTTAGAATTTTTTCTCCATTTCTCTAAAATATGCTGTTGGGATTTTGATAGAGATTGCATTGAATCTGCAGATGACTTTGGGCACCATGAACATTTTAGCAATATTAAGTCTTGCACTTCATGAACATGAAATGTCTTATAGCTTTAGTCTCTTCTTATTTATTTCAGCAATATTTTTTAGCTTTTAGTGTGCAAGTCTTTTGCTTTTTTGGTTGAGTATATACCTAAGTAATTTATTATTTTTGATGCTATTGTAAATTGAATTGTTTTCTTAATTTTCTTTTCAGATTATTATTTTGTAGTCTATAGAAATGCAACTGATTTTTTTGTCTATTGATTTTGTATCCTGCAGCTTTGCTGAAATTATTAGTTCTAACGATAATTTTGTTGAGTCTTTAGTGTTTTCTATATATGAGATTATATCTGTAAACAAAGATAATTTTACTTCTCCCTTTTAGATGCAGGTCTTTTTTTTTTGCCCTTGCTTAATTGCTGAGGCTAGGACTTTCAGTTCTGAGTTTAACAGAACACAGGTGAGAGTGAATATTCTTGCTTTATTTCTGATCGTAGAGAAAAAGCTTTCACTTTTCACCATTGAGTGTGATATTAGCTATGCATTTTTCATATATGGTCTTTATTATGTTAAGGTAATTTACTTCTCATCCTAGTTGGTTGAGTGTGATTTTTTTTTCTCTTTTAATGTGGTAAAATACACATAACATAAAATGTATTCTTTTAACCATTTTTAAGTACCGTTCAAGAATATGAAGTGCATTCATATTGTTGTGCCTTCATTATCAAACAGTTATCTCCAGATCTCATTTCATTTTGCAAAACTGAAACTCTATATCCCATCAAAAATTACTTCTCATTACTCCCTTCTGATGGCCCTTGGCGACTACCATTCTACTTTCTTTTTGTATGATTTTAACTATACTGAGTACTGCATACAACTAGAATCCTGAAGTACTTTTGTGTGTGTGTGTGAGTGGCTTATTTTGCTTAACCTAATGTCCTCAAGATTTATCATGTTGTAGCATATGTCAAAATTTTCTTTTTTTCTGTGGCTGTCTATAAAAGCTAAACTTAATTCTGTCATTTTAAAGTGTATTTCCTGTAAGACTTATAGCTTTCTTGTCTGAATTTCCTGCAATACTCTTTTCCTTTGTTTTTATTTAATTTTTTTTGTAGTGAAACAGTCAACTTTCTTTTTCATTTTCTTTTGTGTATATTCTGTAGCTTTCTTTTGTGTGGTTAACATAGGAATTAGATTTAAAATTCTAAAGCTAAAACACACTAATTTGGATTTATACCTGCTTAACTACAGTATATACAGAATATTTGCCCCTTTACATCCCTTTCACCACTTCTTACCGTTGCTGATGTCACAAAATTATATTGTGTGTCCAAAACATAAACCAACAATTTTTAAAATGCATTAGTCTCTTAAATTATGTACAAAATAAAATGTGGAGTTATAAATCAAATTTACAATAATACTGCTTTTAAGAATAATTGTTTTTCTAAAAAATGCATTAATCTCTTTAATTATGTAGAAAATATAAAGTAGATTTACAAACCCATATTACAATAATACTAGCTTTTATAATTTCTCATATATTTACTTTTACTGAGAGCTTTGTTTCTTGATATTGCTTCAAGTATTCTCTAGTGTCTTTTAATTTCAACTTGCAGGAACCCTTTCAGCATTGAATGTAACTTTGGTTCTTCTTTTTTCCTTCCCAAGGTCAAAGTCATGTATTAGAAGTTTTCACCCAATTTTGCTGAGCTATGTCAGCTTGCAGGAGGGACAATTGTGGGTAAAATAAAATAACTTTTCTTACTTGTTAATTTAATGTGGCTATTGTTTGCTTTGTGCTTGTCTGGATATATTAGTCAGGGTTCTCTAAAGGGACAGAACGAATAAGGTAGATGAATATATGAAGAGGAGTTTATTAGGAGAATTAACTCACAGAATCACAAGGTGAACTCCCGTAATAGGCAATCTGCAAGCTGAGGAGCCAGGAAGCCAGTCTGAGTTCCAAAGCCTAAAAAACAGGGAAGCCGATAGTGCAGCCTTCAGTTTCTGGCCAAAGGCCTGAAAGCCCCTGGCAAATCACTGGTGTAAGTCCAAGAGTTCATAAGCTGAATAACTCAGAGTCTGATGTTCGAGGGCAGGAAGCATCCAGCACGGGAGAAAGGGAAGCCAGAAGACAGCCAGTCTAGCCCTTCCACATTCTTCTCCTGCTTTTCATTCCAGCCATGCTGGCAGCTGATTAGATTGTGCCCACCCGGATTGAGGGTGGGTCTGCCTCTCCTACTCCATTGACTGAAATGTTAGTCTCTTTTGGCAACACCCTCACAGACACACTCGGGAACATTACTTTGCATTCTTTGAATTCTTCAATCCAATCAAGTTGACACTCAATATTAACCATTACACTGGGGTACTGCATCTTCTTAATTGGTTTCTGGAATTTTCATGAAGGCTTTTGGGTTGCATATTGTTTTTAAGTCATTGTCTCTGTGGGGTACACCAAAATCTGTGGCTTTCCATTCTGCCATCTTGCATGAAACAGAGGATGCCTTTTATATGTCTGACTTTGCTTTCTGCTGTCAAATTTCTTTGTCTTTCAATAATTTGATTGTAATGTGTTGCAGTGTGGATCCTTTTGAGTTTATTTTAGAGTTAGTGGGCCTATTTATATGTGTAGATGTATGTTTTCCATAATATTCAGGAAGTTTTAGGTCATTATTTCTTCAAATGTTCTTTTTGTCTTTTTCTCTCTCTCCTCTTCTCTGGGACTGCTATTATAAATTGGTTGGTATTTGTCGTTATTAATTGGACTATTTGTACTGTAGATGTATGTCTTCCATCAAATTTGGGAAGTTTTAGGTTATTATTTCTTCAAATGTTCTTTTTGTCTTTTCCCATCTCTCCTCTTCTCTGGGACTGCTATTATAAATATGTTGGTACACTTGACACTGAAAAGTCTTGTAGGCTTTTATTTTTCTTCATTCTTCTTTTCTTTTTACTCTTTAAGCCAGATAATCTCAATTGGACTTTCATCAAATTCTCTGATTTTTTTTTCTTATTACTGTTCAAATTTGTTGTTGATATCTATTAGTGATTATTTTCACGTAAGTTATAAATTTCTGCTTTGGAATTTTTGTTTCCTTTTTATAATTTCTGTCTCTGTTGTTTTTCTTCATTTGCTAAGACATTCTTCTTATTTAGTTCTTTGTTCATGGTTTCATTTAGCTCTCTGAGCTTATTTAAGAAAATGAATTTAATGGTTTCCAATATCTGAGTTTTCTCTGAGACAATTTGTATTTATTTCCTTTTTTCCTGTGAATAAGCCACATATTTTTATTTAATTACATGTCTCATATATTTCTTAAACTAGACATTTTGAATATTATGTGTAATAAATCTTGAAAGAAGATTCTCCCCACCCTCAGGGTTTACTGTTGCTGCTTATTATGGTTTGTTGTTTTTTTAGTAACTTTTCTAAGTTACCTTCGAGAAGGCTGCATTCTTTGTGAGTGGCCACAAAGTCTGTCTTTCTTAGAGTAATGGCTCAGCTAGTGATTTGACAGAAATGCCCTTACATTCTTGGAGTTTTTTTTTTTTTTTTCTTAATTTCTCCCTGTCATTTCAGATTTTCTCCATGTTGAGACACTCCTTCAATGCTTAAGCAGGATGTTTACAACTCTAACTTAGCCATCACTTCCTGTTTGCATGTAATCTAATTGTCAGCCAGTGGTAAAAATTTGTGGTCTCAGTGGGTCTTTAATGACCTTGCACTGTGTGTGCACGTGGATTTTTAGATTCCCTGGTACATATGGGAGATTTTTTTTTTTTCTTTTTTTTTTTTTTTGAGATGGAGTCATGCATTGTCACCCAGGTTGGAGTACAATGGTGTGAGCTTGACTCACTGCAACCTCCACCTCCTGGGTTCATGTGATTCTCCTGCCTCAGCCTCCCAAGTAGCTGGGATTACAGGCACACAGAACCACACCTGGCTAAATTTTTGTATTTTTAGTAGAGATGGGATTTCACTATGTTGGCCAGACTGGTCTCGAACTCCTGAACTTGTGATCTGTCCACCTTGGCATCCCAAAGTGCCAGGTTTTTAGGCATGAGCCACCACACCTGGCCTATATGGGAGCTTTTCAAAACCATTATTCAGCCCTTATTCCTCCATGTGTCTCCTTTCCCACACTTTTCCTTCCCAGGCTATTCATTTTGTGTACTACTTGTGCCAATGGTTATTGTCTGTCACAGGCAGCTGCACCTCGTTTGTTTCTTCTTATGCCTTTGAAAAATGTCACCTGAGAAGCCTGTTCACCCCTGAAAAATTCCAAGGCAGGCAAAACAAAAGCAAGCTCTTGAGCTTAGTTTTCAGGGAGCCACCAGAAATATCAAAACACATTATTTCAACACTTTGAGGATAAGGTCCTCTATTGCTTCCTTCACTACCAACAAGTTTTATGAGAAATTTGACAACTATGTTTGCAGCCACTGATATGCTGGGGAATGATTTGATTCCAGAGTTTTGAAAAAGGTTATTCAGGCAGGTGTTTTTTTATTTATTTTTTATTTATTTATGTATTTTACCAGTAATAGTTGTTTTAGTGGAGGGATAAAGTTTTAGAGTTTCCTACTCTGCCATTTTAAGTAACATCATATCATACCACCATCATTTTATTTTCTCATAATTTTTAAAACAATTCTAATTTTATAAATTAATAAACTTATAATTTAAAAACTTCACATTTAAATAAAAATCGTTGAAATATATAAACATTTTTCTAGATTGCTTTGAAAATAATTCTGTGAATTATCTCTGGACTCTTGAAAAAAGAGCATAGGGTTGTATTTATAAATATTCAAATTTGTTTATTAATGATGTGAACCAAATTCTCTATAGGTTTACTATTAGTTTTGTTTGTTTGTTAGTTTGGCGATGGTGGATCCTGTTGATTTTTGAAAGACTGAAAAAATTTATAAAATGTTTCAATACATTTTTGTTGTTTGTAATGTTTCCATGTATTTTTAAAATATACATCTTCTATATTTTGAAGTAATTTTATCAGACAGGAAAAAGTTAATGATTTTCATATAATTACATTTTAATTGTGACTAGAACTTTTTTAATTATTAAATTTATTCCTCTATCTTACTTAATGTATTTTTTCTTTAAATTCTACTTTGTATGATATCAATTTTGTCTGAGCACTTTATTTTTATTGTTGGCATTTGACTAATATATTTTAGTCATCCTTTATATTTTACCATTCTAGGGTCACTTTATTTGAGATGTGGTGCTGATTTTAAAAAATGATATTTTAAATCAAATTAATATTTTTTGCCTTTATGTAGACTAGGGACTTGAAGCATTTGCATTCAGTTTTACGATTTATATTTTCTCTGGTATTGTAGAATAGTGTTTCTTATTTTTTTTTTTTCTACACATCAGGAATCATAGAAAATATGATTGTCATTGGTCATGCTGTATTGAATGTGCAAGACCATTTCCAGCCAGAGTAAACTTGCTGTTCTTTCCTGACCCTACTAAGGATAGAGGGGCTCTATAAGTTAGCATAACTTAACCCATAACCCATAACCTATGAAAAATAAATTATTGGGTCAGGTGCAGTGGCTCACGCCTGTAATCCCAGCACTTTGGGAGGCCGAGGCAGGCGGATCATGAGGTCAGGAGATCAAAACCATCCTGGCTAACACAGTGAAACCCCATCTCTACTGAAAATACAAAAAAAAAAAAAAAAAAAAAAAAAAAAGAAGAAGAGCTGAGTGTGGTGGCAGGTGCCTGTAATCCCAGCTGCTTGGGAACCTGAGGCAGAAGAACCGCTCAAACCCAGGAGGCAGAGATTGTAGTGAGCCGAGATTGTGCCACTGCACTCCAGCCTGGGCGACAGAGCGAGACTCTGTCTCAAAAATAATAATAATAATTAATTAATTTTAAAAAATAAAATAAAATAAATTAATGTGTCACAGTGCCTTCTCACAGTTTGGGAGTTCTGCTAAATTGGCCATTGTTGTTTCATTGTCCAGAATCCACTTATTCTTATGGCAGAAGCATCCCCGTAATATTGTGAGAAATATTACTTTTTTCCCACTCTCAGTAAATGTTTGAATAAATTCTCACATTCTTCCCTGGGATTTTAGCATATGACTTAGGCCAAAGCAATCAGGGTAATTATATTACTTTGGTCATAGTGCTTGTATCAGGATGAGACATTAATCCAATCAAAGACAATAAAAGGCAGTGATTGAATGACTTTTGTAGTAGCCACCAAAAATATATTTTTCTTGTGGATTTCATGGGGTGAGAGTATAAGATGTGGGGCTTGTGCAGCCATCTTGCTGGTATCTTTCCATGTGGCTTGCTTGCTGACCTGCAGAAGAATACCGGCTAGTATGTGTATCCTAGGGATGTTGTTTTATTTCTCAATAGAACCCTTCCTCAGTCACCCAATTTTATGAGCCAATCAGTTCCCTAACCTATTGGTAAGATAGGCAAGCAGTTTTTAGCCTTAATAATGGTTATATTTTTTCTTATAACTTTTAACGTGTTCATTGTTAATATCAGAAATTAAATACTAATATGTATTTTGTGTAAGAAATATCATATGATTAAATAGAAAAATGAGGCATTCTAAATTCAAAATTAGTATGTTAATTGGTCATTTTGTGGTTGTAGGATTATAGTTATAAAATATTTATATTACTTTGTAATTTCCAACTTTAATAGAAATTAAATGTATATAATCGAAAATAGAACAACAGATGACCTATATTGTAAAGCTGAGAGTGAAACACAATTTTAGGCTCAATTACCATACTTGATAGTATAGTTCCCCATTGCCACTTCCAACAATTTTGCCTCTTTCATCCATATAATCCATGATTCCCAATAGTCATATGATATGTAGGTAACCTTACCTATTCTTACTTTGTGCATATCAACATTGGCCATACTTCTAGGACAAGCCGCTTTCAACCAAACTATCTCTTTCATTTTTTCTCTTAGCGTTATTTTTCTTGTTTACTTGATTGAAATTCTTAAGATTTGAATTACATACCCCACTCTCTCATCACCTAATCACAATGCTCCACTCAACTTGGGAACTCCAAAATATTCTGACTTGATTAATTTCTTTCCTTCTCCACCATGACAATTCTAATTTTGAAAAAAATGGTATTTATCCTGGACTACTGAAGTAGCCATAGAACTAGAAAACCTTGTCTTTCTATTATTCCACATACATTAGAGATGCAAGAAAAAATCTTTAAAGTATCTGGTTAAAATTATCCAATGTCTTTCTATAGTACTTGAAATAAACTCCTAATTCTAGCTTATAAAGCTC
The DNA here is from genome assembly GCF_002776525.5 of Piliocolobus tephrosceles. NCBI lineage: Eukaryota > Metazoa > Chordata > Mammalia > Primates > Cercopithecidae > Piliocolobus > Piliocolobus tephrosceles. Next base: position 17,457,878 of record NC_045443.1, read on the forward strand.
TATGCAATCTGTTTTGTTCCTACCCTTCATATTACCCTTGGACTACCCTCCCCTTCTCTCTGGCTCTACTCTAGCCAAATTAGCCTCTTCCCTTTCTTCCTTAAGCTTTTGGACAAGTTGCATCCTTTGCCCAGAAGACTCTTCCTTCTGATGTTTAAAAAGGTTTGCTTCTTGTCAATTAGTGCACAATTCAAGACTTATGTCCTCAGAGAAACTTTCAATTGACAATTCAATATAATGTATCTCTGAAATAGAAATTTCTTCTCCAGAATAGCATGCTTTATCATTGGATGGTTTCTTAGTTATTTGTTTAGTTAGCTGTTTATTGTATTATCTCTCACACTATAATGTAAGTTCCATTATGTCTGTCATAGTCTTAAGTCTAGAACAATGACTGTCTTACAGTTTGTTGCATAAATGATTAATCACTGAATAAATGAACAGATCAGTATTCCATAAGAAAATGTTCATAATGTCAATGTAAGAATTAATTTTCCCATCTTTACTGTTACATGGCTTCTAAGCATTACTGTACTATAATGAGATTTGTACATGTCTTTCCTCCCCATTATATCCCATGCAATTTGATGAAAATGAGTGCTTTATTTTCCCTTCTTTGTACTTCCCAAGTAAGTGCCTTGCACATTACCTTAGTGTCTTACGCATAATGGCCATTCATAAATGTTTGTCTAATTGAATTATGTTGCCTTTACAAAATCTTAAGAGCCTCTCATGAGCATTCCAAAGGGAAAGATTTTTCTCTTAGAATCTCTCATGAGTCCTTAGACCAAAATTAATTGCTACTTCCTCTCTGTTTCCATTGCGATTAGTATATGCTAAGTGTTTTAAACAATATGATTTACATTGTAGAAATTCATCAACATGTCTATTTCTACAGCTAAATGTTACCATTGTTTCTTAAATATAACAGTGTTCAAAAATATCATTGATAATAAATTGAAGTAGTATTCAGTTATGTGTTCATTCTCATCAAAATATGGGAGGTCAATATGGAAGACAATTGTAATATAAAGATTTTGCAGACTTTCCAGTTAGTTATTTCTACCAAAGAAAAATCATACATAGTTCTTGAAGGATCTTGACTATTATAGAACCACCACTCAGTCAGCCAAGCAGCTTGCTTGAGAAAACAAAGCTGAAGTTATTTACATGCATTTTGCCTAACCAATCCGTGAAATCTATGACAATGAAGTAGAGCCCATAGTTCAGTTTTTGTTTAGGGAAGTATGTGATACAATTCTTTTTTTTTTCCCTCCACTTTAGTATTCTGGTAATAATAGACAATCTTCTCAGGAAAGGATAGTTTTTACAAGTATATAATAATTATATTTTCATTAATTTCTAATATGCTTTGTCTTACTCTGGAAAAAAAAAAAAAAAAACTGGACTATATACCATCAAAACAAACACATCAAACACAAAAGGAAGTTCAGCACAAATGAAACTTCCTAAACGATACCTACACCTTGGCTGATTTTTTTAAAGAAACGTGTTCTGGCTCAAACCACCTTAAATATATTCGGGAGGAATAGAAATTTTGCCTTTGAAATATGGAATTCCACTTTGAGGAAACCCAACACTCTTTAATGCCCCTGTGTGCCTATGACTTCAATGTTTATTCATCATTCAATTGTTCATGTGTTTGTTTTTTAATAGACCACTTTTTGCCAGGCACTGTTACTGAATCTGGGAATACAGTAGTGAATCGGACAGAGTAGGCCCTAGCTTACAGACATTTCTCATTCTAGTGAAAATCTTTAGAGTTCATCATGTACCAGATAAGGTAGGCATTTTTCTTCAGGTACTTTATCTTTTCTATCCCTTACAAGATGAAGCCACCAAAAGCAATGAATGGCATACTTGTCACTGAACCTAGAATAGTGGAAGATTACATACCCCACTCTCTCATCACCTAATCACAATGCTCCACTCAACTTGGGAACTAAGTTGATAGTTGGAAGATAGTAAAGACCATTCTTCCCCTGTAAATTAGCCTGAAAATTTTGTAGCCATCCAGACTTTATCTCACTGGTCTGAGCGATCCAACAAGAACAAAACATTGCAGTAGCTCTTAGCTGAGATCCAGATTCTCCAGGTGGTAGATTGATGAATTGTAAATAATAAGTAATCATCCAGAATCCCAACAATGCAACCTGTTAGGAAGAAACATACAGATTCAAATTTTATTCTTTTAACTTTCATCCCATGATGTCACTAGATAGTTCACAATACTAACAATGACCTATAGTGAGCATCTGGCAAAATGTCCTCAAATATTTGAGCAAAATTGATGTTTGTTGAGGCCACACGATTCCTAAGAATTTAAAAATATTATTCTGTGCATGTTTAATTTTAAAGCACCCCTGGTCATCACTGTGGTAAATTTTATTTTGGATCTTTCACTTCATATGGCTGTGGCAACACCTTAGTGGTCGTAAATACTTTTGCCTCAGTTAGGAAAAGAAGAAGTCAAATTGTCCCTGTTTGCAGATGACATGATTGTATATTTAGAAAACCCCATTGTCTCAGCCCAAAGTCTCCTTAAGCTGATAAGCAACTTCAGCAAAGTCTCAGGATACAAAATTAATGTGCAAAAATCACAAGCATTCTTATACACCAGTAACAGACAAACAGAAAGCCAAATCATGAATGAACTTCCATTCACAATTGCTTCAAAGAGAGTAAAATACCTAGGAATCCAACTTACAAGGGATGTAAAGGACCTCTTCAAGGAGAACTACAAACCACTGCTCAGTGAAATCAAAGAGGACACAAACAAATGGAAGAACATACCATGCTCATGGATAGGAAGAATCAATATCGTGAAAATGGCCATACTGCCCAAGGTAATTTATAGATTCAATGCCATCCCCATCAAGCTACCAATGAGTTTCTTCACAGAATTGGAAAAAACTGCTTTAAAGTTCATATGGAACCAAAAAAGAGCCCACATTGCCAAGACAATCCTAAGTCAAAAGAACAAAGCTGGAGGCATCACGCTACCTGACTTCAAACTATACTAAAAGGCTACAGTAACCAAAACAGCATGGTACTGGTACCAAAACGGAGATATAGACCAATGGAACAGAACAGAGTCCTCAGAAATAATATCACACATCTACAGCCATCTGATCTTTGACAAACCTGAGAAAAACAAGAAATGGGGAAAAGATTCCCTATTTAATAAATGGTGCTGGGAAAATTGGCTAGCCATAAGTAGAAAGCTGAAACTGGATCCTTTCCTTACTCCTTATATGAAGATTAATTCAAGATGGATTAGAGACTTAAATATTAGACCTAATACCATAAAAACCCTAGAAGAAAACCTAGGTAATACCATTCAGGACATAGGCATGGGCAAGGACTTCATGTCTAAAACACCAAAAGCAATGGCAACAAAAGCCAAAATTGACTAATGGGATCTAATTAAACTAAAGAGCTTCTGCACAGCAAAAGAAACTACCATCAGAGTGAACAGGCAACCTACAGAATGGGAGAAAATTTTTGCAATCTACTCATCTGACAAAGGGCTAATATCCAGAATCTACAAAGAACTCAAACAAATTTACAAGAAAAAAAACAAACAACCCCATCAAAAAGTGGGCAAAGGATATGAACAGACATTTCTCAAAAGAAGACATTCATACAGCCAACAGACACATGAAAAATGCTCATCATCACTGGCCATCAGAGAAATGCAAATCAAAACCACAATGAGATACCATCTCACACTAGTTAGAATGGCAATCATTAAAAAGTCAGGAAACAACAGGTGCTGGAGAGGATGTGGAGAAATACACTTTTACACTGTTGGTGGGATTGTAAACTAGTTCAACCATCATGGAAAACAGTATGGCAATTCCTCAAGGATCTAGAACTAGATGTACCATATGACCCAGCCATCCCATTACTGGGTATATACCCAAAGGATTATAAATCATGCTGCTATAAAGACACATGCACACGTATGTTTATTGCGGCACTATTCACAATAGCAAAGACTTGGAATCAACCCAAATGTCCATCAGTGACAGACTGGATTAAGAAAATGTGATACATATACACCATGGAATACTATGCAGCCATAAAAAAGGATGAGTTTGTGTCCTTTGTAGGGACATGGATACAGCTGGAAACCATAATTCTTAGCAAACTATCGCAAGAACAGAAAACCAAACACCGCATGTTCTCATTCATAGGTGGGAACTGAACAATGAGATCACTTGGACTCAGGAAGGGGAACATCACACACCAGGGCCTATCATGGGGAGGGGGGAGAGGGGAGGAATTGCATTGGGAGTTATACCTGATGTAAATGATGAGTTGATGGGTGCTGACGAGTTGATGGGTGCAGCACACCAACGTGGCACAAGTATACATATGTAACAAACCTGCACCTTATGCACATGTACCCTAGAACTTAAAGTATAATAATAATAATAAAATACTTTTGCCAAGAAGACAATATTAATCCATGCCAGCCATCATTATGCAGTTCATATGAAAGTCCTGGAACTAAATGAACTTTACCATTCTTCAGGTTATTTTACTTTCTGGATCAAGTATTCAAACAACTCCATGTCAATCTAGCAAGTATATGACTGAGAATAAAACAAGCCTGGTATCTATCAAATGGGTCAAGAAAGAGTGCTTCAAACAGATTGTTTAAACAGTTCTGTAATCTTAGCATTGCAGAATTTGCCTGCCACAATTTACTACATTTTATTTTACCCATGACCCTTAGATTCATAATCTGCTACAACCACTACTTTTCCTAGTAGTGCATTCGTATCTGGAAAGGCTCACAATTTTTGGCAAGTAACATCATATTGGACCAAGACACAACACAATGTTTTCCCAACTGATGCTGGAGATTGCAGGCAATGTTTATTGTAGGGCTTGAGGAGTAGTGTTTGGTCTGAGGTATATTTCAGAGAGAAATACTGTATAGCTCTCTTCCCAGTGTATAAACCATATATACCGTCCGCCTTTGCCAAAGTCGGCAGAAACTGTACCTCAGGTGAGTCAATGGAATGAAGATCATCAACCTTATGGCTCATAGCTTTACCTCCAATCTACTTTATTTTATATCTCTTCTTGGTTTGCCAGAAATAATTTTATACAGGAATGACTTACATGATAGGTTGTCTGAATATCTGTTGACATTGCGGTTAATGTCAATACACATCTATGACCACATGTATTTGTTAATATAATTATTCACATATTTATCCCATTGTCTTTGTCTGTGGAGTTTGCAGCTGGTCACTCTGCATTTTTTTCTTCATCATTCCTTCATTGTCTCATGTAAAAATTCCTATACTCCCAGCCATGCTATCCTATTCATCCCATGTGAAAGGAAATGCAGAGAGGTTCAGGTAAATTGTTACTGACAACTGTTTTTCCTGTAACAATTATTAAAGAGAAAATTAGCAATATTAGGGACATCAAAACAATTTCAAAAGAGCTGTGTCTTGTACTCGGCATATACTAATTCAAGAGGTCAATGTTTCTTTGCCAGGAGGTGGCATGTGTATGTACTCTCTTAAGGAATCTGTAAGATAAAGATCCTTAAAACTTGAATATTGATTAGAAATTTAGCCTATCCCTAAAGTGTTGCTTTTTGTCTCTGGAGCAAGAGTAATGGTTATTATATGACATTACTGGATGTGGGGTAAGAGATTGCCAAGTTAATAACTCTAGAACTTTATATTCTTAGAACAGAAATATAGGAACTTGTAAAGGTTTAGGAATTTGTATGGGGGGTGGGGGCTATGTGTCATTGCAATAGAGTATCTCACTATACTGTGTAGTGGCACTTAAAGTATCTAAGTAGGAATACTCTACCAGTTTAGCAGTAGAGGGCAAATAATGATGCAAATAATGAATTACACAATCTGTAAGCAACCACTCTGTTGAATTTTCTATGGAAAAAGGACATGATATCACTAGTGCCTTAAGCTTAAACCATTTTGATATGTTATAAACTGGAAATGATAGTGACCTGAATGCTTAAGAAGCAATAGAAACTAGAAAATATGAAAATCTGCAGGTGGAAACCTTAAATATTGCATACTTCTTTGGCTGGTTCTTTCTTCGTGTTGCAAACATCAATTATTAAATACTACCGACATTATTTAAGTAGTCACTTTTAATCATAATATTTTACATGTATATTTATACTACCATAATGAAAGTTCCCAATGTGTTTTACCAACTATACATAGCTCTATTAATAAACTGTGGTTATCTTCACTCAAAGCACATTTTTATTCAAGATAATTGTACAATGCAGTAGACATAGATTATGCTAATAGACAAGAGGAAACATGAATAAATAAAAGCCATAGATAATCCCCAAATCTAATTTTAACTACTATTTAAAATTTTTCTCTTCCACCAAACCTTTATAAGGGCTGCTAACACGTAATAAAATTGACTGACTGGCATTTCATTTCGCCTTCCTTCTGTTGCTCACCTATAGGTGGAAATGCTAACAAGCATGGGAATAGGGATGAGACAGGAAGTAAAGGAAAAAGGCAATAGAAGAAGTAAGAGGTAATCCAACACCTGGGTAATCAGCTCATGAATAACAGAGAGTTGACTGAAATGATAACACTTAAGTAAGTATTGTGATAAACTCTGTAATCAGTATTCTGAGTGGCCTAGTGGCAAGAAAGAGAACTACTATCTTTACAAGTAAAGGGAAGTCCATGATTTTTAAAGGATTTGTGCTACAAACAGGATATTAAGCTTCAGTGCAAAATACCTGGGGTATTTCAACTGGAGAGTTTAGATACCTCTAAAATGCCTTTCTTATATTATATAAAGACTCCAAGTTTATAAGCAGTCTTAAATGAACATATATATTTATATTTATATATAGTCATGACATTATCACCACGTATAAAATTCACTAACCGCAAAAATCAATATTCACAAAATGTGATAAGATGAAATGTTTTGGTTTTCTCCAAATTATGTTTTTCCTTCACTACCTGAAGTTATAGATTTTTTTTCTTTTTTTTTTTTTTTTTGAGACACAGGAAAGTATTGTGAAAAGAATGAATACTTGGATTCAATGACTGCACTCCATCCCAATAAGAAAGCACATCTATCTAGAATCATCTTGCATAGGTACACAGTTTATCAAAGTATTTTTACCGTCACTCCTAATGGAGGATTGTGTCTTCCATTCTTTTTCCTTGCTCTGTCACAGGATTGTATAACACACTCAAGCAAGGAAGAGCTGGTTGCTTACTGGCAGGAATAGAAACATTGATTATGTCTTCCTCTTAGGTCTCTTTTAATCTGTTTGTTTTCTGTAATCATTTTATACATGTCTGCCAACAAACCCTCCAATCAGAATTAAATAAAGTTCTTCAACTTATAGAAATGTTACCTTCCTGGGCCACTAGATGTTTACTATATTTCTTAAATATTCTCAAATAACATTTTTTTTTTTTAATTTTAAGCATTTTTTTTCTTTTTTTCTTCACAGAAACCAATCACCCTCTTGCCACCTTCAGGCAAACCCATTTTTGAAGGCCCATTTTTACTTCGCAAAGCAATATTTTGACTTTCAGATCTAGAGTCTTAACAATGCCAAGGCAAACCATAACTCTCCTGTTGTAGAATACTGAACACTGGAAAATAAGTTAGTGACCTCACCTCTAGATATATGCTTAATATCACACATTTGTATTTGGGGTATTAAAACTCCTGCATTTGTCACTCCTAATTGGATCCTAAGCAGAAAAAAACAGTTCACAGCATGCCCTCTGCGAGCTGTCACAAACAGAAATATGAGGCAGTGCCAAATCCTCCAAGGATTGACAGCCAATGATTAGGATGTTTTAATTTAGTGGACATACAGAACTTCTTTTGACATCTAAATGGGTGAGTGCCATAAGTAATCTATGTTTTGCACATACTCAAATTTAGAGTGAACAAAAAGTAACTTAAAGTAGCATTTTAAAAAAATAGAGTTAGCAGAGAAGTTGATTTCTCCAAAAATTATGAATTACCAGAACTGAAATAATTAAAATAGGTTGTAGACATTTTCTTTCTAAAAAAAAAACATAGTATGAAGGAAACATATGTACATGGAGATTACTGTTTTTTTTTTTTTAATTTTTATGTTTTGTTATGCTCTCTCTTTTGGCTGAATTACTCATATATATATTTGTTACTTGAGACAGGGTCTCACTCCTGTCACACAGGCTGGAATGCAGTGTCACAATAATGGCTCACTGCAGCCTCCACTTCTCAGGCGCAGGTGATCCTCCCACCTCAGCCTCCCTAGTAGCTAGGACCACAGGCATACACCACCATGCCCAGCCAATTTTTTGTATTTTTAGTAAAGAAGGGGTTTCACCACATTGCCCAGGATGGTCTGTTCATCATGAATTTAAAAATACATAAATGGGAAATGTTATAGGTAACCTCTTTTGATTTAGAGAGAGACTGGATAATGGACAGTTGGAAAGGCCTACTGGTTGGGTTAGACTCCTAATCAGTTCTAGTTTATTGTTACAGTTTATTTGAATATAACTATTCTATAACATTTAAAAAATTGTGTAAAAATTAGGAAAGTTTACCACCTTTTTTCTTTAATTTTTTAGACAGGGTCCTGCTGTGTCACCCAGGTTGGAGTGCGGTGGCATGATCATGGCTCACTGCAGCCTTAACTTCCAGACTCCAGCAATCCTCCTTCCTCAGCCTCCCAACTAGCTGGGACTACAGTCATGTGCCACCATGACTGGCTATTTTTTATACTTTTTGTAGAGACAGGCTTTTCCACGTTACCCAGGCAGATCTTGAACTCCTGGGCACTGTGTCTGGCCTCACGCTATCATTTTAAATTTTCTGTAGAAGTTTCATATACTCTCAAGGAGGTGTCCCAACTCACTCATTTGTTGCTTGCTGTGATCCAGATAAAAATTTTAATCTTTCCACTCAAATTTTAATGATTGAGAGAATGTTAATAATGATGAAGAAAAGTTATTATCCATTTGCTACCAAACTCTTGAAGAATTCTAGTTCTACTCTTGAGAGTACGTTTCAATAATGAGGAGAGAAAAAACTCTTATGGAAGCTTGACAGAAGTGGAGAAATATTACCTTTGAAGTTGAGAATGAACACCCAAAGGTGTCTTGCCTACTTCACAGCTTATTTCTGGGATAACCCTGAATACAACATCTCAGAATATAATGCTTTATTCCTGTGCATGATTTTAAGAAAAAAATATTGACCATTAGAATAATAAAATGCATCTCATCAGCATATGAATTAGAATTTATAAATCACCTTTTCCTTGGAAATTTTATCTTAGGAAGAAATACAGTCCATCATTGTTAAATAATTATGATTGGGAAACAATCAGATGTTTGGTATTTTATTTTTATGTGTGTTATTTTGCTTCACGGGAACAAGCAATATTTCATATGTATGATCTTTCCACTTTTAATGGCATTGGTCCTAAGAGTTTGAGATAAAAGTTATTTTAATTATTATTAGGAGAAGGGGATACCAATAATAGCTTGTATCAGTTTATTTGCAATAATGCGACTAGAATAAGTAAGTGGAACAGTTGACTAACCACAGTGATTTGCATGTGGGATCCTGTAAAATCATCTAAAGAAATGAACAATAAATGAATTTATAAACTATTTTTTTCTCCTAAAACTTTTTTGAATTTTCTGGTGTTTTCTTCTTTCATTGCACAGGTTGTGTTACTTTTGTATTTTGTTCTTCTTTTTGATTGTTGTTACAAGTAGAGAGGCAAATGATTGACTAAGGGGAAAGAGGGGGACAGTAAAGAGTCCTTGACACTGGCCATGAATAACTACTTTTTGTTGGACTTTAAATGGTGCTGAGTTGTGCAAACATAGCACCAACTCTAGGGCTATGAAATATAGGGCACTGATTAGACCAAATCTGCAAAGTCCTATTTATTTTCAGTCAAGAAAATTTAAAGGGTACAAGGAAAACTAGTGCATTTTCATGAAAAGGTTCCAGGATTTTTTGATGGAGTATGTCCTGTTATATGGAGTAATTCTAAATGTTTACCTTGATAATGATTTAGCTCAGCCACATATGTGACATTTTAAGATCCACAAGATGTAACTTGATATAAGGAAGAACTTTTTATCAATTTTCTGCAGATAGAATACATTGTTTGTGAGACCGTAAACTCAGTATTGTTCAAACAGAGAATGGATGGCAAAATAGCTAGACTGAATGGATTTACAGAATATTGAATCTGGAACTGGACTTACCTTGTGTCAAATCCTGATTTCAAGACTTATGAACTGTGCGATCTTGGCATAGTTACTTAAATTTTCTAACGCCCAGCTTCTTGTTTCACAACATGAGAATAATATGTACCTCAAGTGTTTATGGGGCTGTTATAAAGTATGCAAAGCAATTATAGCAGAATACGATACCTGTAGAAACTCAAAAATAGTAATTGCCATTTTACTGCAGAATTAATTTATTCATTCAGTGGTTACTGGAGTAAAATGTCTTGACTTGTCCTCAGCTCACCATGATAGAGCTCCATTTAACCATGATTTTTAGCATTTATCCAATACTCACCATTGTAAAATAGCTGATATAAGTGACACTCTATCCAATTACAATCATGGCATGGTGTAACAGTAAACATTTCCCATGACATAAGATTAAGCATAACTGAGTGAATATTATAGACTGGGATCTCTTATTGAATCATGATAAGTGAATAATATTGAGCTAGCTATTTTAACTAGCTAACCCACCAACTCTAATTGCATGATACCACCTTCATATAGGTGATCAATAAATGGAAGGACATTAGTTAGAGTTGGCTCGACTTGCAGTGGCCTTCAAGTTTCTCATTTGTTCATTTCACTTTTAGTTTATCTTTCTAAAATTCTTAATACATGGCAGACCACATTTCTGAGAAATATTTATATACATGTGGACATGTCTGTTAGTTTCTTCATTTGAGCAATGCTTTTACTCTTCTCTCTTTTTTTTTTTTTTGCATACCTAAGAGAGCTTTCTTCATAAAATTTGTTTTTAGCAAGTCATTCTCAAGTATTGTTCCCTAACATATCTGTACAACTGAGTTCCAGATAATTTATGGGTTCTCACTTTGCTCAATCAACCACTTTTGAAAAATGTGATAAACCAGAAACCCAAGTGAGTCAAAAATCAGTGGAAGTGTTTCCCTGATATAGCTATGTCTTCTGAAATTCATACAGAAATAATGTTCATGTGTTTCTGAGTGCTTCTTTTCCAATTTCTTGTATAATGTGGAGTTAAACTCTTCATTTTTTCATAGTGTATCATTGATGATGTGATCATGAATAATCCCTGAATTGTACACAAATATGTGTTCATTACCAGACATATCCTTGTCAATTAAAAAAAAATTAATGAAACAGTGTTTTATTCAGGATTCTTGGTTAAAAGCAACAGGGTAGTGGGGGTGGGGAACACTGAGTACTTTTAAACAAAGAGAGAATTATTGCAAGCAAATCTGTACTCAGAAAATCAGTAGAAAGCTGACATACCAAGTTTGGAAAATTGGCAGAAGCCAAAAGAGATCTGGAGCAGGAACAGCAGGAGCCAGAGGAAGGGCATGCATCAGGAATCTGATGGTTTGCACACCAGCTAGGCGGCTGCTTGAAACCTGACCTCTGAGCGTCCCCCTGCCACTAGAATAGGATTCAGCTTTTCAGATTAGGTCACATGGCCAAATCCTGGCTGTTATCTGTAGGTGGAGAAGGGAAGAATATGCCTTACTTTTCCCAACAGAACTATAACAGCTTGAGGAAGTTTGGTGTGAGAGGTGAGCCCCAGCAATTTCCATTCAGGTAAAAGTACACAAATTATAAAATTCTTTCAAAAAAGATACTGGTATAGCTGGGTGCAATAGGAAAAATGGAGTGGAGCATAAGACCAGACTTTTTAAATTAGAAAGATGCAAATTGGACATTACTCAGAAATACTCACAAAAGTATAGTTTGTAAAAATGTTATCTGCTGACTATTTTTTCCACATTTGTTGAAAATTACTCAAGAAAATCGATTTTTATTTAGGATAAATCTGTTTTTTTAACAAAATTTTTTCTATAAAACTGTATATATTTATCTTTTATATTATGAATAAGCACCCACGACAATGTCTTAGTTGCCACAATAGACATATCCAGGACAAGTAGGATTATCAAAGTTGTATCATAGTGACTTCAATAAAATTTGCCAAAAATACAATTAAGGAATATTTAATCCTAAATATCATTAAGCTTAGGGATTTACAAAAGAGGAATAAACACTATTATTCCTTTCAAATGGATTCTTCATCCATTTTTCTTCCTCTTGAGATTTTATACATTGTTTCTTTAATTGTCTAGGAAACTTTTGCATCAAAATCATTCAGGAGATGGGGTATGTATTCCTGAGCCTCATCCTGGAACTAATGAACCCGAATTTGGGATGGTGAAACTAAACACACTTATTTTAAAGAAACATCCCAAGTATATTTGAACATTTAAAAACTATGCATTAGAAATTGTCCTTAGTAGCTCAATCTAAAGTTGATCAGGTTTGCTAAATAAGAAAAAAAAATCAGAAAGATCAGGGACAATCTGAAAAGAAAAAACATCAGGAAATTAAGTGTTTTTGAAATCTCATTCTCTCATATTGTGTCACTTTTATGTCCCAAAAACCAAGATATTTGTGTTGCCATACCAAAGTGTTTTAGATGCTTAATAGCATATTTAAACATAAAAGTAAATTTTCACCGTGGGCCAAAGTCATCTGTTCTTCTCACGTGAAACATACTAAAATTACTAGAGATGCACATGAGAATTTTAACCCAAGTTTTAAAAATATGATTTCCTTAGATGTGAATGTTTTAGGCATGCTAAAGGAAAAGTTATTTAGAATGAAAGAGAAACTGCTAACGGAAAGGGAGGTTACAAGCCTGTCTTTAGACAGCTTCTTGCCTTACAGTGTTCTAGCAAACCGTATTGAAATGAATGAAAGCAATTATAAAAGGAAGCTGCTGACCTTTTTGAAAAGGCTGCCGATCCATAATACCTCCTGCAATGCTCGTCCCCTTTATTCATGCTTAACAAACCTTGTCACCCTTGTCGCAGTGCCTTAGAACCCCTTGTTAACTTTTCCCCTTTTGTTGTCTTTAGGGTATCTGCAGCATGCCTGTCTGCTGAAATACCTCTCAATTGCCAATTAGAGGAAGTTTAAGAATGAGTACCTAGGGATGAATTAACCTAGCAAGTTAACCTGGGGAAGAATGTGTTAGGGATACAAACTCTCATCATCACACCTTGCATATTTACTTACTCATCTGATTTACTTGGGAGTGAGGATGGAGAGGTTTAGGTTATGTATTTGCACAACAGTTGGAAAGCGTCTCAATCCAGTTTTTCAGCATGTAAACAATTTGAAAAACAAACACCAGAATCTTAGAAATGCCTCCCCACCAATGTGTTCATTTTCCCTCAAGTGAAAAAAATGCTAATATGTAAGCACTGCTTTGCGGAAACACTTAACAGCTACCTGTAGGTAGAATAATACAATTCCTTTAGGAGAGTCTTATCCAGGATATCTTCTTGCTTTATAAGGCCGACTTAACATATAAGCCCCTGGATCATCCCTGTTTGGATTAACAATCATTTGAATGATTATTAAGCAGAATTCTGTGGAATTGAGTAGTTCTGGCACTCAGATAAGAAAAAAAAAATCTCTTCTATTTAAATTATCTGATATTTGAACATCTAATCAAGATTTTTTTTTTTTTTTTTTAGTTTGTGCTTCTCATGTTCTGCTTTCATAGCAAGTAGTTTTCTTGAAGGAACGTTGTAGACCATGAACTCTTAGTACCTATTACTGAATAATTTGTTAACATGCTTGCAGTAGCAGAGTGAAGAAAAATGAGATGAGATAATTTAAAATATGTGGTGTATTTGATCCTGAGGTACTCTTACTTTCCATAAATGTCATGTATTGTTGCTAATGTATGCTGACAACATATATAACCTGTGCATTTATAAAGGTTGAGGCATGGAAGAGGAAAAGCATATAATGAGCCTTTACTATGTTCTGTTCACAAAAAACCAATGAGCTTTGTGGAGGCAAAAGGAGAACTTTATTTTCTAAAAGCAATCTGCAGACTTGGGAGACATAGCGTTTAGGTGCAAAATGAAAGTGTGCTTCAAGGAGGGGTCAGGGAGTAGGAGATTATAAATGCAAAAATTGCAAGGCATGGGAAAAGGAGTCAAGGGAGTGAGAAATCGAGTCTTGATTGGAGGACGTTTAAGCCCCAAATCACTAGTCTCTCTTAAATGTGTGGTTCCAGGCGGTCTGTTCGTAGGCATGATATGGTTTGGATCTGTGTCCCCACCCAAATTTCATGGGGCCTGGTGGGAGGCGATTTGATCATGGGAGCAGATTTCCCCCTTGGTGCTGTCATATCCATAGTGAGTTCTGAGATCTAGTTGTTTTAAAGTGTGTGGCATCTCTTCCCTCTCCTTCCTCCTCCTACTCTGACCATGTGAAGTGCCTCGTTCCTCCTTTGCCTTCCACCATGACTGAAGTTTCCTGAGGCTTCCGCAGAAGCCAAGCAGAAGTCCTCATGCTTCTCTTACAGTCTGTGGAACTGTGAGACAATTAAACCTCTTTACTTTAGGTATTGCTACCCTCAGGTATTTCTTTACAGCAGTGGGAGAATGGACTAGTACAGGGCAGTTAGGGAATTTCCTGCTGCAGCCGATTTTGACACCAACAGTAGGACCAGGTTTGGCTTGATTGAAGAAAGGGCATTTTTATAAGACATCTTTGCAAAAACATAAAGTCCTTTTTTGAACAGACAGGGTGAGTGACTGCTTTTCTGTACTGGCTGCCTGGTTCGGCTTTTAAGTTTGGGTGTCTTAGAGATGAAAAGTCTATTTTGCCTGCTGGGCAGGGCATACTTTAACAGTTCAGTTTTTTTTTTGTTTTTTGTTTTTCACATATCGAATTTAGTATCTCAAAAAATCTATTAGATCGTTATTAATCTTAGTTTTTAGATGAAGAATTTAAGATAAATACAGATGAAGTTATTTGCTGAAAGTCACATAGCTAGTAAGAGGCAGCAGAGAAATTAAAATTCAAAGAGAATTTTCAAATTCAAATAGAATTTTCTATGGGTTCAGAATCAGTGTTTTGTTTTCCCCCCATGTTATCCCATACTATATATAAATAAATTCCTTTACCAGATCAGACGGTAGCAAATATAAAGTGAAAAGGGCCAATTACAAGATCAGACATAGGTTATGAAAATTCTAACTAGAAAATTGAAAGGAATAGTGGAGTTTATACAAAGTTAATTTGTAAAAATAAGGCTTTTCACGTTTTATTAATATCATCTGAAAAATGCTTCTTGTTTCACCCAATTTTACATTGGATTGGAAAAAAATATATTATCTAGGTAAAGAGAAGCATGCAAGAAATGAACTGTAGGTGTCTCTAGCTATATATTAAGATTCTCAATTCTAATAATGATGTCACTGAGACAGAATGCAACTGGCCCAAAGTTACACAGCGCTTATGACAAATAAAGTACAATATTCCATGTCTTGATCTTTTAAAATGTGAATAACTATGTTAGCTTGAATTATTTTTTCTTATAAAATGCTTGACAGTGTATTTATATAAAAAATTACTATGTTTCCTTTCTCCATGCTTTCTGTAAATATCTTTTACAAAGTCATAATGGTATTATAATAAAACAGATCATTACAGCAGCTTCATTATATCACCCTTTCCCATATTTCCAAATTCTTAATAACTTTCTGACTAAAGGTAAGATGGCTGAATCAATTCCTATAGAATTCCTCACAGATAATTACTTCTTATAGTGCTAGAAACTGTAGGCACATCAGAAGTCATTGGATGCTAGTCTGATGGTGTCAGTTTGCTTTGATACTTTATTTTAAAGGGAAATGGGAGCTTTTCCCTCTTTTACACAATATAATGTTCCATTTTTTACCCACTAGGCAGTGTCACTTCCAGCCTCCTACAGAAACGTTTCACTAGGGTGCTTCCTAAATCTGTATCAGCATGCAAGGGATTTGCATTGCAAATGCTTATATTATGTTGTATTTCTATGTTATAACATTTCAGGGTGTTTTTTGTGTGTTACATTCCCTGTCAAGGTTGTTCATAAAGGAGGAAAAACTACTCTCATGTAAAAAATCACCCGATTGATTCTAAAATACAGTGTTTAAAAACTATAGTGTTTTATTTAGTTTAAAGTAAAATAATTGTTTATTATTATTACTTGATTAATTAATTAGGAAGAAATTTAGTCATTTGGAAAAGTGACTAAGGCTTAATTAATAAAAAGTGCAGTCATTTGTAAAAGCGCCTAAGGTTAGATTAGGTAGACTAGAGAAAGATATATATGTATAGATAGATAGATAGATAGATAGATAGATAGATAGATAGATAGACAGATAGATAGATAATCTTATTTTCCAGTTTCTTTGTGAACATTAAGCTATTTTAAATATGTAAAGCTTCAAAGGATAGTCCTCTTAAACTCTGTATAGAATAAACAATATTTCTTTTTTCTTTCTTGGTCAGTAGCCCCATTCCCATTATTGGAAAATAAGTGATTTTTCAAAAGCGACTTTATCTTACACAGAACAGAATAATAAATTCCTGATTTGTCCCTGTGACATTTCTTATGAGGTCCCTGAAGTCTTTAGAGAAAAATTTTGGAGCTGAGAATCAGAGTTTACATAAAACAGGTTAAGAAGAGTATGAGGTAATTCCAAAACCAACCACTAGAAAACTGAAATGAAGTCTTCCCTGGTTTACTTACTTTTCCCCCATGCCTCATCTACCCTAGTAGTCAGAGAAGAATTAAGCCCATATTACATCATCGTCCTTCTCAATTTTGTAATAACTTTTTAGAAGAAAAGACATGTTGGAGCAAAAGGTATCTTCAACCTTATTCTAATTGCTCAGCATGATTCTCGACAATCTGACTTTTTATAATTAAAAAATAGTCTGGTATAAGTTTATTCTTTGAGGTTCCTTGTGGCACTTTATTAGATTTCATATTTATGGTCTAGCCATAATTTCTTTTCCCACATCTTGTACTTTGATCTCATCCTCAGCTAGACAAGTGCCTTATGAAGAGAAAAAAAAAGTTGGTTTACGTACCACAGTAATTAAGAACTAAAAAGATGCTTTCACAGCTGTTGCTTTTGAAGTCAAGTTTAGTTAGTGGCAAGGTGCCAATTTTCAATTAAAAAGATTTTTATTTTAAAAGTATAATGTATTATATTATGTCAATAATTCATTTTTAATGCACTCTTTTTTTTTTTAATAAAAAAGTTCTCTGCTAGTAACAGGGGTCCAAACTATCAATTACTTAAGGCCGAGTCCTTCGACAATGGTGTATAGCATTCTGTGTTTGTTCAGCTTTTGTTTGTTCATCATTTGTTAAGCTGAAATAAAATACTTTCTCCCATTTAAAAAAAAATGTTTAGAAAGAATTTTAGTTAAGGCAGTTTTTTCTATTTTTGTTTCATCTCTGAAAAAAATATTTGAAGTATACAAATACATATATGCATATATTCACTGTGCTTTAATTTTAAAATTGAAACTGAAGGGGATAGGTACTAGTGTTAATTCAATTCAACTTGGTAGTAATTGAATCTATTTTCTGTTCTTATCTTTTCTTATAATTACAGAGATGTGTTTACTTAACCTGAACAGATAAGCCATTTTACTTAGTTATCAGAAGAATGGCATTGGAGGAAGCCCAGGTGTGACTTATTATACTAATGCAAATTTGGCCTTGACATTAGCTCATAATAAAGCTAAAATCCTAGAAAGATGCACCAGTATCTGAATGTCATGCCCAAGGAAGGATGGGAAACAAAGGATGCTTCTCTTTCTTGTGTAAAATCGTTGTTTTTCAGAGTGATGGGCCAAACTCTGAAGACTTCAAATTTACATGATTGTCCTTTATAAAAAAAAGAAAAGAAAATGTCCTTAATTTCTTTATTTCTTTCCTTCTGTCATCTCTCTGCCCCATAGTTTGGCTTCCTTCTGGGTCAGTGGTGCTGCTCACTGCTGATGATGCTCTACTTGGCCCAACCTCAGGTTTCCCTTGGCACTCTTGGTAGCTGTTGCTTTTTTTGTTTGTTTGTGTTTGTTTTCAGTTTCTCACCCTTATCATCAAGACTCATTGCCTCCCATTATCAATATTTACTTAGCATTTACAGTGTACTAGAAACAATAGAACATACAGAAAGCATTGTCCCTGCTCTTGAGGAGGAGCTGACATCTTAATTTTTTTTTTCAAGTCTCTTTTAAAATGTCATTTTGATTGGTGTTTTCTACAAAATACTAAGGAAATATTTTATAGCATGAGTTTTGGGTATAACTTAGTCCCATCATTGTTTAGAGGATAGAGGAAGAAAAAGAGGAAGAATTTTAAAGGCAGACAATGACAGACTATTCAGATAGGGATTAAAGGGAGATAAACACAATCTCATCAACTAAGGAGAGATTTGCTGCAGTTAGGATGAGGGAAATAGCTTATGGGATGCCAGCAAAGGAAACAGGGTCCCTTAGACATTGAGTGGAGCCAGAAAGATCATGTGGCCTTTTTCCAAGTACATGGCTACCAAGTAGGAACGGTAGAAGAGAAGGCTGAAAAAGGAAGGTAAACTTGTGCACCTGACAGAAAGAATCAAGGATCAAAATCAAAGGCAGGTTATAAGAGTACCAAGAAATTCTTAAAAACCAAAAAGTGATTTGGAAGCATAAAACTTATTCTTAATGCTACTAAAGGTCATGATGGGCCAAGAACATTGTGGCATCCTAACTTAGAAAATGCCATATACCAAAATGTTAAATTGAACATACTACTTTTTTTTTTTCAATCTCCTCCTCTCCCAGAAAAAAATAGGAATTCAGTTTTTTCAGGGTGGCGGGGAGGAAAGGGGACCATGGGACATGGTTGGAAACAGAGTTATACTAGTGGTATTTTTGTTGTTATGATAAACTTTGTGTTTAAACTCGATTGAAAACTAATTACCTGCCAAAGGGGAATAAGGAATTAACTTTCTTTTTTAGATTTTTTTTCTTTCGTAGCTTTTATTTTGATACTGCCTAACATGCATGTGCTGTAAAAATTGTTAACAGGGAAATATCTTGAGATGATGACTAGCTTTGTTTAATGTCTTATGAAATTTTCATGAACGATCCAGGGATAATTGTTAAGAACACGTGCATTAAATTCATGTAAGTGGAATAACAGTTTTATGAATGGACTTTTCAACTACTTTCTCTACAGCTTTTCATGTAAATTAGTCTTTTGGTTATGAAACTTCTCTAAAGGAAATTGTACATTTTTTGAAGCTGTAGCTTTTGACTTGGAGATAGTCAAAAGGCCTGGTGGTGACATAATTCATTGCCAACTTAATTATGTGTGTGTGAGCACAAATGCTTTTATAACCAAAATTTATCAATATGCTTTTCCCCTACTCAGATTAGATTATTTGGCTAGTGATAATTACAATGATGGAAATTTCAATTGCATGTCCAGTTGGGGAGTTAAACAGGAAGTTAGTATGTGAGCATGAGTCTTAAGGGAAGTCTGTTTGACAGTTCTTCTCATAGTATTTCAAGCTAGATATTAAAAGATGTCTTCAAAGAGGAGAGCTTTTCTTTTCTGGTGTTGCTTTAAGTAGATTTATACACTAGGCAATTAATCTGCATTTTCCAACCCAAATTATTTGAAAGACATTAAACTTGCAATTCTCTACGTAATATTGGAAGTGAGGGAGAGGAAAGAGGAAAGTTGATCAGGGGGAGCAGATCTCCCAAAATGTCATTCTTCTTTTGTCATACTGATGTAGCAAAACTTTAACCTTGTTTTAAGTGCAAGTTTTCTCGGCTTTTTCCTCTATTTTAGCCACCCGGCTGATCACAGGTAGAGAAGAAAACAACTATTTTGGCTTATTCCATTTAACACTCATTACCATTAAATTTTAGCTGACGTTTAGTGTTAATTGCCATTTCTATTACATTATATTTGTCCAATGGATAGTTAGAAATGACACTTGCATATTCTCTTCTCAACCCTTCAACACCTTCTCTCCCTTATTTACTTGCACTGGTAGACTCACTTTCTCTGTGCTTCTGAGACAGTAAAAGCAATCACCAATCACAAGACGTTTTCCACAAGCTCCCACCGTTGCCTAGGCCCATACACTTGCATCTCTGCCCTCATGTTTGACTTCTGTCAGTTGGGAGGAATTACTCATGCTTCAAAGTACAACCTGTCCACCTGTGTTCTAGATCCATCTTTTTCACCTATTCAAGGATAGTGTGCTCCAGGAATTCTACCTTCATTTTCTTAAACTAGCATCTCTGTTATTATCTGTTTGATCATCCCCATTGGAAAACATATGGACCATTATTGTTACCATCACATGAAATGAAAAAGAGACAAAGACTCACTTCTTGCTATTCTACCACATTGTTATTTCTGTCTTAATAGAAAAGCTCCTTGAATATGTAGTCTAAAACTCTAATTCCTCCCTTCCAATTCACTAATGAGCACAGGGGCAATTAATACTGGTCTCCATCTCCGTCTCTGTCATCCGCATGTCATATAGCTGATCTCTATTTCTTTGAAATGCTGTCCTCACTGGCATTCAAGCTACCACTTCACCCTTCTGGGTTTCTTCTTGCCTCAGGTATCATTCTGCCCCTTATCACCCTTATCTCTGAGACCTCTTCACATTAGTGTGCCCCAGGGTTCAGTCTTCGAACCTGTCCTCTCTCTTCACCCACATGCTGCGTGGTCATATACATCCTGTTGCCTTAAATTCCAACTATATGCAGAAAACTAAATTTATATCTTCAGCCTGGATAATTTCCCCTGTATGGATCTCTTATAGCCATTAACCTACAAAACGGTCCTGCAGCAATGTCTAGTAGATAGCAGAAATCCAATTACAGATCCCTACCCCTATTCCTACACACACAGACACACGCACACACACACACACACACACACACACATGCATTTAGGTCACAAGGACTCCGTTCTTCTAGGTGGTTAAACTAACAAATCTTGGCACAAGTCTTGACTCCCTTCTTTTTCCCATGCCCATGTCTAATTCATCAGAAATTTTCCAATTCTAGCTTCAAAATATATTAACAATCCTATCCTTTTTTTTTTTTTTTTTTTTTTTTTTTTTTTACCATCTCTGCTACATCACTTCAGTCCAAATCACCATCATTTATTTTCCTGGGTTATTTAATTAGCCTTTGAACTAGTATCTCTACTTCTGCCGTTCCACACTTGATCATCAACTAAGAATAATTTTCAAAAAACATGAGTGAAATCTTGCCATTTATCTTACCAGAAAAGATAATATAGTCATTGTCCTTCTTCACAGTAAAAATTGGAGTCCTCCCAAGAGTTTCCAAGACTCTAACCACGTTGGTAATTTTCTGATCTTTTTCACCTAATATCCTTTAAACCATTTTATCTTGCCTCCTTTCTGGTTGTCTAATCGCCCATCCATGCTTCCTGCTCTGGGAGTTCTCACCTGCTGTTTCATCAGTCTTTAATTCCTCTCTCTCCTATTGAAGTGTCCAGGTGGTGGCCCAAACACCTATATGTGGTTTGTCAGGCTCACCATAAGCAAGTTCAAGACTCTACCTGGCATATCTCATGAGGGAAATCTGCTTTCCATCATCAGTCAAGGTGTACAGCCACTGCAATGCAGCCTCTAAGGGGAGCTGCATTCAAGGACTCAGGCCCCTCTGATCAGCATACTCTTATTACTTTTGTAGCCCAGGCACCTTCATTTCTAGGCTTTTATTTTTCCTGGGGCCTTCAGCTGAGGTCTTCTTCATGTCCGTCTGCTGAGAACTCCTTGTTGGGTGCAGTAGGTGAACTTTAAAGACATTTTTTCCATCTCTGACTCTGTACTCAGTACTTTTCCACTCCAAGCCTCACCCATTCATCCTAGCTCCCAAATCCATAAAACTGCAGGAGTCTTTGGGAGGTCTGGTGCACTCTTTCAACAGTGAGAGGACTCCCACATGTGTACCAATCTGCCCTACTGTGTACCTGTGTGCCATTCCATGGGTTGAAATGGAATGGGGGAAATTAGAGGCTTCTCCAGTTTGAGCCTCTGGCTTATACTTTTGCAATGAATGATTAAAGGCTTGATTCTATTTGTCTTGTTTTGTTTTGTGTTTTGATTGTTGTTTTAATCAGTTGCTCCAACAACTGGTAGTTCAGGCCTATCAAGCTTAGCTGAGCTTCTGAAACTTATTATCTGAATAGTTCAATTCTTTATTCAAATGTCCCTTCCTAATATAGTTTTCACTGACCAAACATTTAAAATTATTATTTTCACCCGAAATTTCCTATATTTCTACCCTGTTTTATTTTTCTCCATAGCATTTTTCCCTATGGGATGCACTATTTATTTTATGTACTTATTTTTTAATTGCCAATTTCCTCCCACTTAAGTATGAGATTTAAGAGTTTTGGTTTTGGCACTCTCTTATCCCTTAAATTTGAGAACAGTACCTGGTGTATAGTAATTGCTCAATAAAATTTTGTTGAATTTTGTTTGAAAGGGGCAGGAGTGAAAAGCAGTTTGCAGAGTTATAACTGTGTATCATTCTCAGCCTACCAGTGGTTGCAGAACCTGGCCTTGGTTACTCTTTTCCTACCCTAAGGCCTCTAAGGGGTTCTAAACCATACTTAGAATATAAGTTAAATGACTCATTGGGTCTTTTATCTACTGATGGGAAGGGAGAGGATAGTGTGGAGGTTTAGGGGACAAGAGAATCTGAATTGACTTAAAGTATAAGACAATCTCAGAGAATCTGTACAAGTTAAAAGGGGTTATATAAGGAAGGTATGGTTTAGTGTTACAATATCTTCAGCTGATAAGTTGAGATCAACTGAGAATATCAAGTATGCTTCAAGGCCATTGTTCTATCACAAATACGTTATGTTACATTTTGAGAAATGGGGATAATGATATTGTTTTTTTTTTTTTTTTTTTTTTTTGAGGCGGAGTCTGGCTCTGTCGCCCGGACTGGAGTGCAGTGGCCGGATCTCGGCTCACTGCAAGCTCCGCCTCCCGGGTTTACACCATTCTCCTGCTTCAGCCTCCCGAGTAGCTGGGACTACAGGCGCCCGCCACCTCGCCTGGCTAGTTTTTTTGTATTTTTTTAGTAGAGACGGGGTTTCACCGTGTTAGCCAGGATGGTCTCGATCTCCTGACCTCGTGATCCGCCCGTCTCGGCCTCCCAAAGTGCTGGGATTACAGGCTTGAGCCACCGTGCCCAGCCAATGATATTGTTTTGTATTCATAATCTAACTTGACAGCCGATCATTCCTCAAGTGATAATCACCTCAAAAATAGGCCTTAACAATATATATTAACTTTTGAATTCTTAGATATATTTACCAACTATAGTTTAAAAAGCTATGGAGTGATACTAGAATTTGAGATAGAGTCAATCATAGAACCTTACCTTTTAAAATTTATAAGTTTACATATCTCTCTAAATATGCTTCTTTCATTTAATTTCTTCTATGTCACATAGCTCTTTTATTCAAAAGTGTTCAACAACTTTCAAATCACACTTTCAAACAGAAAGATGATAATCATTCTAGTTTAATAAAACATTCTTCTTCAGTGCTAGGAGACTTCTGTATCTATTTTAGTTACAAGGCCATTTATGTTCTCTCCAAGTTAGAAACAATGTAGGTCTGTTTCTGTGGCAGGAATTATCCCCCTTACTTTTCTCAAAATTAATTTAATCAACTATTTAAAAATGTTTATTGAATATTAGTTATTTTCTGGGTGTTATCTTAGGCATCAGTGGTGAACAATACAAAACCCAAAGGGATATACAAACAAGCAAATAACTCATTTAATTTCAGGTATTGTGTGAATTTATAACATATATAAATAGATAAAGGGAGTATGTGATGTTACAGTTTCTAGAGTGTATTGATTCCTAGAGTTTTCATAGTGTTGACAGGAGGATGAATATCTATTATCTAAATATGAATATCTATCTATCTATATATATCTATATATCTATCTATCTATCTATCTATATATATATATATATATATATACATGTTTTGAGAGGTAGAGAGAGAGATTAGAGAAGGATAGTCAGCAAGAGCCTTTGTGTATATGTGACATTGCTGCAGTCCTATTTGAGAAACAGGAGTGAATCATAGAAAGAACAAGACATGAAAAAATCTTGCTTGGACAAGAGTATTCCAAGTAGAAAGAAAAAAGAAATGAGAAGAAAAGAAAATATGAAACCTACAGGTGAAAGGAAATAGTATAGTTATTATAGTCTGAATGCTTGGGTTCATTTAATATTCATATGCTGAGATCTAATCACAAAAATGATAATATTAGCAGGTAGGACCTTGGGGATATGATTAGATCGTGGAGACTCTGGCCTTATGGATGGGATTAGAGCCTTATAAAAGTAGCCCCAGAGAGCTGCCTAGCTTCTTTCAGCATGTGAGCACACAGCTAGCAGGTCCTATCTATGAACTACAAAATGACCCTCACCAGACACTGAACCTGCCAACACTTTGATCTTGGATATCCCACTTTCTAGAACTGTGATAAGTTTGTTCCTATTGTTTATAAGCTACCCAGCCCATGGTATTTTCTTATAGCAGGCCAAAGAGTCAGGAAGATATTTATAACATATAGATGACTGTGACTAAAGATAGATAAGCAAAACCAAGAATACTAGGAGTTGAAGTGGGTTCTGTTTGGAAAGATATAATTTACATAAAAAAAAACTTGAAGAGATATTCACACACATTACATAGAAACTCATAATTTAAAAATATTTTTTTCATTTTAAAGGTAATAGGAAACCATTGAAGAGTTTTATGACAGAGGGTGATGTTATTTTATTTATCTTGATTGCTATGTGAAAACAGCTTAGAGGATGAGAATGGAAGCAGGAAGAACAGTTAATATTTCTGTATCCCAGAAAAGAAATGATGGGGATTGAAAAAGGGTATGCAAAGTAAAGATAATGAGAAGTAGTTAGAGTTAGGGCTTGTTTTGACTATACCTGATAGGAATTGTTAACATATTTTTGGTGATAACTAAGGATAAGAAAATAAAATAAAATGATGTCTAAGTTTTTTGGTTTCTAGGGGATATGCAAATTCCGTTTGGGCTTTGTTAAGTTTGAGGTGCATATCATACATCCATCCCCTGATAAAGCAGAGCAGGAGGTTCGATATGCAAATGTGGATCTCAAGGGAGGAGTGGGAACCAGAGAAATAAGTGTATGAGTGATCTTGTGACATTTAGGAGGCTATGACTAGGTAAAATCACTGGCAGAGAGGGTGGAAAGAGTTCCAGGACTGAGCCGTGGGGACACTCAAGTATACAGAGGAGGAAAAATGAGAAAAATCCAGCAAACGAAGCTAAAAGGATAAGCCAAAATCATGGAAGGTAATCTAGAAGTGTGGTATGTAGGAGATCAAGTATAAAACATTTCAATGAAGGAGTAGCCATTTGTACCAAAAGTAGCTGAGAAACTGAATGAGATAAGATAGAATTGAATGAATGTTAAAACACTAGCGTGCATCTAAGCAATTATTTAATCTGTTTAAAAAGATTTCCTTCGTTTGTTTTCTCTATGTTTGATTGTATACTGATTTAGAATAAAATTGTACACATTGTCTGGTAACAGAAATCTAGTCATTTACACACAGTGAACTGACTTTCACCAGTTATCTGTTCTGTTAGGTCTGTATTCTGAAGGAAATTTGGATTTTAACTTATAAAATTAATACGAAAACATACCCCAAATTAAATGATCTATACTTTTGCCTGTTTCTCAGGTATTTCTTGAGTCAAAGTCTAGAGAAGCATGATTAAATAAATAAAGAACAGCAGTAAGACAATTACACAAAAGACTGCAAAGAAATCTGGAGATGCAAGCAATGCAGAAAAACTCACAAATAAGCACTTACATACAAAGGAAATTTTGTATCTGCAAGAGTGTATTGTTTTATTCCAAAGTAAAGTTCATGCTATCACTCAGCATGAAGCACAGTTATTATATTGAAACTGGTGATGTGTGGTGCCAATCTTGGGAGGGTAACATTAAAATATATAGTCTAAGCAAATGAATGAGACTCAGGAAACAACTCAAGAACATAATTGGGCCTATTAGAGTATAACGTCCTTCCTTCCTTCCTTCCTTCCTTCCTTCCTTCCTTCCTTCCTTCCTTCCTTCCTTCCTTCCTT
>NC_045443.1:17484276-17531678 GCF_002776525.5 Piliocolobus tephrosceles
CTTCCTTCCTTCCTTCCTTCCTTCCTTCCTTCCTTCCTTCCTTCCTTTCTTCCTCCTTCCCTCCCTCCCCCTCTCTTTCTTTCCTCTCTCTTTCTCATCTCAAATGAGGTAGCAAGCTAAATCTTTGGCCTAGGTCCAGATTTGATCCCCAAATAGTTTTATGTTCCTTATATCTATAGCAGCTGCTCATCCTCTCTACATTATGCTCCTTCCACTTTGTGTAGGGTGGGGTGTATCAAAGTATCCAGCTTTGTAGTGAAGCTTTCTGCAGTTACAAATTAAGACAGAATGTGTCTGGAAAGTATCAGAGCACACATTCTGCTCTCAGTACTGTCTCTGCATGCTTTTAAAGTTTTCAGCATCAACTCTCAGAACTACTGACTGTATCTTGCTGAGAATTTTCTAACGCTGAAATTTATAGATGACCATGTGTGGCTCCCATTGCTAGTCAATTGCAAATTAGAACAACTAAGAAATATCTCAAAATTGAGTTTGTTTTGTTATTTGCTATCTGAAGTTGACCTTTACATTCCGTGAATACATTGTTTATGCATTTTATTTTCCACCTTTATAAAACATCTGGTGAAATAATCAATTCAATAATTATTTTCTTATGGCAATAAAGCTGAATAAATATTCAATATTTGCTAACTACAAGCATTGTTTTCTTTTACTTATCTTTTTTAACCCTATATCTATCTCTGGGAAGAAACATTTCCAAGTTAGGGTAGAGGAGTGACTCAGGTTAATTTTATGCAAACTGTTTCCTCCTTTTATCCCCATATATCAGTCCTAAATTAATACAATAGGTGCTCTGCAGCCAGCATGGTTGCGCATTGATCTTGGCCAGCTTGTTTACAGTGTTTTGGCAAGTTGCTGATGTACTTCTCCCTGGGGATAGAGCAGGGGTTAATTGCTGTTAAACTCTCAGTGCCAAGTAATGGTTCAGCCTCTCTGCTACATTAAAGATGACACTAATAAGGAAAGAGTGCAGTGGATTGCTCTATGTTGAAAATTGGACTAGTGGTGACAGAAACTTGGAGCAGAGCTGATGTAATAGGAAGACCATAATGTAATTATAACTGCTGAACATGTGTCATACCAAGTTAAATGATACATTAATGAATCAAAACAGGTGATGAAGTGTTGCTTTTACAGCAGATAGAGGTGCTTTCAAGGTTAGATTGCCATTAATTTAATAATCTGTAATATGGATATTCTTCAAATCACAAATAAAATCAACCTTAATGCTTCAATACAGTATTGCTCCTTGAGTTTCACATAGATAAGATAAAAGAAACAAAGCAAAAGTGAGCAGAGTTCAATGCAACTCATTCTGTGTTTAATTTTGTAAGAGCAGGTTTTACATCGTAAGGTGAGTGGTTGCCCAAGGCCTTCTTCTTGCCCCAGTAGACTACTTGATCATTTTAATCCACAGCTAGCCAGCCAGTAACTCGCAAGGGAGCATAGACCTTTAGAAGCAAACAAATACTTTTTTTTTAAACAAGCCATTATATATTATCTATAAATAACATTTTAACAAGGTTTATTCTAAATTCACAATAGGTAGAATATAGTACCATTCCTGAAGTCTTCTAATCTGTTATCCTGTAATTTTTTTTCTAAGAATTTATAAAGCTTTCAAACCTATTTTCTTTCAGATTTTAAAATTAATTTAAAAAGTTATAAATGATAACAGATCTATTATTCAGTGTACATGATTTTCAATTTTTTATCTTAATTTTAAAAAACACCCCTGTCATGATTGTACTGAGTTTATTTAGCATTGTTAGGAGATAAAACAATGTATTTTTAGTTGTAGTTGACATTTAAGATCCCATATTAGATTTATTTTGAACAAGTATTAATCTTATCTTTATTTTTTAAATATCCTGGAACCTCAGTACACTATTCTATTGGCACCTATGATATATTTAAATATGTACACGTATTTATCCATATATATGTATATATGCATATATAAGAAATATAAGCAATTTATTAACAGAAAACTTTTTCTGTGTTGGACCCACCCTATGTTGATTTCCATCGTGTAATGTACAATTTAATTTTAATTTTGTCATATATTACACTTTCTAGTGACAAGTAGTTATTGTTGTTTCATGGTATTTTACTAAATGATTGAAACCTCTTCTAAAGGTTGATTAGTTTCCACAAAGAGCTACTATTGTAAGAAACTAGAAAATAGATGGATGAATTAACAAGTGAAATAATCATGCCATATCTGCCTTGAATATATTAGGTATAAAATTTGTTTTTATACTGAAGTTCCAGTTTTTATTTAATATTTGTGCATACTCTCAAGACAAGCAGATTTGGATGCTATTTGTTTTATTAACATTAATGGAATTAATAAGAACACAAGCTATCACTTGTCTATTATTTATTTATTTATTTATTTATTTAATTTATTTATTTTTTGATATGGAGTCTCACTCTATCACTTAGGCTGGAGTGCAGTGGCACGATCTTGGCTCACTGTAAGCTCCGCTGCCTGGTTCACGCCATTCTCCTGCCTCAGCCTCCCGAGTAGCTGAGACTACAGGGGCCCGCCACCACACTTGGCTAATTTTTTGTATTTTTTAGTGGAGACGAGCTTTCACCGTGTTAGCCAGGATGGTCTCGATCTCCTGACCTTGTGATCTGCCCACCTCGGCCTCCCAAAGTGCCACAGGCATGAGCCACTGTGCCTGGCCCACTTGTCTATTATTAAGAAAAAATAGTTTTGTAGGAAATAATTTTAATCATTTTAATATATAGCCAGCCAGCCTGTAACTGCCATGGGAACATAGAACCTTAAAAGCAAAAACAAAAGAAAACCTAGTTTCTTTAATGTTGGCATTGAATTTTATTTGCACACATGTTTCCTACTAACGAAAGAGAGCAAAGCATAATTTGTATCTGCTGGGTTTACTTCTTAAGGTCCCATGTTTCATGTGAAATATTATTTTCCTGTTTAGTCTTAGATGATATTGGGGGAGTATATGGAAGCTAATCTTGAACTAAAGGGAAGGGACTATGGCTGATGGTTTCTTGAGAGTCACACTCCATGACTTGCTTTTTCTTGTGTTCTGTTGGGAATGTGTGCATGATGCTCTTAGGGAAACTGCATTCATTCATAACATCCAGCCTAGGTAAAAGCCTCCCACCCAAGTTTGACACTAAAGAAACAGCATCAACCTCTTAAATGTTCACAGAAATTGCAAAACAAGAGCATCAGCAGTGTCCACTGTGAAATGACAGCTGGAGACCTCTACCTTGAATATTCTAGAAAATCCATGACCCTCAAAGACCTTGCACTAACTTATGGTGGGCTAAGTCTCCCTAGAAAACATCTGAAATGAAAATTTTTCTTAGCTGGGTAAACAGTAGCTCAGAGAAGTGTTACCTTAGCAGATATAAATGAGGCGTATTGTACACTTGCAACTGAGAGGTGAAACCCATTCCCACCATATATTGAGTTCTAATTTTGTACCAGGAATTATGCTAAGTACTGAATATATATTATCTCATTTAATCTTTAAAGGTGAACAGCATGTTTCCAGATTACAGATATAAAATTGAAGTCCAGAGAGATTAAATATATTGTCCAAATCACACAGTTAGTAAGCTGCAGAGATGAGATTTGAACCTCAGGCTGTCTGACACCAGAGCCTCACCATTAACCAGAACATCTAATTGCTCCCAAAGAATAAGGAGCAATGTAGAAGTGATGGTTTATTTCTCAGAGTAATTGACATAATTCAATTCCAAATTATTCCATAGAAAATACCCCCTTATAACTTTAAATTAATGGTTGTATCCTTTAGAAACTCTCATATTCTTTCTAGTTCCATTTGAGAATTAAGCATTGTAGGACTACTCTGATATTCTATAAAGACACATATCTTTCATTAAATGACAACAGATATTTTTCCTGTGTGTTATTGATTATTTAGGGGTTTAGCAGCTAAGGTCATTTATTTATTTATTTCACCAGTCATTTATTAAATGCTTATTTTGTGCCAGAAGTTGTGCTTGCAGTGAACAGCCAAGATTAAAGACCCCCAACTTTCAAGGAGCCAGCAGTCTCTAATGGAAAGGTAAAGAAATTAATTAGAAAACACAGAATTATCTGAAAATTGAAAAGGTGGTGTTGATGTACAGACAATACATGAAGTAAAAACTTATTTCAACACTCCTGAGTTTGGTTTGGCATCTGGATGAACTGAGGCAAAAAAAGAAAGAAACAGAGATGGAGATGATAGACAGAGAGAGATGAATAGGGGAGGGAATATTTTAAGTAAATCTCAAGCTTCTTCTTAAAGACTGAGCTAAATCATAAACATCAGGAAACAACATAAAGTATGGTAATATTCGAGGAACATAAATAATACTGATAAAATTTAGAATGTTTGAGGATTAATAGAAAAATTCAAGTTTAGAGAAAAAGAGGGACAATCATTACTTTATTGAAGTTAGACAAAAAGATTATTTGTAAAAGAAGGCCTTACTTAAATTTGACATTTACAAATATAAATAAAGATCACTGTCACAGTAGTATGAAAAATGGCTATAAATGAATAAATAGGAGAGTAAGGGAAACATTAAGAGAGGGCTAGAATAATGATAAAATTACAAAAAATGAATGAAGGTATCACACATGGATCTTGAGAAGCAGAAGCCACCTTAGAA
Organism: Piliocolobus tephrosceles; assembly: GCF_002776525.5. Taxonomy (NCBI): domain Eukaryota; kingdom Metazoa; phylum Chordata; class Mammalia; order Primates; family Cercopithecidae; genus Piliocolobus; species Piliocolobus tephrosceles. The sequence goes on from NC_045443.1 coordinate 17,488,972, forward strand.
AATGCTAAGAATGTAGAACTTATGGGATGTGTATAACTAATTGCGGGAGATAAGAAAAATAAAAAATCAAGTTTGACTCTCACAGTCCTCTCACAGGCAATTTAGTGACCTTTCTTAAAGACTAGAAAATACTAAATTGAGTAGGAGCCAATTAGGGAAAGAGTATGGAAATAAAATAGAACATCCAAAATGAACTTGATGGCACCTCAAAAGTAAGGTAAATATATAGAATTTGGAATGATCTAGGTACTCATGAGTTAGAGAATAATACCAAAGCCTAGGGTCACTACTACTCAAAAGATAGGTAACTTGAAAATGTCTTACATCAAGGGAAGGAGAGTTAATTCCCAGAAGGGAGAGAAAAAGTCAATAATATCAAATGAAAGAGGAAGTAATATACTATTAGGTAATATGTTACCTAAAAATTACCATTGACTTTAATCATCAAAAGTTGATTACTGTCTGACCAAACAAGGATAGTGGCAGAAGCTACACTATAGAAAGTAGAGGAAAGAATGAGAGATAAAGATGTGTATTACACATGTGTCCACTGCTAGGAATTGTATTTTATCCATTAAGCAAATAGGGAATTTTTGTTTTCTTTTCTTGAGATGAGGTCTCTCTTTTGTCCCCAGGCTGGAGTGCAATGGCTCACTGCAACCTCCGGAGGGAAAATTTTTAAATGTAAGAGTAACATAGGGTTGAAAGGCCATTTTAAGTTTAAATAAGGAAGAAACTAGACATTCTTCACATGAAAAAGAAAAAGAATCAGATAAGAGGAAGGAACAAAGATACAGTGTAAGAGTAAGTGAGCTATTTATATGATGGAGTGAGGTCAAGGCAGAAATGTAAACTTTCAGACATGAGATAGTGAATTCTTCCATGAAAACTAAAAAGGATCACAGATGTTGAATTTTTAGGGTCAACTTTTCTTCCTGTTTAACTTCGTTATTTACTTGTTTGTTTTTCTGTGAAGTAGAGGATGGGATGAACTGTTGTGTACAGTGTTGAAAAATATGAAGCAGAGGACTTAAGGAAATTGGTAAACTAATTAAAATAGCAGTTGGGGTTGTGTAAGAAGTATTTAACTAAAAACATAGAGAAAACTCACAAGAGAGCATGGGGGAAGTGGCTGTATTTTAGTTTCAGAAGAGAGGTAAAAAAAATCCTTCTCAGAACCAATAGGCCAAGAATCTCGAAGAAACAGTGCAAATTTTTATTGGTTTCACTTTTTTTTAAACACTCAATTTTATATTTTCTCCCATTTATTTAGTATTTTGTCAGAAAAAAAATGATTCCTTGGTCATACTTTTTAAGAACAATAGATAAAGCTAAACATGAAGATCTGAGATACTAAGACAAATTAAATGAGAGTATTCTTACACTGTTTAAGGGCTGTCTGAAGTCAACTTGGAGGGTTATATAAGCAGGCCGTAGCTTGTAAAGACTGCCCCACATCGAACTGAGTAGGTACAATAATTCACTGAAAATTGCTCCCGAGTTATTGCATGCTACTGCTGACCACAAGGAAAAACAGAAAAGAAAATTTCAAAAAGACTCAAGTCAGCAACTTGTGGTAAATGTCCCCTTGGTTTATGTTACTCTATCTATTTCATTTTCTTTTTCTAGATGGCATTCAGAGTGATATTTCGTTTTCTGATATTTTTCAGATGATTCATGTATTAAGTTTATCAAACAATTTGTTAGGTTTTGATGTCATTTTTTAAGTAAGAAAATCTAAAAGATGTTTGAAAAATCTTGGGCATGCATTATTAATGAGGACAACACAATCTAAAATGAATAGTTGCTATCACTTTTTATTTATATAACACCTTTTCCCAAATTTTTTAAAGTATTATTTTATTATTAATGGATAAATCCTTGTGATGTTTGAAAACATGTTTTATACATTGTGGATGATCAAATCAGGCTAGCTAACATATCCATTCCCTAAGTATTTTATTTTGATCATCATTATTGTTATTAAGGCCTTAATTGTTATATCTGCCCTTTAAGGTCTCAAGTTATATAATTGGGTTTAATTTTATGTATAACACCTAAGATGAGAAACATTATATGGGATATAGTATTAGCCAGGGAAAGTTTAGACAAATATACTTGAAACCATTGACCAATTCTTTGCTTCCTTCTCCTCTCTTCCCTTCCCAACTTCCAATAACCAGTATTCTGGTCTCTACTTCTATGAAATCACTTTTTTTTGTTTGTTTGTTTGTTTTGAGATGGAGTCTCGTTTTGTCACCCAGACTGGAGTGCAATGACACGATCTCTGCTCACTGCAATCTCTGGCTGCTGAGTTCAAGCGATTCTCCTGCCACAGCCTCCCAAATAGTTGGGATTATAGGTGCCCACCACCACGCCCAGCTAATTTTTGTATTTTTAGTAGACACAGGGTTTCGCCATGTTAGTCAGCCTGGTCTTGAACTCCTGACCTCAGGTGATCCACCAGCCTCGGCCTCTCAAAGTGCTGAGGTTACAGGTGAAATAAACGTTTTAAGATTTCACACATGATTTTCTCTTCTTGTGATAGTTTGCTAAGAATGATGGTTTCCAGCTGCATCCATGTCCCTACAAAGGACGCAAACTCATCCTTTTTTATGGCTGCATAGTATTCCATGGTGTATATGTGCCACATTTTCTTAATCCAGTCTGTCACTGATGGACATTTGGGTTGATTCCAAGTCTTTGCTATTGTGAATAGTGCCGCAATAAACATACGTGTGCATGTGTCTTTGTAGTAGAATAATTTATAATCCTTTAAACACCACATGTTCTCACTCATAGGTGGGAACTGAACAATGAGTTCACTTGGAGTCAGGAAGGGGAACATCACACACTGGGGCCTATCATGGGGAGGGGGGAGGGGGGAGGGATTGCATTGGGGAGTTATACCTGATATAAATGATGCATTGATGGGTGCTGACGAGTTGATGGGTGCAGCACACCAACATGGCACAGGTATACATATGTAACAAACCTGCACGTTATGCATATGTACCCTAGAACTTAAAGTATAATAATAAAAAAAAAAAGATTTCACACATGAGTGAGATCATGAGATGTTCACCTTTCTGTGCCTGGCTTATTTCACTTAATATAACATCCTCCAAGTTTATGTTTGTTGTTGCAAATGATAGGATTTCATTTGGTATCATGTCTGCCTTTTCTAGTGTGTGTGAGTGTGTGTGTGTGTGTGTGTGTTGTAAACCAAAAGTAAAATTCTAAGCCCCCAAGCAACTGAACGGATGCCCCTCTCTGCCAAAGGTGTCCCCAAAGAAACCTGAAAAACTGGACTGTGGGGAAGGAGTAGGGATTGGACATGCCTCATTATACCCTCCTCCCTTTGGAGAATAGAAACAATTAACCAGCATTAACATTAAAACAGATATCTTAAGACTGACCAAACAGAATATTTGTAGCAAGAAGATACCAAATTCCAATCAGACTCCGGTATAGCATCACATGTCAGATAGTGAGCCCTGAAGGAAATCAATGTATTTTACCTCCAAATATATTTATTTGACATATTTTGAAATGCCCCTGAAAACCTGTCTCTTGCGGGGAAAATTTACATTCTGTGGAGAATCCCCATCCCTTACTGGATCTTTTCCAGATAGTTTGACACCTTTTAAGGGCTAAAAAGAGACTTTCACATCTATTCTTTCTGAAGCCTGCTACCTAGAGGCTGCCTCTACATGACAAGTACCTTGACTTCTACACCCTACTCCCCACCACAACCTTACCTTAACTCAGGCTGAATTGAACTCTTCAAGCAGTTCTTAACTCTTTCAATCAATTGACAGCCAGGAAATCTTTCAATCCACCTATGACCTGGAAGCCCCCATTTCCAGGTGTCTCGCCTTACTAGGCCAAACAAATGTATACCTTACATGTATAGATTTATGTCTTTGACTGTAGCTTCTCTTTTCCTAAAATGTATAAAATTAAGCTGCAACCCAACCATGTTGGGCACATGTTCCCAAGACCTCCTGAGGCTGTGTCACAGACCACAGTCCTTAACCTTGGCAAAATAATCCTCAGACACTTTTTGGTTTACTATACACATATGCCATTTTCTTTATCTATTCATCTGTAGACAGGCATTTAGGTTGATTCCATATCTTGGCTGTTGTGAATAGTGCTGCAATAAACATGGGCCTGCAGATGTCTCTTTCATACACTGATTTCATTTCCTTTGGCTGTATACCCAGTAATGAGATTGCTGGATCATATGGCAGTTCTATTTTTAATTTTTTGAGGAATCTGTCTACTGTTTCTCATAATGACTGTACTAATTTACATTCCAGCCAACAATGTAAAAGAGTTCCCTTTTCTCCACATCTTCACCAGCACTTTTTATTTTTTGTCTTTTTGATTATAACCATTCCAACTGGAGTGAGGTGACATTGTGGTTTTGATTTGCATTTCTATGATGATTAGTGATGTTGAACATTTCTTTTGGGTATCTGTTGGTCATTTGCATGTCTTCCTTTGAGAAATGTTTCTTCAGGTCTTCTGCCTATTTTTATAGAAAGAATACATTTTGATGTTCTATTATACAGTAGGGTGCCTATAGCTAATAACAATGTAGTGTATATTTCAAGGCAGCTAGAAGAGAAGATTTTTAATCTTGTCACCTCTAAAAAATGATAAATCTTTAAAGTGGTGGATGTGGTAATTACCCTGGTTTGATCATTTTACTATGTATTCATACACTGATACCTCACATTGTACCCCATAAATATGTACTATTATTATGTGTCAATTATAAATAAAAAATTAATTTAAAAATGGTTGACTCTCTATCCCAAAGATTTACAATGACTTTATTTGACAAGCACAGATGTAATGATAGAGATTCTTCTAATAAAGTATTTCATAATTAGGGAAGTTGTAATTTGCTAACAGAGCTCACAACAGCTGCCTGTCGAATAAGACAATATGCTTTTCCTCTCCCTACTGGGCCTAATTCCCCGGTAACCTTATTGAAAATGTGCATGGGCTACAAAACTAAAGATTAACTGTCCAGGGACCTGCTTCCTGGAGCTTATTTGAAGATTAAATCAAATGGCAGACAATATATATTTGGTAATACGGCTTTGTTGCAGTCTTTTCCCATGTAGTGCTAAGTGTAATAGAAGAAGATGACACTTTATGGCTATTAAAAAAAGATTTTTCTAAATGTGAAATAGTTTTGTTCTCATGCTGAAATAGAAGTGAATAATTTATTTCTTCATAACCAAAAGCATTTTCTGCTTTTTGAACATATAATAAAGACTCTCTACTTACAAATTTTCCATAATTACAAATTGTTCAGTCTTTTAAAAGGTGATTATTATTCATTATCTATTTATTTCATAACAAATGCCACTAAAGGTGTTAAAGATAAGTTTAAAATGCCAACTAAGATATTGCAACACTTTAATTAAATGGAAAGCAGTTTATATGTATATTTAAAAACATAGCTTTTAGACTACACCTTAGTAAATGCATTTTTAACAAATCATAGAAAGATAGATGAAGATGCTCTGCTTTTAAAAATATTATATTTAGAATGCCTGTGCAGAGACAGTGAAGTGTGATTTGTCCTCATAGCAGACATCTGAAGAACAAGTGACATTCTTACACAAAATCCATATTGGTGATGTATTTAATTACAGAGCTGATTGAAATTGACAGATTTAGTGACCTGCGTTTGCACTTGTGGTGATTGATGTATGCTTCAACTCTGGTTACTTTTAAACCAATTCACATATTGCTCAATACTATAATATCATCCTGTCAAATTGCAAACTACATTTTTACAAGTTGGGAGACTAGAGAGAGTGCATGTTTAATTAAAAGGAGATAGAGATGAATTGTTTAAAAACACCTATACAACTGTTAAAGTGGGACCACTGTTATTTGAAAGCGGAGTGAAGGAAAATTCAATACACTTACTCAGGCATTTATGTTCCTAGAGTCATCTTTTCTCTTCTAAAAAGATACTTGACTGCTGCTTGTGTAAGAAAGAGGTCCCAGAGCCTTCTACTGCTATCTCTAAGGCCTTGCTTTCTTTGGTATGATGTCAGCATTTAAAAATAAGTAAAATTCATGTCTTAGAACAAGGAGCGACCTCAATGATCTTGTAACCCAAATCTCCTGTCTGTTTTTGTCTGGTTGTGTTTCCTTGTTACTCTGGCTAGAGAGCTGCTACCCAGAGAGGTAACTTGTCTGTAGAGGGAACAAAATTGGTTTTACGGCATAAAACTGGGGCTTGAGTTCACGTCTTTTCTGTTTCAGTTCAATGTACCTTCACACTATATAGAATTCCCTTCTCTAGATACTTTTCACTCCTTAACTCACTTTGTTGGCTATGGACATATAAGGATTACAGCCTTTAATATCCAATGATCCACTTAACTTAGGTACTTCTAATTACATTTTAAATAACAGTAAATGAACCATTGATTGAATCTTGCTGTATACCACACTCTGAAATATATCCTTAACATAAATTATGTCTCACAACGTATATGCAAGGTAGGTGACATTGCTGTCAATTTATTGATGTGTGGTGAGACTAAGGGAAGTTCAGCAAACTTTACAAATGGCCTTGGGTGCTAAGTAGATGAAATTTGAATCCAGTGTTGTTGAGTACAAGGGCCCACAACTCTTTTTACCACATAACACTATTTTCTCATACCAGAAAAAAGGTCTTAAAATAGACTTCTTGACTGTCAGAATGATAAATAACTCTTGAAGGAGGTTGTCACGTATCTAATTGTTAAGAATAGAGATTCACAGTCTTGGGTGGTTTAAATATACATCTTTCCAAAATGTAAGATAGCTAGGTAGCATAGTCTCCAAAGTCTCTTTCCCAGATATAGAAATTTATGCTGGAATTAAATTTGTCACTTCGTTGAAAGATAGTAGTTTTAACAATGTGAGGGTCATTGGAAATTTTAAAATTATACAAACAAAATCGTTTAAATCATCATTCCAACTACTTAGGCAAGCCTGTTCCTTTCCCAATATTTCTTAGTTTCCTTAATATATGATGAACTGGAGAGGAGTAAGCATAAACGTCCCTCCTGTCTTTATTGACTCAAAATGTTTGCTCCCTTTTTAATTCCTTATATGGCAACTCATCTCTACTCCAATTCATCCCACTCATGAACTTATGCTTTCTTCTTCATTCCTTAAATTGTCATGAAAAGATATGTCATAGAAAAATGGCGAAACAAGATAACTAAAATTAAATGTTAGAAGTACTGTATATTTTAGCCCTTCCTGTGCCAGCTTGGACTGTTTCTACTTAGACTCTACTTGTCACCACTTCCTATATCTGTTAAGAACTCTTTTTCATGTTTCCTGCTCTTTGACTATTGAGTTTTTGGTTTTGCTATAATGCAATGCCATAGGAAACACAAAAATTCAGCATACAATTCATATATATATATATATATAAAGCAAACTTTCTTGTTTTGGTCCTCTCCCATTAATTGTTTGATTTCTTATCTAATCAATTTATAAATAAACATTATTAAAAATTGTAGACTAGATAAAAAAGTATATTTCTAATTTCTCCTCAAGCTCCCCTATCCCCCTCAGAAAATATTTAACAAATTAAAAAATGTTATAAACCCAAAGAATAGAAAAAATGGGGAGAAGTTAGGAGATAACTAATACCGGAAAATTTTTAGAAGATGGAAAGAAAAAAAAAAAGCAAAAATAGGTGAAACCGAAGAACATACAAGAGTTAGGCACCAACAGGAGCCATGCAGATTTAAACCATTGATCTCTAAAAGAGTTTAAGAGTTGAAAACACCAGACTCTCTGGAACATAAAAGAGTAAGGGGATCAAGTAGGGTTCCATTTACAGAATGAGGCATTTTAAGCAAGAAAGGATTTAATATAGGAAATTAGTTTTTTTACACTATTGAAAGAGCTGGTAGATTAACTTCTGGACTGGCTCTCCTGAAAGATGAAAAGAGCAATACAGAGCAGAAACTCTAAAGAGATTACTTCTGAAGGGGCTGTGGAGTTATGAAATCAAGCAGGTACCCATAATGCATGTTGCAATCATGCCACAACTGCTACTTCATACTTAGGAATCTAGAGAACAGACTATAGAATTCCACGATGTCTAAGTCATATAGAGAACCCTAGCAGAAGGAGGGTATGATGAGATTAGGTGGTCAATCCACAGTGTTTCCCTCAGTAGGTATGAGGAACAGGATTAAAAACGTGTCCATTACAATCAATTTTTCCCTCCTTATCCTAGGAAGCCAGGCGATTACTCACTGGGTACTCAAACAAGAGAAGAGACATTTGTTTTTCTGAATAAATTTATTATAGGATACTTGCCATCGGGGCAATGAATGAGAAGAGTGAGGCATTGTACTGAAAACAGAGGAATCAAATATAGAGAATGATGAAACTTTCACCCTCCTCTTACAAAGAAAAACCAGGCCATACATAAGAGGATTAAAGGGGTACGAATCTGAATTATAGCTGCTGTAGTCTGAATGTGTCCTTCAAAATGTATGTGTTAGAAACTCAATCCCTAATGCAATAGTATTGGGAAGTGAGGCCTAATGGGAGGTGTTTAAGTCGTGGGGGCTCTGCCCTTGTGAATGGATTAATGCTGCTATACAAAGGGTTAGGGGAGTAGGTTCTTACTCTTCTGCTCTTCTGTCATGTGAAGAAGAAAGTGTCTCCCATTCCAGAGGATGCATTGTTCAGGGTACTATCGTGAAAGTGGAGACTTAGACCTTACCAGACGTCAGATACTGGCACCTTGATCTTAGACTCCCCAGTCTCCTGAATGATGAGAAAGTAATTTCTGTTCTTTCTAAATTACCCAGTCTGGAGTATTCCATTATAAAAGCACAAAACAGACTAAGACAATGTCAGCTTTCTCAAACTTGTAAACTAGATAACAAAGGAACATTGACAGTAAACAATTTCAATATAAATTTTTATAAACAAGCTATCAAAATATGAGGTTAACATAAAAGTAATTTCAGACATAATATCTTTTTTAAAAGGCTATGAGTGACCCTCTTGGAATTGAAACAGAATGATTGAATACTCCAGGTGTAAGAGAAGCATGAGGTAATAAGGTAGGGTGAGGGACAAGAAGGAAGGGAATGAAAAAAATCAAAGGAAAGTGATAGATTACTTGATATGCTGGGGAATATTAAGATTCTGTAATTTTGTCAGCACATTTGAAAACATTTAATAAGAGGTATGTAGACATGACACAGAAAAATTTAAAGTATATTTTTATCTTCGGGAAAAACTAAGCATGTAAAGTATATATTTGACAGATATTTTATATCTAAATAATAGATAATAGTCTTAATTATGTAAATCTTAAATATTTATTGTACATAATAATGAAATTTTTCATATTGAGATTTGAGAAGTGAACTATGTACATGCTCATATAGAGATATATAATTGTTAGATTCTGTATTCATTTCAAAAATGTTACCATTGTATAATGGTGATATTTCAAAGAATCCAGAATTAAAAATTATATATAGAGTATAGTTGTGTTACTTATATATATATCAATCAATATAAACAGTAAAGACTAAAGGTTGAAGTGTATTGTGTCTTGAGAGTAGGCTGTGGTGAGGAAGTATATTAGAGGCAGTGGCGTTTTCTTGCAAATCTTTTTAAGTAGATGGATTTTAAAAATACATAAAAGCATTACTTAAATTATGCTTTAATGGTACATAAAAGTACTACAAATTCATTAAAGAATAGCTAGAAAATGCAGACTTTGTGTGTGAAGGAGCACACTTTATTGGGAAGCAGAGTGCTGCACAGTGACGAACAGACAAAGACGCCCAATGGGTACTTACACATCTTACTCCAAAAGACACACAAGATGTTTTGCTAATAAAAGTCATTGGTAACAGATTCTCTTGGGCAACTACCCCAACCTCATCCCTTTCGGGAGATGGGAAATCCCCCAACAATTTTCTTGATGGCAGCTGTGGTTCACTAGAAATAGATCCCCTTCCTGTTTCTTATAAAGAACACTTTCTTTAGATTTTTTGAAGTCTTCATTTGTTCCTTTTATTCTAAGTTCTCTTAAGGCCATCAGACCAGTTTTTGTACAAATTGCCTTGATGTCAGCACCAAAGAGGTCATCTTTAGCCATGCTCAAGTAGTGCAGGGTTACATCATTGACCACCCTCATCCTGCTTATGTGAATCTGAATGATGTTCTTCTCATTCTTTTCATCAGGCAGGGGGACCTCGATCTTCCTGTCAGTGCAGTCTGGTCTGATGAATGCTGGATCCAAAGTTTCTATGTGGTTTGTGGCCATAATAGCTTTCACATCTCCTCTAGAATCAAATCCATCCAACTGGTTCAAGAGTTTCAACATTGTTCACTGAATTTCTCTCTCACCACCAGAATTTGAGTTATATCTTTTTGAACCAATGGTATCTATTTCATCATAAACATCATGAATGGTGCCTGTTCTTCAGCAACTGGAAACAATTCCAGTATGGGTTTGAGCCCATCACCTAGGTACTTCTGAATAAATTCAGAGCCAGTCACTCTCAATAAAGTGGCTGAGGTTTGGTTAGCTGCTGCTTTGACTAACAAGGTTTTACCTGTGCCCAGTGGACCATAGAGAATGACCCCCTTGAGGAGGCTTTATACCCATCTCTTCATAGTATTCAGAATAGGTGAGAGGAGGCTCCACAGATTCCAGATTCCTTAATTTTCTGAATTTGGTCGTCCAACCCTCCAGTATTGCCATAGGTCTCCTGGGGGGCCTTTTCCACCTCCATCACTGTGACCAGGGGATCTGTGTCATCCATCAGCACCCCTATCATGGCATGCACGTTGTGGTTGAGCAGGACCAAGCCAGGTCCAGCAGATCCTTGTCAACAAATGAAAGAATGTAGTGTTCTGAGCTCACAGATATGGATACGATGTCATGATTGTCATGGATGATCTCTTCCAACGTTCCTACTGACAACAGGGTCCCCCTCATTTCATCCACTTTTGATCTTTCCTCCTCTTACTTTTCTTCTAATGGTTTTATTTGTTCCTGATTTATCATGAATTCTTCCTCTATGAGAAGATAGTCTTTACTTCTTTCTAACTTCAGTAATTTTAACCAGCACTGAGTGTGAATCATCACCATGGCAGTTTGCTGGCAGCATCTGGTCTCTGTTTTCTTCTTTTTCCCACTATAGTTGGTACAGGAGGTTCATATTTCCTTTTCTTGTCTGTCATCCTTCTTGACCTCCAGGACTGTGACCACCACTCTGACTTTGACCCATCTTGCCTTGGCCCCAGACATTTTTAAAGGAAATAATAAAAAGTAAAATAGAACAGTTGATGATAATCGCTAAAAACATACTGATAGGCCGGGCACGGTGGCTCAAGCCTGTAATTCCAGCATTTTGGGAGGCTGAGAAGGGCAGATCACGAGGTCAGGAGATAGAGACCATCCTGGCTAACATGGTGAAAACCCGTCTCTATTAAAAAATACAAAACCTAGCCGGGCATGGTGGCGGGCGCCTGTAGTCCCCAGATACTCGGGAGGCTGAGGCAGGAGAATGGCGGGAACCCGGGAGGCGGAGCTTGCAGTGAGCTGAGATCCGGCCACTGCACTCCAGCCTGGGCGACAGAGCCAGACTCCGTCTCAAAAAAAAAAAAAAAAAAAAACAAAAACAAAAAAAATACTGATAGATATCCTTAAAGATATGTACATATATATGATATATATATGATATGTACACATACATTTCTGCATTTCATTTGTAATATCTTCACTTGGTGTTTAATACATTTCAAAAATGTGTTCTGCATCTCAAAAGTTATTGTATGAAAATATTACATTTGCTCCTTTGGGGTATTTAGACTGTTTTCTCTTTTAATCATCATAAATAAGTCAGAAATCATAACTTTACATGAATAATCTTCTCAAAATGGTATCTAATTACATTTTCTTCATAACAGTTATAACTTTTTAAAACTGTTAAATATCTAATCCATATGGAATATATTTTCTTCTATAATATGAGACCTAACATTACTCATTTACAAATGATGAAGTGATATTTTATAAAGACTGTTGAATAGTTCACATTTTTGTGCTAGTTTTGAATTGTTGCCTTACTTTAAAATAAATATGTGTCTTTTGGCACGTTCTTCCCTAAAATACAGTTTTATTTTTGTTTTCTTCTTCAATTTCTTGTATCATTTACCTATCTACCTATCTAATCGAATAACCGTTTGGTCATTTATTGTTGACTTATAAAGTAAAACCATCAGTAAAACATTAAAAGTGATAATTGGCATATATAAAACTGATAACTGGCAAACAGTAAAATATTTGTTATAGAATTTTTATAGAAATAATTGATCAGATTAATGAGGTTTTACATTATAATTGCTTTGCTATAAATACTTATTACTAATATGGCTAATTATTCTATTTTTAAACTGTTAAGCCAACCTTGCATTCCTGGAATAAATTCAACTTTGTCACAATATATTAGCTTTTTAAAATATGTCATTAAGTTGCTATGCTAATATTGTAGTCATCTGAGAGATTACCCTGATCATTTTCTTTTTCTTAATGTCTTTGTCAGGTTTTGGTATCAAGATTATCCTGGACTTATAAAATTAGTTTGAAAGTGTTTCTTCTTTTTCATAAACTCTGTATAAGAGTTTATGCTACTTTGGTATGAATTATTCACTAAAAGTTTGGAAGAATTCACTGGTAAATCAAGCAGGTCTACAGTTTACATCAACAGAAGATTATACATTATTCATTCATTTTATTTTATATTTTGTTCTATAACCATTCAGATGTCTTCTTTAAATGTTTTTGCCCAGAAAAGTGGATGTGTTATCTAAAATTTTACATTCTTTTAATAAACAGTCATAAAACTCTCTTATTATCTGTTTAATATCTATAATATATGTATTAATACTTCCTTTTCTATCTGTGATATTATATAATCCTCATTCTTTTCTTATATCTCTCTTTTAGTTTTGATCAATCTTGAGAGGAATGTGTCAGGTTTAATAGTCTTTAAATAAATAAACTATTAATTTTATTTATTAGATTTTTCATATTTATTAATATATTATCTTCTGTTTACTACTTCCATCCATCTTATTTATTTTTGCTTGGAATGCAATTCTATTTCTAACTCTTAAAAGATGCTTACAAATTTAATTTTAAAATTATTAAAACATTTTCTAATATATTGAAGGCTATAGATTTCTTTATAAGCACATCTTCAATTGTGTTTCACAAACTCTTTTTATATACCACATTGTTATTAAATTTAGTTCAAAATATTTTCATTTTCATTTATTTTAGCCCATGAATTATTTAGCTTATATTCTTAATTTCCAAATATTTAAGATGTTTGCATTTGTCTTTTACTTATTAATCTGTAGTGTAAATTTGATGTGGCCAGTGAACATGATCTATGTAATTTCAGTCCTTTAAATTTTGTTCTATATGATATAGCCCAGCAAATTCTCTATTTGGCAAACACTCTGTTTTTTCTTGAAAAGATGAACATTTCCCTTTTAATTTGGTTCACTTTTCCATACACACCAATTTTTTTTTTTTTGCTAACATCTTTGATATTTTTGTTGCTAACATATTTGATATTTTTGTCTATTTTTTTTTAACCATTTATCATGAAAATCATTTTCTCAAGATTCCCATTTGGGAAGCTGACTCATAATACATTTTATCATTATACAATTGCTGGTCCCAGTATTAACTCTGACAAAGGAGGCCCTCATCTTTATTCAAGGTCCCAATCATAATCCCCATCATTTCTTAATAAAAACATAAAAGTTTTACACGCATATACATAACATGAAATATATTTATGTATTATATGTTCTCAATATATGTTCAAATATATTTAAATATTTTATATTATATTTCATTGCCTTGCTGACAGTAAATATAGTTATTTGTGTGAAAAACACTCCCATTCCCTTTTATTTTTTAAGAGTAAGTTTTGCTCAGTATAATATTCTAAATTGGCAGTTCATTTATATCTTTACAGGGTCTAATGAATCCATAGTAGCTGTTAAGAAATCAGGTATCAGTCCTTTACCATTTCAATGTTATCTTTTTTTTTTCTGGATGCATTTACATTTTTTCTGTTTTTCTTTTTATATTTGCTATTCAAGTATAAATTTTAAAAAGTTAATACAGTGCTCTCAAAACAGTGGATTGGTGTCTTTTATTAGTTTTGGATAATGATTTAAACATCCCTTTAGCTACTGTTTCTACACTTTTCTCTTTTTCCTATTCTTTGGAAATTTTGTCTAAATATACTATACCTTCTGTTATCTGTCACATATTCTTTCTCCTTGGAGTTTCCATTTTTTCTTTTCACTTATTTGCAAACATTTTAATTCTCTCTTTACTTTGACCTTTATTTAATGCTACAATTAATTGTTAATTTTAGCTTTTATATTTTTTTCAAGTGTAGAATTTTTCCTTTTCTTAAATCAACTATGTCAATTTTATACTTTCCTATTTTCTGCTAACATTATCAAGCTTGAATTTTGTTTTGTTGAGCACAATAAACATAGTTGATTTATAGTCTGGGGTTCCTGTAAGGCTAATTCTATTTTTATGCTTTCTGGCATATTCACTCATGTTGTTTTGTCTTCTTAAATGGCTGGTTGTTCAATCACTTATTTTACACCTTAGGTTGAATATCTTTAAAAAAAAAAAAAGTGAATGTTTAACCATTTTCTCCTCTGCTTTTGTCAAGCCTATTTCCACAAGTCATCTTCACTTTGTTACAGAAATAATTCATCTATTAGATTGCTAAAGCAAATATGTTAGCTATCTTCCTTTTCTCTCTTTTTTCTCATCCCATAAATCTATTAAAATTAAAAATTAACTGTTTATTTTTACATATAATAAAAATATATAAAATATGTTCAAAACTTACCACCTGCTGTTATCTCTGATTTAGTCATAATTCAGTCAGGAATATAATTTAATATCAAAAATTAAGCATGCAAATAAACCTTTGAAATCAGAGAAGCAAAGGTAAAAATTAGATGTATATTGAGCTCGTGTGCTCAAAGATGCTGCTAAAATAGATGCCAGAGCCCAGGCTGAAGAGAGATGACTGTGGACTCTGAGGAAGCAACATTAATCCTGTGCTGCTTTTGATAAATCATGGTCTAGCTACCACTAATGCTATCATAAAAAGGATGAACTTACTTTTCCTATGCTGTTCTAATTTTGAATAAGTGCTTCGTATTAAATATTCAAAATTGAAGGAATATATATATATATATATATATATATATATGCATGCCTGAGTGCTAGCCTGCAGTGAATGACTCATCACTGTAATTCACGCTCCCATAATATCTACAATCCACTACTCAGCTTTCAGTCTTACTCTTTCTCATCTCCAAATCCATCCTCCAAACAATAGAAATCATATCCTCCATACCTTTATTGAATTATTTCAAGACCTGTCTTTAAACCCTTTAGTTTTTAGCATATATTCTTAATTTTGACCATATCCTAACAAAATGTCATTGACCACAAGCCCTGCACAATTTAGCTCTATCTCTAGATCCAGTGTTATTTCTCTATTTTTACTATGCTCCAGCCATATTAATCTTCCATTTCCTATGACATCAAATACTATCTTATATCAGGAAATGTGTACATGAGAGAGGTTGCATATACTCCCTTTGTACTGAAGATTTTTGTCTCTAAAGTTCACATGGCATGCTACTTTTCACCTTTTAGGCTCTATACTATATATTTCCTCTTTGGAGTAATTTCTTGTCCACCCTCAGGTATTTTCCATATCCCTACCAACATTATACTTTTTCTCATAATTGTCTTTGTTTCCTAGATCTTACACAAATATGGAATCATTTAATTTTGGTATACTAGTTTCAAATCTGTTTCCCCAAGTAAACTATAAACTCCATGAAAACAAGGAAAACATTTTTTTTTTTTCATCATTGAAATTCCATTACTAATTCAGAAGTCCCAGCACCAAGGAAGTACTCATCAAACATTTTTGAATGCAGGAATTGCTACAGAACTTTGGGGAAATTAATTATCTTCTCTAATCATCTTTAAAATATAAACATACACTAATTCTACTCATAGAATTATAGTGAAAATGAGATAAATACCAGGCAAATAATGTCCACATAATGTAGCTAATATCATTAATATAAAATATTAATACATCATAACTATATAATATATTACAATATATGTAACATAATATATTATACTAATATTAATTAGAATAATCCCAGCTACTTGGGAGACTGAGGAAGGAGAATTGCTTGAACCCAGGAGGAGAGGAGAAGTTTGCAGTGAGCCGGGATTGCACCATTGCACTCCAGCCTGGGCAACAAGAGCGAAACTCCATCTAAAAACAAAAAAAAGAAGAGGAATCTAAATTCAGAAGTCATTGGCTGTTTTTTGAACAAAAATGATTTAATCTTGCTTTAGGAACTTGATTTTGAGCTTATTATAGGAATAATAGATAATATTAGAAAGTAAGCAGACTCAGTAAGAAGTTATTTTAGTAAAATATAAAAATAATAAAGCTTTCAATTAAAATAGCGACATTGTGACTAGTACCAAGTATATGAATATGAAATATATTATGATGATAGAATTTGCTTTACTTGACAACTAATTAAGTATAGAGAATAAGAAATAAAGATAATTGACATTTCAGATATGAAAGGCATAGAGAATGCCAGTGTCATTAAAACCAACAGAAAAAAATTGTATGGTAGAGTAGATTTTTTTTGGAGTTGGGAGTAGGAAGAGGGTATCAGGGGAGATAATTTCAAGTTCCCTTTTGACTCTGATTTTCAGTGTTAAGAAATCAGAAATGGTGGTTTGGAATGCAGGTATGAAGTTTGCCTAGTTATCAAAGTGTTGGAGTCAACAGAATTAAAGGAAATAATGATTGCATGTGTTTAAAAAAGTCTATTTGGACATGTTTCAGAGATGTAAAAGAAAAAAAAATTACAGTTAGGACTAAGCAAAATAAGGGACAGAGCAATGAGAGAAAGGTTATTATTATCATAACCTTGAAGAAACAGTTTCAAAAAGTAGGATATCAGCTGTCACAGAGAAGCAAAGAAGTTGAGTGTCATGAGAATTGAAAACTGTCATTGTTTTTGGCAGTTGGCAATTCTTAGTGTGAGAGCACTTAAGTTGTGTTTTGATAACACAATTTTAAAATTTTAAGTGCATATAGTTAACACAAAAACATCATTTTTGCTTTCTTAGGCCAAGAAACATTATCTTCTCCATGGCTGCCATAACATAACAGCATACCACAGTGGGATTCTGTTCCCTGAAAAATTCTTATGTTGAAGCCTTTGCCCTCACTACCTCAGAATATAATCTTAATTGAAAATCAAGTCATTGCAGATGTAATTATTTAAGACCGTCATACTGGAGTTGAGTGGGCCCTTAACACTCTAATATTGATGTTGTCCTTACAAAAATGGGAAACTTGGACACAGACACACACACAGGGAGACTGCTGTGTGAACATCAAGGCAAATGTCAGGCAATATCTCTACAAGCTGAAGAACACCAAAAATTGTCAGCAAACCACCAGAAGCTAGGGGAGAGAGCAGATTCTTTCTCACAGACTTCAGAAGGCATCAACCCAGCTAACACTTTATTTTTGGATTTCTGGCCCCTAGTACTGTGAAACAAATTTCTGTTGTTTAAGCCACCCTCTTTGAGCTATTTCGTTATGACAGCCCTAGCAAACTGATATAGATTTCAGTGCAGAAAGAACTATGCTGACAACTGATACTCAAAAATTGAGTGGGGGCTATATTTCTTTCTTATTTTTCAAGTCTATTTCTATCTCTTGAATCCTCTGTAATTATCCTTCAATATCTTATGGTACATTACTTAGCAAATAGTGTATTTGTCACTGTAAAAAGAAAAAAGAAAGAAAGAAAACTAACTTCCACAATGGCACAATCTTTCTATTACCTATGCAGATTGATTTATTTTAGATGTCCCTTCCAAATCTCATGTTGAGAGGTAATCTTCAGTGCTGGAGGAGGGGCCTCATGGGAGCTGTTTTGGTCATGGGATGGATCCCTCATGGCTTGGCTCTCCTCAAATAAGGAGCTCTCCCAAGATCTGTTTTTTTAAATGGTGTGGCACTTTTCTTGTTCTCTCTTGCTCCTGCTCTGGCCATGTGACCTGCTGCTCCCAGTTACCCTTCTGCCATGAGTGAAAGCTCTCTGAGGCCTCCAAGAAGCTGAGCAGATGCTAGCACCATGCTTCCTCTACAGTCTGCAGAACCACGAGCTAATTAAATCTCTTTTCTTTGTAAATTGCCCAGCCTCAGGTATTTCCTTGGAGCAATGCAAGAATGGTCTAACACATAGATTCATGCTTACTGCTTTTCTCCCAGTACATAATTGGTTACTGAATAAAATAGTAATTACGTAAATGAATACTAGATATTTTGTTGCTGGATAGACTTAGTAAACCTCACTCATAATATAGGTATTAGTGTGTACATAACCCTGGCCATTAGTGTGTACGTAACCCAAACTGCAGCTTAAAATGATAATATTTTAGATTCATGATTGAAGAGATTGTAGCATTCAGCATTCCAAATCTCAGGCCTTTTTCTGTCCTCCCCCACCTTTATAACTGGGAAATCTGAGTTTAGCAAAAACATAAGCCATTCAAAAACCCCTTAGGGTCTTTTTCCTATGTGTTTAAAATTTTCCTGACATCAGAAAAACAACAGTTGAATGATGACCAGATGGCAGAAGAGCTGTGGTAATTTGGCTGGAAGTAAGATGAGCATTGAAGCATAATAAGTGAATTAGAGATTTAAATATTTTCTATGAGCAGATCAACCTAATGGTGTGGACAAGATCACCTAATGGCTCTTTGTTAAGTTTATTTATTTCTTTTAGAAAACAGTTACTGATTTATCAGTATGATGATTTTGGAGAGACATTACTGATGGATTACATGGAAATATTTTTCAGGTATTATCTTCTCAGAGCTACCCAGGGTGAATCCTTCCTAATCCTAGTATATGAGGGCAGGAATGATATCATTGAGGCACATAGCTAAAACCTTAGCAACAATCTTGTACTCTCTATTCAGGAGAGTAAAAGAGGATGAAAATCCCCCAATTGTTCCTCACCTTGTCATCTTTTTAAGGATTAGGGGATCAAGGGAGTTTTCATGTCTTGAGACATAATTCTGGTCTTACAAAATTCTGAAAAGACTCTGAAGTTAGAGATAATTGCCACAATCAGGTTTTATAAGAATAGATGGGAAATCTGTCAACACCTGAGGCTTTTCTGGGTTTATGGACTGGATTTGGGGTTTCTCACTTTTAATGATATTATGTTGTCCAACTGATTGACTTAATGGAGGGAGTGAACTGAAAGCAAGGCCTATTGGTTTTCTTCATGGTGTAGCATAGAAAACATATGTTGACTAGATTCAAAAACATTTTGAAAATATTAAATGCCTTTAGCTTGCGTTTCTGAATGATTGGAATAGTTTAATTAGGCACGCAGTTTACTTGTATCTTTAGCGGTATGGTAGCCCATATGAAACTGCTGAGAAATGTATATTGAATAAATTAATTAATATCTGAGGTATTAGAAATTGCAATTCTATGGAGGTTGTGCTATTAATATAAATAGATGGGAGGGTGTATATTTAGTGTACATTTCCTACTCGATGTAAAATGCTGGTGATTATATTTTTAAAAAATTAAGTGGACAGGAGAAGTTAGACTGATGGGTCTATTTATTTAAATTTTATTTCTAAAAATATGACAATTTAGCATCTTGAAAACTAGAATGTAATTCTGCTTTATCATGTCCTATCAATAGTTGTTACTACTAAATTGGCAATAAACTCATGATAATATAATATTTCAGCACAAGCAACTGCATATGGATATAAATACAATTCTGAAAACTTTAATGTCAGTGCATACAGATATACATACATATTTGCATACATGCATATGGATATACATACAATTCTGAAAACTTTAATGCCAATGCATATGGATATTCATACAATTCTGAAAACTTTAATGTCAGTCTTTATATGCAGCTACTCAAATGTTTTATAGTATTTTTAAAAAATAAGTTCTCAGACATGTATAGTGAATTAAAAGAAATGGATACCTTATGTAAATATAAAATTATTAAGTTTTGTGAAATATGAATTTGGTGAGAAAAAATGCCACAGTAGGTTTATTTCCTTCTTGTGTCCCAGCACCTCTTTTCATGTTGACAAATTTCCTGTCTTTTAATTAGGTGGGTCTGTTGAAACAATGATAATGTCTACCTGGTAGAACACCAACTTGGGCCACTGAGAAAAACATGAGACTCCAGTCTGGCTGATCATCAGACATCTAACCATAGCAATAAGTCATTAGAAATTCTTTTTGCAATTTGCTATAGTATGGCTGAGAGAAAAGTCTCTTTCTCTGGTATATGAGAACCACACAGTCTGTCACTTCTGAGAGTCATCTTTTTTTTTTTTTTTTCTCATGGGCAGAATATGTCCATGAGACAAAAACATGTCTAAAAACAAAGTGAAACAGAGAATAGCAGTTTAAGAGATGAAAGTCAACATGTGTAAAGCAGTCAAGAAAGAGAGAAAACTAAAGAGATAGAAAGAAAGAGAATGGCCTATTGCTGTAATTTTATCATTTGGATCTCTGGCTCAATAATTTGTAAAGCCAGTGACATCCCTTTGACTTCCCAGTTATTTTAACCAATGTGTTTAATCTTTGTGTAAGCTAGTTTTGTAAGATTTCTGCCACTTTCAACCAAAGGAGATCTAATAAATACACTGACTTAATAGTAAATTGTGAAAAATAAAATGTAATTAGTTAATGAAAGCAGAAATATATACATCCTACTCTTTATCCTAGATCATCATGATATAGGAAAATCATGACTTTTAATGATATAAACCTTTTATTTAAGCTGGTCAACAGTGGGAATAAATTTGCCCAAAATCCCTTGAAAGAGATGGATTCAGGGGAGTTGCAGTCAGAATGTGAAAATCACTTTGACTTGTAATATTAAAGATCCTTTACTTCCAAAGATAAGACAAAAGATAAGAAAACAGAATTAGTTATAATAGCTGTGTATTAGTCCATTTTCATACTGCTATGAGTAAATACCCCCAGACTGGGTCACTTATAAAGAAAAAGAGGCTTAATGGACTCAGAGTTCCAAATGGCTGGGAAAGCCTCACAATCATGGTGGAAAGTGAAGGAAGAGTGAAGGCACATCTTACATGGCGGCAGGCAAGACAGCATGTGCAGGGGAACAGCCCTTTATAAAACCGTCAGATCTCCAGAGACTTATTCACTATCACACGGACAGCACAAGAAAACCCACCTTCATGATTCAGTTACCTCCCACTGGGTTCCTCCCATGTCATATAGGGATTATGGAAGCTACAATTCAAGATGAGATTTGGGTGGGGACACAGCCAAACGATATCAAGCTGAAGAATTTATTTTCCACTTCTGCTGTTGTTTTAATAAAGGGATATGTTTTAATAAAGGAGCAACACAGTAAACCTAGAAAAACTTAAGAGTTTAATTTTGTGGTGGATGTTGAAAATATATTGTACTATTGCGGACGGCTCTTGGTCGTTTATGAACATCCTTTGAAACATGTTGAAATTATTGTAGTAGTGAAGATTGTGCAAGATCTTGGGTTTATCTGATGAAAGTTGGTACTAGCAGCCAGCCATCAGTATATATTTCTACTCTTTGATTTGTGAGAGGGGCAGGGATCTTTAGTTACCTGTTCATTTGACAAATATTTACTGAATACCTACTCTTTGTCAAGTACTGGGAAAAAGTGAACAAGACAGAACTGTTTCCTTCTTTCAAAGACCTTACAACACAATAAAGAAGACATGTAAACTGGATAATTTAACATTGCATACTATAAACTATGATGGGGCAGGGAAGAGTGCAAGCTATAAAACACATTTAAGTAGCATCTAATTCTGTCTTAAAGATTCATGGAAGTCTTCCTGGATAAATGGCTGCCAAAACTGATTCCTGAATGACTAGTAGAAATTAGACAGTAATAAAGTCGAGAGAATGATACAGACAAATAACATATCCTGTACAAAGTAGAACAGGGGTTTCCAACCCATGTGTCACGGACTGGGTACCAGTATGTTGCCTTTTAGAAACTGGGCCACACGGCAGGGTGTGAGCAACAAGCCAGCAAAGCTTCATCTGTATTCGCAGCCATTCCCCATCACTTGCATTACCACTTGAGTTCCTCCTTCTGTCAGATTAGCAGTGACATTAGATTCTCATTGGAGCACAAACCCTATTGTGAACTCCGCATGTGAGGGATCTAGGTTGCATGCTCCTTATAAGAATCTCATGACTAATAATCTATAACTCTCTCCCATAATCCCCAGAAGAAACTGTCTAGTTGCAGGAAAACAAGCTGAGAGGTTCCACTGACTCTACATTATGGTAAGTTTATAATTATTTCATTATATATTACAACATAATAATAATAGAAATAAAGTACACAATAAATGTAATGTGCTTGAATCATCCCAAAACCACTTGCCTCCCTTGGTCCATGGAAAAATTGTCTTCCAAGAAACTGGTCCCTGGTGCCAAAGGTTGGAGACCTCTGGTCTAGAAGACAGTAAGGCATGACACAGTGGAAGTAGTTCAGAATAGCTCAAATATACATACTAAAATTGGTTAGAAGATAAGAATGGTGAGATATTCAGTAACCAGATCCAGAAGATTAGAGGAATGATATGGAGAGATTTGGTCCCTATGCTGAAGAAAAGATAGCTATTGAAACAGCAGTTATATGATCAGATTTCATATTTGAGGTCTATAACTGGCTGAAGGCTTGTGTGAGTGAATACAAGGGAGCCATCATATAAATATTTAAGAGGATAATGCAATAATCTGGTGAAAACCAGATTATGGAGTTGAAAAATTTTACTCACACAAAACCCTGCACATTGATGTTTATAGCATCTTTGTTTTTAATTGCCCAAATTTGAAGCAACCAAGGTGTCCTTTAGTAGGTGAATGGATAAATAAATGGTGGTACATGAAGCCAATGGAATATTATTCGGTGCTAAAAATAAATGAAGTATCAATTCATGAAAAGATATAGAGGAGGCTTAAATGTACATTATTGAGTGAAAGAAGCCAATTCAAAAATAATAATTACTGTATGATTATGATTCTAATTATGTGACATGCTAGAAAAGACAAAATTATGAATACAGTAAAAGAACAGTAGTTTCCAGGTGTGAGGAGGGAGAAATGAATGAATAGGTAGAGCACAGATTATTTTAGGGAATAATTTTAGGGAATAATAATATTTTAGGGAATAATAATATTTTAGGGAAACCTCTTCTGTGTGATACTATAATGGCAGATACATGTCATTATACATTTCAAAAGACTTATAGAATGTACATCAAGAATAGACACTAGGCCAGGTGTGTTGGCTCACTCCTGTAATCCCAGCACTTTGGGACGGTGAGATGGATAGATCATTTGAGGTCAGGAGTTCAAGACCAGCCTGGCCAACGTAGCGAAACCACGTCTCTACTAAAAAATACAAAAATCAGCCAGGTGTGGTTGCATGTGCCCGTAGTCCCATCTGCTCAGGAGGCTGAGGCAGGAGAATCACTTGAACCTGGAAGGCAGAGGTTGCAGTGAGCCCAGATCATGCCACTGCACTCTAGCCTGGGCAACAAAGTGAGACTGTCTCAAAAAACAAAAAAGAATAGACACTAGTGTAAACTATGGACTTTGAGTGATGATGATGTGTCAATATAGGTTCATTCATTGTAACAAAAATGTACACTCTGGGATGTGGGATGTCGATAGTGGGGGAGGCTGTGCATATGTGGGGATATATGGAACTCTCGGTACCATCTACTCAATTTTGTCATAATTGTAAAAGTTCTAAAATAGTCTATTTAAAAATTACTGTAGTTTGTACTAGGCAACTAATAGTTTTTATAAAGAAAATAAATACTTTCAAAGACATTTAAGAGAAAATATTTGGCAATTTGTTAATTGAGCTGAATAAAGAGAGAAAAGATTGTGGAAAAACACTCCACCTCTGACTTGAACTAGGGGCTGAGGGAAATGCTATTCACTGACGACAATAGGAACATAGAAGTAAAAACACACTTCGAGTAGAGATGATGTGTTAAGTTTTGATATATGATTTCATGATTCATGAGACATTCAACTGAAGTAGGATTTTTAGCTAGAGCTCAGACACAGCTGAGCTGGAGTTATATAGAGATTGTATAATCTGTAGACAGACACACTTGAAAACTTGGGTGGAGTCAAAATAAACTAAAACAGGGTCCTTAAAATATCAAAATTAAAGAAAATTTTACAAAAATATACAAAGTAGCCAGAAAGGTCAGAGAAAATCCATTTGTCATATACTAGGATTCAGGATAAATTCATAATACTGCATAGTATGGATCAGGGATGAAGGAAAGTAACTTAGGTTGATAGAGAGAAAAGGCAAGTTTTCTCTGATCCTCCTGTTGTCTTAAAATATGAGTTTGGCTCCATTGGAAAATAAAAAAAACATATCTTGCTATTTTTTAAAGCAAAATAATAAAGCAGGAATGTGTAAGTGGGTTATGCCAGGCTTTTTGACTTGGGATGCTAGCTTTTTACAGAATTTGTCTAGGAATACCAGCTCTCTCTCTTCTAGAGAGATTTTGGGACCAACGGGAAGCTGAAGTCTCCTTCTCTTAAGAAAGGAACTGACTGCTCCAATACAAAGCTGAGTGTGAAGGCGTTCCCTCCCATTGCCAAAAAAGAAAGCAGACAGTTCTCTATCCTCTGCCCAATTCTGCTGGGCCATTTTCTAGGAAACTCACAGTAACTACCTGAAGACATTTGCAGACAATTCTACTCTTGCACCATGAGATAGGTTCTCAGAAACAAAGGGAAGGGCATGTTAAAAAGGGGGTAGTGGTTAGCATTGTTATATGCTGCTAAAAATTGAATTAAGAAAGTACTGAAATGTGTATATTGGATGTAGCAACAGGAACTCTTTAGGGATCTTGGTGAGAATATTTTCAGTTGAATGATGGGGAAAGAAGGTAGACTGCAGTTGTTGGTGAGTATACCATTTCTTTCTTTTTGAAATAATTTCTTCACTTGCCTTCAGATATCACCTTTTATGATTTTACCCCTTCACAACCTCCTTTTCTGGATACTCACCTTTGTAATCCATTTATTTGGAGTTTCTCTGGTGCAATTATTGAAACTTCTGTCTATGCTCACTTATTTATCCAGTATTAAGAGGCAAAATACCATATATACATGGCTCCAGTGATGACCCAACAACTATCCTTTTTACATAAATAATAATAATATTTTAATGTAAATAATGGACAATTCAAATTTAATATGTCCAAAAGCGAATTCCTACCTTTTCCACCCAAATCTCTTCCTCCAGCGAACTCTTCTCAATCTCAATTGATGTCAACTTAATCTTCCTAGGCGTTAAGACCAAAAATGTTGAAACCATCCCTGACTACTTTATTTGTTTTATACTCACATCTAATTTAGCAAGGAATCCTGCTGGAATACTTCAAAGTATTTTTACCACTAATGTCATCCCTAACCAGCTTGTTAAGTTTCTTACTTTATTTCTTACTCATTTTCAACTTTTGCTTTCTTTACTCTAGTCACACTGATGACTTCAATGTTTCTTGAACAAATAAGTGATATTTCCAGTTTAGGACTGTCGAAATAACATTTTCTTTTGTCTGGTATCATTCTAGGCAAAGTCACATAACTTGCTTCTTCATCTTATTCACCTGTTTGTTCAGATGTATATTCTTTATAAGGGCTATCATAACGACCCCATTTTAAATTACATCCTCCTGCATGGACATTTTTTATTTTATGTACTCAGATTTAATTTTTCTTTTCTTTTTTTTAATTTTTTTTTTTTGTGTGTGTGAGATGGAGTTTTGCTCTTGTTGCCCAGATTGGAGGTCAATGGTGCCATCTTGGCTCACCTCAACCTCCACCTCTCAGGTTCAAGCAATTCTCCTGCCTCAGCCTCCCGAGTAGCTGGGATTACAGGCATGCACCACCATGCCCAGCTAATTTTTGTACTTTTAGTAGAGACGGTGTTTCTCCATGTTCATCAGGCTGGTCTCAAACTCCCAACCTCAGGTGATCCACTCGCCTCGGCCCCCAAAGCGCTGGGATTACAGGCGTGAGCCACTGCACCCGGCCTAATTTTTCTCTTCTGTGTACATCAACCTCCCACATGCTATACTATTTATTTATATTATGATCTGGTTATCCTCATTAAAATGTAAGCTCCATGAGGAAAGGGCTTTAAAGTCAGTTTTGCTCGCTGCTATATCAACAATAGCTAGAAGAATGCCTAGCACATGCTTGTCTTTAAATATATAATTTCTCCATAAATGAATAAAGTCATTACTGTCATGCATGATCTCATTAATACTCATTTAATACTCACAGAAAACTTAGAAAATTTTATGTTACATATTATGTAACCACAGAATTAGTGGTATCTTTTTCTAGACTGGATAAAAGTTTGGATTCATGTAGCAAGTACAGCAGGCAAAAAGTATGCATACAAATATCTGTATATATATCTATGCTATTTGTAATAATAAAATGTTAAACAGGAGAAGTATCTAAAAATTTCTTCAGTAGATGATCTGTTAAATAAGTTTAGTAGCCCAATACTTTATATAGAAAATAAATTATTTTTTTACTTAATATGAACTAAGCATATTTTATCACTGTGTAAAAAAAATAGTTGTAACATAAAAAATACAATTGTGGGCATCCAGTGCCATGGAGGAGTACGCTTGGGAGCCTTGCCCATGGCGAATTGTGGATGATTGTGGTGGAGTCTTCACTGTGGGTGTCATTGGTGGTAGAGTCTTCCAGGCCATCAAGGGTTTCCGCAATGCCCCTGTTGGAATTCGGCACCAGTTGAGAGGTAGTGTTAACACTGTGAGGATCCAAGTCCCCCAGATTGGAGGTAGCTTCGCAGTGTTGGGGGGCCTGTTCTCCACCATCGACTGTGGCCTGGTACAGCTTCCGGGCAAGGAGGATCCCTGGAAATCTATCACCAGTGGAGTATTGATGGGGCTGTGCTGGCTGCCTGCAGTGGCCCACTGGCCATGGTGGCCTCAGCGATGATGGGGGACATCCTGTTGGCCCTCATTGAGGGCGTTGGCATCCTCGTCACTCGCTACACAGCCCAGCAGTTCCAAAATCCTCCCTCATTCCTGGAGGACCCCAGCCAACTGTCCTCTAAGGATGGCACCCAGGCCCCAGGCTATCCCATATATTAGTACCACTGAGGAAGCCACTGCCACCGTGGGAGCTGCTTCTCGGTTTTCTCCCCGAGAATCTACCTCAAAGGGAGGGTTGGCTCCCATTTAGCCCTGGGACCCTCCAGAGAGGGCTTCTACTCTGCTCCCTAGTTCCAGGATGGGGGTGGGGCTTCCCAGCTTCCCTGACAGATGGGTCCCCTTTTTCTCTCAGTGCACCCCAGCCCCACACTCCTATGTATCAAGTTCTCACCCCAGATCCTTTGTGTGGCACTCGGATGTGTATTTAAAGCCCATTTTAAATGCCAAAAAAGTATGATTGCATTTGGAAAATACATACAACTCTGCACACAATATGTCTATATGTGTATGGATTCATGTTTACATGGAAAGGTGACTAAAAATTAGATAAAATTAACAATATTAAATATTTACCTCTAGAGTTTGAGGTCACTGTATTGAAAGGGAACTCTACTGGCATGTTTGATTATTTATATTTTACATTAAAACTCTTTCCTGTTTTGTAATAAAAAGTAGATAATAAAGAATATTTGGAATGACATAAAATAAAAGTTAAAATAAGAAAAGAGATGAGCAGTATTCAAACAGGAAACAAGGAACAATGAGAAAGAAAAATAAATAAAGTGAAACAAGGTAAATAAACCAAAACTATTTGCCACGATGCAGGTTAAGTAGTTTCTTTTTGCAAATTCAAATCAATCATTTTGAGAGTGACTAGTCTACATATAGTTAATGAAATCTTTACATTACTTGATCTCAAATTTGTGTTTTCAACTCTTAAGTAAAATTTTATAAATTCTAAATGGAGTTATTTAAGAAATCTTTATATAGAGATCCCTAGTAACTGAAATGTTAACTGTTTGCTTTCAGAAAACAGCAAACCTTTGCCAGAATATCCAAGTAAAATGGGCAAAAAAATTAAATTTAGTAGAGTCATAAATCCAAGTGAGCTAGGACAGGAGATTTTTTTTCCTGTAGCTGCTTGATGCAGACACATGTCACCATTATCTCCATGCATAACTTTTCCCACTTGACACACTTTTATGGGAGCTAGTTTGGTAAGAAAGTATGGTTCTAACTGGAGAATCAGTAAGTTTATCTCTCCACCTTAGTCTTTCAGTATTCACGGTGGTCATGCTACCCAGTAATTGAAGAGTTTCTGATAGAAGTCATAAAACTTTATGATGGTTAGATAATGTGATAAATTTGCCCCAGGATGAAAATTTCTACCTTATGATCTCATTAGGTAGAAGAAAGAAAGCCTTTGGGAGGTGTGAAAGGAAAATATCTTGGGTCCCTAAAATCACTAAGCTAAAGGGAAAATTCAAGCTGGAAACTGCTTAGAGAAAACCTGCCTCCCGTTCTGTTCAAAGTCATCCCTCTGATCACTGAGATAAATACATATGTGATTGCCTCCTTTGGAAAGGCTAATCAGAAACTCAAAAGAATGCAACAATTTGTCTGTCATTTACGCATGAGCTCGAAGCCCTCTCTCCACTTTTAGTTGTCTCGCTTTTGCGTGGAATTGTCCTACCTTTTTAGACTGAACCAGTGTTCATTTTACATATGTTGATTGGTGTCTCATGTCTCCCTAAAATATGTAAAATGAAGCTGTGCTCTGACCACCTTGGGTACATGTCATCAGGACCTCCTGAACTGTGTCAGTGGTGTACATCCTCAACCTTGGCAGAATAAACTTTCTAAATTAACTGAGAACTGTCTCACATTTTCAGGGTTCACAGAGGACAGATGAAAGCAAAGATCAACATTGTGAGAATCAGAAAAAAATGAATTTTAAAATTTATCAAATTTTTAAGTTAGGGTGTTTTTAAATGTAATATCTCTCTCTTCCCATGGTCCTCCTATTAAGAATAATTTTAAACACTAGACATCATGTATAAAACAAGTATGAAAAGACTCTGAAGATGAAGAAAAAATTTAGTAAAGTTAGGGACCTCTGGACAAGAGAAACAAGGTGATATTGAGTTGTCTGAGTATTTTTGTTTCTGTTTCATGTATCCCAGCCTGAGAGCTGAAGATGGAAACCCAAAATGACCACTGACTGAAAAAGAAATTAGAAAAGAAAGCTTGTTCTCTAGCCAAAATATAAGGACAGGAGAAGCATGGCAAGAAAAAAAACTTCTTGACAATAACCTCTCTATTCCCTCTCTATTCCAGCCAAACAAAACAGAAAGTAAGGTGTTGCCCCATTCTCACCCATCCTATTTAAGGACTACTAGACCTAGATATCCCCCCACAAAAGGATCTAACAAGTTGCCTCCAGAACCTCACTGTGATATTATCAGAGAAGATCAAATGGGGAGAATGTGGTCTTCTGCCCCACCAGGCTATAAGGAGGTTCACTTTTTCCTCTCAGCTTAAATGGTGTCTTAGGAGGTCTAATGCAAAGTCAGGACTTTCACCATCACTCAGCTATAGAGAACCTGGACCCACTACATTGTCAGTAAGGATCACCTGAGAAACAAATTGCCAACAGTAGCCCTGCAGTAAAAAGGAAGGAGCCCCCCTATTCCCATCACTCAAATGTCAATAGAGGTCAAGTGAGGAATCCTCAACTTCTACCTGCAAATAGCAGTAATAAGGTGGTGCCCTCTATCCCCTACCAGAGAAGAGAAATACTGTTAAAACATAAGTTTTAAGTAAAATCCAGAGTTTCACAGCACAATACAAAAATGTCTGCGTTTTAATAAAAAAATCACTTATCATGCCAAGAACCAGGAAGATGTCAAACTGAATTTTAAAAAACACTCAGTTTTTGCAGCGAGCTGAGATCGTGCCACTGCACTCCAGCCTGGACAACAGAGTGAGACTCTATCTCAAAAAACAAACAAAAAACCACCAATTGATGGCAAGTTGACAACAATATATGAAAATAATTGTGTAACATGACTGATATTTTTTGGCTGTGTCCCCACCCAAATCTCATCTTGAATTGTAACTCCCTCAATTTCCATGTGTTGTGGGAGGAACCCAGTGGGAGGTAATTGAATCATGAGGACAGGTCTTTCCTGTGCTGTTCTCATGATAGGGAATAAGTCTCATAAGATGTGACTGTTTTAAAAATGGGAGTTTCCGCCAGGCATGGTGGCTCATGCCTGTAATCCCAGCACTTTGGGAGGCCAAGGCGGGTGGATCACGAGGTCAGGAGATCGAGACCATCCTGTGTAACATGGTGAAACCCCGTCTCTACTAAAAATACAAAAAAAATTGCTGGGCGTGGTGGTGGGCGCCTGTAGTTCCAGCTGCTCAGGAGGCTGAGGCAGGAGAATGGCATGAACCCAGGAGGCAGAGCTTGCAGTGAGCTGAGATGGCACTACTGCACTCCAGCCTGGGCGACAGAGCAAGACTCTGACTCAAAAAAAAAAAAAAAAAAAAATGGGAGTTTCCGCCAGTCGTGGTGGCTTATGCCTGTAATCCCAGCACTTTGGGAGGCCGAGGTGGGTGGATCAAGAGGTCAGGAGAACGAGACCATCTTGACTAATATGGTGAAACCCCGTCTGTACTAAAAATACAAAAAATTAGCTGGGCATGGTGGCAGGTGCTTGTAGTCCCAGCTACTAGGGAGGCTGAGGCAGGAGAATGGCGTGAACCCGGGAGGCGGAGCTTGCAGTGAGCCGAGATGGTGCCACTGCACTCCAGCCTGGGCGACAGAGTGAGACTCTGCCTCAAAAAAAAAAAAAAAAAAAAAAAAAAAAGGAGTTTCCCTACACAAGTTCTCCCTCTTGCTACTGCCATGTAAGAAGTGGCTTTTGCCTTCCTCCATGATGGTGTGACCTCCCCAACCACATGGAGCTGTAAGTCCATTAAACCTCTTTCATTTTAAAACTGCCTAGTCTCAGGTATATCTTTATCAGTAGTGTGAAAACAGACTAATACAGTAAATCGATACAAGTAGTGCTGAAAAGATACCCAAATATGTGGAAGCAACTATGGAACTGGGTAACAGGCAGAGGTTGGAACAGTTTGGAGGGCTTAGAAGAAGACAGAAAAGCGTGGGAAAGTTTGGAACTCCTAGAGATTTGCTGAATGGCTTTGACCAAAATGCTGATAATAATACGGATGATGAAATCCAGGCTGAGATGGTCTCAAATAGAGATGAGAAACTTGTTGGGAACTGGAGCAGAGGTAACTCTTGTTATGTTTTAGCAAAGAGATTGGCAGCAATTTGCCCCTGTACTAGAGATCTGTGGAACTTTGAACTTGAGAGAGATGATTTCCAGTATTAGGCAGAAAAATTTCTAAGCAGCAAAGCATTGGGAACTGGAGTAAAGGTGACTCTTGTTATGTTTTAGCAAAGAGATTGGTGGCAATTTTGCCCTGCCCTAAAAATTTGTGAAACTTTGAACTTGAGAGAGATGATTTAGGGTATCTAGCAGAAGAATTTTCTAAGCAGCAAAGCATTCAAGAGGTGACTTTGGTGCTGTTAAAAGCATTCAGTTTTATAAGGGAAGCAGGCCATAAAAGTTCAGAAAATTTGCAGCCTGAAAACATGAAATAAAAGAAAATTCTATTTTCTGAGGAGAAATTCAAGCAGACTGCATACATTTGCATAAGTAACAAGGAGCCAAATGTGAATCCCCAAAACAATGGAGACCTTATCTCCAGGGCATGTCAGAGGTCTTCATGGCAGCCTCCCATCACAGCCCTGAAGGCCAAGGAGGAGGAAAATATGGTTTTGTGGGTAGGGCCCAGGGTGCCCATCCTGTGTGCAGTCTAGGGATTTGGTGCCCTGCATCCCAGCCACTCCAGCTATGATTAAAAGGGGCCAAAGCACAGCTCAGACCTTGGCTTCAGAGGGTGCAAGCCCCAAGTCTTGGCAGCTCCACTTGGTATTGAGCCTGTGGGTGCACAGAAGTTAAGAACTGAGGTTGGGAACCTCTGCTTAGATTTCAGAGGATGTATAAATATGCCTGGATATCTAGGCAGAAGTTTGCTTCAGTGTAGAGCCCTGTTAAAGAACCTCTGCTAGGGCAGTGAGGAAGGGAAATGTGGGGTTGGAGGCCTCAAACAGAGTCCCTACTGGGATACCACCTGTGAGCTGTGAAAAGAGGGTCACCATCCTCCAGACCCCAGAATGGTAGATCCACCAACAGACAGCGTATAGTGTGCATCTGGAAAAGCTGTAGACACTTAACACCAGTCCGGAAAGCTGCCAGGACGGGGCTATTCCCTGCAAAGCCACAGGGGAGGAGCTTCCCAAGAATGTAGGGACCCACCTCTTGCATCAGCATGACCTGGATGTGATACATGGAGTCAAAGGAGATTATTTAGGAGCTTTAAGATTTGACTGCCCCACTGGATTTAGGACTTGCATGGCACCTGTAGTCCCTTTGTTTTGGCCAATTCCTCCCATTTGGAATTGCTGTATTTACCCAATGCCTGTACCTCCACTGTATCTAGGAAGTAACTAACTTGCTTGTGATTTTACAGGCTCTTAAGCAGAAGGGACTTGCCTTGTGTCAGATGAGGCTTTGGGCTGTGGACTTTTGAATTAATGCTGAAATGAGTTAAGACTCTGTGGGACTGTTGGGAAGGCATGATTGGTTTTGAAATATGAGGACATGAGATTTGAAAGGGTCCAAGGTGGAATGATATGTGCTAGCTGTGTCCCCACTCAAATCTTACCTTGAATTGTGACTCCCACAATTCTCATGCATCAGGGGAAGATCCCAGTGGGAGGTAATTGAATCATGGGGTGGATCTTTCCCATGCCGTTCTCTTGGCAGTGAATAAATCTCATGAGATCTGATGGTTTTAAAATGGGAGTTTCCCTGCACAAGCCCTCTTTCTTGCTGCCACCATGTAAGAAGTGCCTTTTGCCTTCCTCCATGATGGTGAGGCCTCCCCAACCAGGTTGAATGGTAAGTTCATTAAAACTCTTTCTTTTGTAAATTGCCCAGTCTTGGATATGTCTTTATCAGCAATGTGAAAATGGACTAATACAATGACCAACTTGACTTTATTCCAGGATGCAATACTAGTTCAATATTCAAAAATAAATCAATGAAATTCACCATATCATCAGTCTGAAAAAGAAAGATCACAGGATCATACAAAAGAAAGCCAAAAAAAATTTTTTTAAATATATCAATTAAGGAGAAAATAAAATAAATTACAGAAAACTAGGAATAGAGGAGAACTTCCTCTACTTTATAAAAAGTATCTACAAAAATACTTCAGCTAACATTATGCTTAATGGTAAAAGCCTGAATGCTCTTCCTCTAAGATTGGCAACAATGAAAGGATTTCTGTTTTCACCATTGTTATTTTAACATAATGTTCAAAGTTTTAGCCTGTGTTGCAAGACAAGAAAACAAATTAAAGCGTTTACAGATTAGAAAGACATAAATAAAACTGATCCTATTTTCAGGTGACATAATTGTATGTAGAAAATTTAAAACAATCTATCAGTAAAACTTCTAGAACTAATAAGTAAGTTCAGCCAAGGTCAGAGGAAATAAGAAAGACAAATTTAATAATACTGTTATATCCTACCAATAAACACCAAAACATTAAAAATGCAGTGCCATTAAAATCACTCAAAAAAGGAAACAGATGTAAAGATAATAAAATGTATACGACACATATTGTTAAAACTACATAATTATAATGAAGAAATCAAAGATCTAAATACTTTGAGTGACATATCATTTACGTGAAGAAGATATTCAACATTATTAAATATGTCAGTTCTCCTCAAATTGATATAAAGGTTTAATTCAAATTTTGCCAAAATTGCAACAAGAATTTTTTTAGTCAGGATAGACAAGATTATTCTAAAATTTATATGGAAAGTCAAAAGGACTAGAACAACTAAAACAATTTTGAAAAGGAAGAATATATTGGGATAAATTAGTCTACACTATTTTTAAACATACACCTATAGTACTCAAGACTGTGTGGTATTGGCAGAAGTATATGCACATAACTATTAGGACAGAATAATGAAACCAGAAATAGACTCACACAGATATGTCCAACTGACTTTTGACAAAAGTTCAAAACAATTCAATTAAGAAATATAGCTTTTCAATGAATGATGCTGGAGTTAGTGGACAGTCTTTGGGAAAAGTAAAAATGTTCCTTGACCTGAACTTTATATTTTATGCAAAATTTAACTAAAAATAGATTAAAGGCTAAACCATAAATTACAAAATGGTAACGCTTTTAGAAATAAACATAGGAAATATATTTCAGGATCTAGTTCTAGACAAATAACTTTTAGACTTGACAACAAAATCATGACTTATAAAAAGGAAAATAAATAATTAAGTTAATCAAAATTAAAACTTCTGTGGTTCCATACAAATTTTAGGATTGCTTTTTCTCTTTCTGTAAAAATGTCAGTGGAATTTTGATAGGAATTTCATTGAATCTATAGATTTTGGGGATTGTATTGACATTTTTGTAATATTAATTCTTCCAATCCATGGACATGATATCTTTCAATTTACTTGTGTGTAATTTTTTATCAATGTTTTATAGTTTTCAGCATACATATTTTTTACTTAAATTTATTGAGCATTTTATTTTTTGTTATTTTACATATTGTTAATGGAATTATTTTCTTAATTTTTTTGAATAGCTAATTGTTATTGTATAGAACACTGCTCATTTATGCATGTTGATTTTGTATTCTGCAACTTTACTAGATTAATTTATTCATTCTAAACAATTTTTTGGTAAAGTCTTTAACATTTTCTACATATAAAATCATGCCATCTGCAAACAGAGACAAGTTAACTTCTTCTTTTCCAATCTGGATGCCTTTTATACATTTCTCCCACCTAAGAACCCCAGTAGCCAAAGCAAACTTGAGCAAAATGAACAAAGTTGGAGGCACTTACACTACCTGATTTAAAAATACACTACAAAGCTATAGCATTTACTCAGAATAATACTGTCATGAAACAGCCATCAGAAAATGGAACAGAATAAAGATCACAGAAATGAATCTATGCATTTATGGTCAATTGATTGTCAGCAAAGGTGCCAGGAACACATACAGGGGAATGGAAAATATCTTTAATAAATGGTATTGGAAAAACTAAAGTAAAATAATTAAAGTGGATCCTTATCTCACACCATAGACAAAAATCAACTCAAAATAGATAAAAGGCTTAAATATAAGACCCAAATCTATAAAACTACTAAAAGAAAACATAAGAGAAATGCCAATTCAAATCAAAATGAGGTATCACCTCACCCCTGTTAGAAGGGTTATGATCAAAAGGATGAAAAACATCAAGTGTTGGGCAGAATGGAAAGAAAGAGAACCCTTGAACATTGTTGGTGAGAATCTTAGTACAGTAATTATTAAAATCAGTATGAAGTTTCCTCAAAAAGTTAAAAACAGAACTACCATATGATTCAAGATTCAATAATCCTACTACTGAGGAAATATCCAAAGCAAATGAAATAAATATTTTGAAGTGATAGCCGTACTCCCATGTTTATTGCATCATCATTACCAATGGCCAAGATATAAAATCATTTTAAGTATTCATCAAAGAATGAGTGGATAAATAAAATGTGGTATATATACACAATGTAATACTATTCATCCTTTAAAAGAAGGAAATCCTGTCATTTGAAACAATATGGAAGAACCTAGAGGACATTAATTAAGTGAAAAAAGCCAGGCACAGAAAAACACATACTGCATAGACTCTATTATGTGTTGAAACTAATAAAGTTGAACTCATAGAAGCAAAGAATGTAAAGGTGATTACCAGAGGCTGGGGGTTGGAGAGATTGGGCATATGTCTGTGAAAAGATATAAAATTTTAGGTAAATAGGAAGAATAAATTAAATTGATCTATTGTACATCATGGTGACTACAGTTAACAGTATATTGTATATTTGAAAATCACTGAGAGTCGATTTTAAGTTTTCTAACCCCACGCAAAAAAAAGGATAAATTTGCAAGATAATCCTATATTAATTAGCTTGATTTAACTATTCCACAAAGTATACATACATCAGAACATCTGTAGCACACCTTAAATATATAGTTTTTGTCAATTAAAAATAAGTAAATTCATAAATAAATAAAACACCCTACAGAGAGGATACAATTACAAGCTACAGACTGGGAGAAAATAGTTACAAAGCACATATTTGACAAAAGACTAATATTTTTATGTAAGGAGCTCTCAAAATTAAATGATAACCAAAAAGTCTAAGTAGAAAATGCGCAAAAACATGAAGAAGCATTTCATTGCAAAGAATGTAAGAATAAAAAATGAGCACATGAAATTATATACAACATTATAGCTATGAGGTAATTGCAGATTTAAACCCCAGTGAAATATCACTACACATCTATTAGAATGACAAAGATAAAAAACAGTGATACTACCGGTTCCAGGGAAGGACCATACATACAAAGCAAACCACAGAGCAGAAGGCACTGAGAAGCCAAAGTGTGAAGCAGACAAATCTAGTTTGTTAGTAAAGGATGTTTAATTGGGGTTTCCAGAGAGAAGTGTGGTCTCGGTTTAAATGGGAGAATTTACAGAGAGAAGTGTGGCCACCCAGGACTGATATACCATAGGGAAAGGTTGTACATGCTCTATAGAAACAATTAAAAGCAGTCCTCCAGAAAAAATGCTAGATGTGTTATAGCCTTTATGTGTGATAAAATCAAGATTGAACATGTTCTTACACTAAGAACAGTAAATAAAGTAGGAATCAGGAGGCATTCAAGGAACTGGGGCTAACAATAAGTAAACATGATGGATTAGCATCCAAGATGGAGTCATTTTTGTCTCCACACTCCACCTCTCTAATCCTGGTCTTACAATCTCATGTACTCACCTCTTCTGAGATAGTCCCTGAGTCTCCGTGGGGTGGGGGTGGGGGATGCTGTAGTTATTCTGATGGTGTGGATGACACGTTGCATCAATTCATTTCCTACTTGTGATGTATGTTAACATCATGTCCTCAGGATCCAAACCTACAGACATAAACAGAGAAGCAAGAGGAACAGAAGGCAATAGGCAGAAATAGAAGTGTTTAGGCAAGGCAGTTCTTCCCCATCAAGCGGCATGACAGTGGTATCTTCATCTCTGTTGGTGCGGACATAGGATTATGGGCTGGGGTTGCATATCAAACATGTTACTCAAGGGGCTAGGGTGCTGGTATTATTTGTAAGATTACAGGGGCAGCAAAGGACCATGTCAAGTAGCCAAAAAGAGTGCCCTTAAAAAGGGGCTGTATTCCAGTGTATTGGTATGTGAAACATTTTGGCTTAGACTCAAACAGGGTCAATGGATGCCACTTTAGTTGGCCATGGAATTCCTTGATCTCTGGCAAGAAATACTCTGTCCAACTTGGGTGAAGTAGGCAGTTCCACACCCATGCAAGTATCCCCTCCCCTGGCTCAAGGACTTGGGGAGTCCCAAATAACATTTAGCATTGTTCTTTTATCAGCTCCAGTAGGAATATATCTGGTAAGACCTTCTTTACAACTATGGATAATAGTCCTTCCTCTAAGGTGGTCCTGAGTCCTTAATATGGTGCCAACCCCATAGTAGTGTCAACTGAATTAGAGTTCTTAATGGCTTGAGGCACAAACTTCACCAACTTATGAAAGATATAGGATTGTGAAAGTGCTAGCAGTTTTGCCTTCAAAATGCCATTTTTCCTTTCAATCAACCCCCCCGATTGGGGATTATATGGCAAATGAAATCTCCAGTCTATAACATTTTCATATGTCTAATCTTAGACATCCTGTCCAGTGCAAATGTGTGCCTGGGTTGCTATCAGTGCATCAAGAACATTCACACATGACATTTAATTCCTCCAAGCTCTAACGGTGGCTGTTTTGTTTGTTTGTTTTGCAAAGAAAAGCCTGCAACAATCCTGTTGTGGTATCTACACACATTAATGCACGCTTCTCTCCCTAGCTTACTAGGAGGGGTTGAAGAGGGTCTATCCGCCAGTCTCTTATAGGGACAGCTATCTTATGTATGTGTCTCGTATAGGTAGAATATAGCAGGGGCACAAATGAGAACAAACTAAGCACTTTGCTACAGCTGCCACAAAATCTGCATAGCAGAGGTACAATCCATCTGGCCTTGTTATTTGCTAGTCCACTTCTACACTGCAATGCCTACTATGTTTATGTTCCCAATAAGCTACCTGCCAGGATTAAGAGAGATCCAGTGTTCTCGTTTTTGCTGGAGTATCAGCCTTCATGTTACCAGAAGGTGAACCTGACTAGTGTGCTGAAGTATGATACACAATTAGGCTTGCAGGGGGTTCTTGTAGCCTTTCTTTAATGTCTTTTCACATAGCAGCCCTTTATAAGGGTTTTTAAAGCACATACAAATCATCTCAGGCTCATTGAGCAAGACAAGTTGTAAGATGCTTAAATACTGCTCGACTATTTGTACAGAGAACTGTAGGCCATAGCTCATGGGTACAAAGGAACCATGCAGCTCAGAATTCTACACATTAACTGCTTTGTTGCATTCCCATCTCAAACCAGATGGTTATCTGTCTGCCGTTGTATAGCTGCTGTTGTTCATACATGAGCGTTATCTTGGCTCGCCCCATCTGCGTACCAGGTGTTTTCAGAAAGGGTGGCCATGCCTTCCTGTATCGCTGGAGGGATCTCCAGTGGGGACTCCACAATAGCAGCAGCCTTGTATTTTTCGTAGGTCGGTGACTTATCTTTTGAATTGTAGGAGTGCGCACAATGCATCAAGTTGTTGCTGTAGCAATGACAAATCTTCAGAGGTTAGCATAGTATCATCAGTATAATGCCTCTAAGTTGGGCTGTAAAGGGATGCTAAAAAAGGTGTTAGCCAAATTTAACACAGCATAAGTGCCAGTATTTTGTATTATTTATTCTATCACTAGAGATACATTAGGTAGAGCAGTGTGTATCTTGGAAACTACTTTAGTTCTGAGTAGTCTACTGTCATATGCCAGGCGGCATCAGGTTTTCTTATTGGCCATACAGAGCTATTAAAGGAGCTCTGGGCAGGACAAGTAATATTAACTTTGGCTGGTTCCTGTATGGTGGGGAGGGTGCAAAGAAACTGGATCACTCATATATTGCTGACTGGAATGTAAAATGGTGCAGCCACACTGAAAAAAGTTTGACAGTTTCCTACTAAATTAAATAAACAACTACCACACAATCCAGAAATTACATTTACCCTGGAGAATTGAACATTTATGTTTCCATAAAACCTTATATATAAAATATTATAGTATCTTTATTTATAATAACCAAAAACTGAAAACAACTCAAATGTCCTTCAACAGATGAATAGTTAAAGTTACTGTGGTACATGTATACCACAGAATAGTAGTCCCTCAAAAGGAACAAATCATGAATACGTGCAACAACCTGGATGAGTTTCCAGAGAATGTTGCTAAGTGGAAAC
Source organism: Piliocolobus tephrosceles (assembly GCF_002776525.5). Classification (NCBI taxonomy): domain Eukaryota; kingdom Metazoa; phylum Chordata; class Mammalia; order Primates; family Cercopithecidae; genus Piliocolobus; species Piliocolobus tephrosceles. Next base: position 17,528,866 of record NC_045443.1, read on the forward strand.
AAATAAAAAGCTCCAAAGTCACATACTGTTTGATTCCATTTATATAATATTTTTAAAACAAAATGATAGAAATTGAAAATGAGGATTAGTTGTCAGAGGTGAAAAAAGAGGATGCGGGTTTGAGGGAAGTGGGAGTGGCGATTAAGTAGCAACATAAAGGATCATTATGCTTATGGAAATGTTCTTGTATCTTGAGTGTATCAATGTCAATATACTGGTTATGATATTATATTATAGTTTTACAAGATATTACCATGGGAGAAATTGGAAAAAGAGTACATAGGGTTTCTCCATATTTTTTATTATAAAAGCTTATGAATCGACAATTATTTCCATTAAAAATTAAAAATTACTTTAAAATATACTGTTTGTTGCATGTAGAAGCTCTCTGTTTTATATATATATATATATACACACACATATATAAAATATATATTACTCCCCACCACACACACACACACACACACACATAAAGGATGGATCTTCAAGATTTTTATGAATACCTGTGAACAGTTTTGATTTATTGGATTGTGGATGTTCTTTTTTTTTTTTAGCATTAATATTTATTTTTAAATTATCACTTGTCAAAATGCGTTTAACTCTTTAAGGAGGGAAATAGCAAGATGATGAAGTTGTTTCAGAACAGTGTAGGATATATAGAAGTATATGTAACTCCTGACAGAAAAAACCTGGTATAAAAATGTAAACTTACATACAAAACTGATCAATGCACAGTAGGGCAATGCAACTATAACTCTGTGTTCTGATCTTTTCTCTTGGACAGAAGTCATTTGGATGTCTGTAAGACAAAATTCATTTATGTCACTCTCAGACAAGAATCTGTCTCTTGGCCATTTCTTTTCAACAAGTTAATCTTTGTCCTTACAGAGTTGTAAAATGCCTTAATCGATAGTAAACAATATATATGTAAAAAGAGGATACATACTTATAAAGAATGAGATACTATTTGGATCTCTTATTAGGCAATGACACAAAATAATAGTTCTCCCTTTGCCTATTTCCAAGTTTCAGACTTGTTTTTCCTTAGTGTACCACTCCTAATGATTTCAACTAGTCTCTGAAGATTTTTTTTTGACTTTTAAGTTCGGAAATACGTGTGCAGGTTTGTTATATAGGTAAATTTGTGTCATGGGGATTTGTTGTACAGATTATTTCATCACCGAGGTATTAAGCCCAGTACCCATTAGTTGTTTTTCCTGATCCTGTGCCTCCTCCCACCCTTTCTCCTGCAACAGGCCCCAGTGCATGTTGTTTCCCTCTCTGTGCTCATGTATGCTCATAATTTAGCTCTCACTTACAAGTGAGAACATGTTGTAGTTAGGATTTTGTTCCTGCATTAGCTTGCTAAAGATAATGGCTTCCAGCTCCATCCACGTTTCTGCAAAGGATGTGATCTTGTTCTTTTTTGGGAAATTTTATTTTTTATTTTTTATTTTTTATTATACTTTAAGTTCTAGGGTACATGTGCATAACGTGCAGGTTTGTTACATATGTATACCTGTGCCATGTTGGTGTGCTGCACCCATCAACTCGTCAGCACCCATCAGTTCATCATTTATATCAGGTATAACTCCCCAATGCAATCCCTCCCTCCTCCCCCCTCCCCATGATAGGCCCCAGTGTGTGATGTTCCCCTTCCCGAGTCCAAGTGAACTCATTGTTCAGTTCCCACCTATGAGTGAGAACATGCGGTGTTTGGTTTTCTCTTCTTGTGATAGTTTGCTAAGAATGATGGTTTCCAGCTGCATCCATGTCCCTACAAAGGACGCAAACTCATCCTTTTTTATGGCTGCATAGTATTCCATGGTGTATATGTGCCACATTTTCTTAATCCAGTCTGTCACTGATGGACATTTGGGTTGATTCCAAGTCTTTGCTATTGTGAATAGTGCTGCAATAAACATACGTGTGCATGTGTCTTTGTAGTAGAATAATTTATAATCCTTTGGGTGTGGATGTTCTATAATAAAATTTTAAATACATTGAATACATTTGAATGGAAAATTAAACTTATGTTAAAATGACCACATTTTATAAGATGTCATAAAAATCCAATTTTGTTTTGTTTTACTTTGGCTAATCAGTTACTTTTAAGTAAAAAAAAAAAAATATGAAAAATCTAAAAGAATGCTATATGGTTACAAGGCATGGCATTTAGTGCAATTTGTGTCAAAAAGTATAAGTGGAAGTCAAAATCTTCAAATTTAAATAATGAAACACAAAATGCATGTTCTAGGTTGTCAACTGACAACTTTTCAGTTAGCTGACATGTGCACTGTAGGTGTAAAATCAAATTTTATTTTTAGACACTTGCAGGCTGCTTACTGATTAGAAGTTGAGAATCATTTATCTTTTATCACTTTAAACAACTTTCTATTTGTGGGCCAGGCCAAGGTAACTTAGATAAAAGAAGGCTCAAGCTAATAGCTAGAAAAAATGTAAGAAAAGAAAGAAAAACTTTCTCATGCTATGTAAAGACCTTCACTCTAATGGATATCTACTAGGTGTTAAAAATGTATAGTACTTATATTGGACAGATATCAGGATCAGCACCTTTTATTGTTATCATTATTTTAAGATGTAAGGGTTTCGTGATGCTAGATAGGCAATATTTAACGGGAATTGTCCTGGAACACTATCAACAAAGTGAAGCGGCAAGAGGAAAAGGTAATTTTCTGGCTTCCGATTTCTGTTTCCCAGAGGTTGCCCTAGTAGATAGCTTTGTTTAGCATAAGTTGATTTTTAAAAAAGTCAACAAAAACACCTATCTTCTTATGTTCTTCTTTGGCCCA
>NC_045443.1:17840098-17872541 GCF_002776525.5 Piliocolobus tephrosceles
TGGGGAGTTATACCTGATATAAATGATGAATTGATGGGTGCTGACGAGTTAATGGGTGCAGCACACCAACATGGCACATATATACATATGTAACAAACCTGCACGTTATGCACATGTACCCTAGAACTTAAAGTATAATAAATAAGTAAAAAAATAAATAAATATATAAAAAAAAATCTGTTGAAGTCCCAGTTCTCAGTTCTAGAGAATGTGATATTATTTGGAAATAAGATCATTGCAGGTTAATTAGTTAAGATGAGGTTATACTGAAGTCAAGTGGTCCTCTTGACCGTTACAACTGGTGTCCCTGTAAGAAGACAGCCATGTGAAGACAAGAGTCACAGGTAGAACTTCATGTGAAGATGGAGGCAGAGATGTGATGCATTTGTAAGCCCAGAAATCCCAAGGAGTGCCAGCTACTACCAGAAGCTAGTAAAAAACGCATGGACCAGATTTTCCCTTGGTGCCCTTGTAAGGAACCAACCCTACCCTCTACCAACATCTTGACTTGTAGCTTTGAAACGTGTGAGGCAATACATTTCCATTGTTTTAAGCCACCATTTTGTGGTACTTTGTTATCTCAGCTCTAGAATACTAATGTACAACCTCACAGAATTTCAAGCTGATTTACTCTTTTAATGAGATCATGCTACTCAGACTTGTTGAGCAGCAAATAGCACAAACCCTAAGATGCTTTAGTAAGACACTTATATGACAATAAAATCCAAAAACATCAAGAGATGGGCACAGTGATATAGTTTCTGGTGAAACAGTTTGATTAAGGTGAAGTATGGAAGCTGGTATTAGAAATATTGTAAAGGAAAACAAAATTTACATGAGAATTTTTAATAACATGAAAAACAGCATAAAATTGATCTTATTTTTTACAACAGTGTATTCTTTTTAGAATAGTTTTTTCATACATTAATTCTATTTCTTATGTTTCTGTTACTTTTTTTAATGCTTACTATTTTATTTTTGAGATGTATATATACATATTTTTAAAGGCATTGGCCTAATTGACATGACAATGAGACTGTCAAAGAATATTTTAAAAAACCACTGGCCAGGCGCTGTGGCTCACACCTGCAATCCCACCACCCTGGGAGGCAGAGGTGGGTGGATCACCTGAAGTCAGGAGTTCAAGACCAGCCTGGCCAACAGAGCAAAACACTGCCTCTACTAAAATTACAAAAATTAGCCAGGTGTGGTGCATGCCTATAGTCCCACCTACTTGGGAGGCTGAAGCAGGAGAATCTCCTGAGCCTATTTCTATACTAGACTAAGAGATTGTAATATTCTAAAATATTAACCATACTTTCCTCTTAGGTAATAAACAATATATGCTTGATGTTTAACTTTATAGACTCAACAAGTATTTTAATGTTTCAAGGATTTCTATTATATATACAAGTAACTAATACTTGTTGATGAGTTGTTTCCACTTTCAAGTTTTAAAGATATTAAAGTTGAAATCTTATAAAAGGATTGCAAAATGTATGCAATAAAGCAGACATTTTTATAAAAGAAAGGATGGAGATGTAAGTAAGATATTGAAAAGCACATTTATAATTGTAAACAGTTGTATCTGAGAATAGTTTGTAGGTATGTGACTGTCTGAGAGTGTTGGGTCCAAACCAAAGCAAAGTATTTATCCTAGCAGAATCTCTTCACCTCTTATTGTGGCCTGAAAGCAGCACTTTAAAATCCTCTGTAGGTTTGTAAGAGGTCACTCTCTCCTCGACTTACAAGTAGGACAAGAGAAAGCAAGTTCTAAAGAACAGGTTAACCCCTGACCCTGAAAACATCACTGTAGTGATTAGTAACAGAAGTTGTTTCTTTTCAGGGAAGAAAATACTTCTTTTGGTATCCTCATTGTATTTTTCCTGGAGGCAAACCTAGATCAAATTTTGAGAAATCTATAACTCTGTAATTCTATTATTTAAATTCCAATTATACAAGTAGAATAGATTAGGTAGAAAAATGTCATTCCTTGCTCAGGGCTACATTAGAAATCCCTGTTACAGGTAGAATTGGAACACAAGCCTCTCTCACAGTATTCACCGTCCCGTTTCTATCTATCATATTCTTTCATTTACCTAAACAGCTTTTTCGCATATTTAAATATATTTTAAAGGGTAAAACCTACCAATGTATAATCTCATTTTCCATGTCTTATAAGACAGACTGCTCTCCACAGTCTCAGAAGTGATGAGAAAAATTCTTCAAATCATGATATCATGAATTTAATGTCATCAAAAGAAAGATTCCTCATGCTAAAAGCAGGTGCACCGGTGTGAATATGTGGCTGTCCCATATTGAGGAGCCATATATTTCACAGTGAGGCTCTACATAGAGAAATAAACAGCCATATGGCAAACAAACTTACTTTTTACTGCTTCATTTTATTTGTTTCAAAATAGTGCAGTGCCACAAATCCAGAATATTAACAACGCTCCATCTGGAGAAATGTAAGTTTTGGAGCCCTGAACCAGCACGTTAGCATTCCCACAAAACTTCCGATCTTCAATCCACTGCAAACTTGGAACCAGCTTTATGTCAACCCAGCATGTCTTTCTAATGCAATGCTAGTGGCTCAATTAAAATGTTTATAAAATGGAAAAAAAAAAAAAAACTTAATTCTGGAAAGATGTTAAAAATCGGCCTGCTTGCATACACGTCGAATAGACTGCGTTACAATGTTCATTAATAAATATCTTTGTAAATATAGTTAGCTTTATTTATCTCTATTTTGGAAATAAAAAGAAACATAGAGCTGTCTGGATACAAATGTCTGATCTGCATTTAGAAACCTAGGTCTTTAGATTAGAAATAAATGACTGATGCTTGCTTCACTAGTTCAACAGAAATTTATTTATATTTTCTAGGCAGAGAACAGGATAACAAAATGAAGAAAAGGTGTCCTACCATCTCAGGATATTTTACTAAATATAAGTATTTATAATAGATTGTAGAGGATTCAATTTCTGTCCGATACATGCTTTATTCGATGATAAGTTAAACGCACTAATTGGTGGCTATGTATTTCTTTACTTGCCTATTGGAAAGAAGAATGTGGAAGTTACAGAATTAGGGCAGGAAAACCAATAACAATCAAATGAAATTCAGGGTTATTATTTGGGAAAAGTCCTTGCATATTGTCATATTGTTGTCAAATATGCTAAATAGTAATGTACACATATATATACACACACACATATATGCTAGTGTATATATGTGTATGCTACTATATATGCTAGCATATTTATGTGTGTATATATTAGTATGTATATATACTAGTGTATATATACATACGTGTGTGTATATTAGTGTATATATACATACGTGTGTGTATATATACTAACTTATATATGTGTCTGTGTATATATATTAGTATGTATGCTAGCTAGTATATATGTCTATTATATGGCTTTGGTATGTTATATATATGTTTTTGTTTTGGTTTAGTTTTTAAATGTGTTTAGTTTCCCTTTAAAATGTTTTAAGGATATTAAAAATTGTAAAGAATTACCAACAATGCGTAAAATATACACATCATTTGATAGATATTTATAAAAGGAATGCTCATGTAACAATCTGTTCATGTGCTTGTACCTGTAACATAGGTACAGAAATAGAACATTGGCAGCAATGCAGAGCTGCTGCGTCCCTTTTTTTTTTTTGAGACAGAGTCTCACTCTATCTTTCAGGCTGGAGCGAAGTGGCACGATCTCGGCTCACCGCAACTTCCGGTGCAAGCGAGTCTCATGCTTCAGCCACCTAGTAGCTGGGATCATGGGTGTAGGCCACCATCTCCCGCTAAGTTTTGTATTTTTAGTAGAGACGGGGTTTCGCCATGTTCGCCGGGCTAGTGTCGAACTCCTGATCTAAAGTGATCTGCCCACCTCAGCCTCCCAAAGTGCTATGATTACTGAGCAACCAAGCCCGGCCTGTCTATGTATCCTTTTGTGATCCCAACCTTTTTTACAAAATGCCAGAAGGAAAAATTAAACTTGCTTATTATTGTTTCCATGTTCTTTGTTTTATCTTATGTATTAGTACTTACGTTTTCATTCCTAAATGATAGTTTAGTTCTGAGAATGACATTTTCCATAAATGTCAGATAGTAAATATTTTAGTCATTGCAGGGCGTAAGGTCTCTGTAACAGCTACTAGGTACTGCCACTGTAGTACAAAAATAGCCATAGAATGATAGACAAAAGTATGAATGTATTTATACTCAGCACAACAATTTACAGAAACAGATATAAGGCCAGATTTGATTCAGGGGCCATAGTTTCTGATTTCTACTTTGGTTTTCTCTGCTTTTCAATTTTATATAAACATAATTAAATCTTACTATTTTTGATTTTTAGCTTTTGTTTTTCTCACTTTTGTTTGTAAAATATGATCATTTAACTTGCAGTTTGTTCATTTTCATTGTCTTTTAATATTTCATTATATGAATATTCCATAATTTGTTTTTCTCATTGTACTGTTGATGAATGTTTGAGCTGTTTAAAGTTTCTGGTCATTTTATTGCTGCTATAAATTTTCTCATATAGGCATCCAAATGCACATGTGAATTTTAAAAGCATATATACTTATTAATATTATGAATATAATTATTGAGCCATAGGGTATGTGCAACTTCAAATATACTTGATAATGCCAATCTATTTTCCAAAGTGGTAAAATTGACTGGCACCATTCACCAAAATGGTATATGGGTTCCATTTTTTCCCTGTCCTTATAGATATATTCAATTTGTGGTAGATTTTCTATGAGTGCTTGAAAATACAGTTTACATAATATATCATTTTTAATCCCATTACTTTTACTCATTTTGTATTTTGTATTTTATATTTGTCTCTTGTAAGTAACATGTTGTTGGTATTTTTTTTCCCTATATTGGTATGCTTGTCATTAAACTGGAACATTTAGTACATTCATATGTAGTGCCATAGGTTCTTTGTTTATTTTATTTCACCCGTTTTGCTCAGCTTCTAGTAATTTTAAGTTTGGGATAATAAGATAAGAGTATCTAATTATTACTCATCTTTAAAAAAGAGTGGTCACTTTATTTCTAGGTTATTGTCAAGAGGATTTCCTAAGATGCTGAATTTTTGTGTCACTTTCAACTTTTACGTAAACTGTGGGTAAATGCCCTCAAGACAAAAGATACTTTATGTCTTTGATTTAATACTTATCTCTCCAGGTAAAGTTTATCCTCTTGTTGTGGTCTAGCCTCTTTCTATCATCAGTGTAACTACTCAATGTTGTTTAGAACTGTTTTTAATATTTTATCTACAAAAAATCTTTTTTTTTCATTGGCAGTTTGATTCAAATAATCCTGTCAATTATTACTGGAAAAAAAACAAAATCCAGAGAAAAACCTTATATCTAAATTTTAGTAGGTTTAGGGTAATGATTGGAAAATAGAAAGAAAATTATACAATTTATGATATAAACTATGAAAGGAGTTCAATATGCTCGCCATTTACCAAAAGGAAATAATAAGAAAATTTTCCATAGGTTACTAATAAGCCCAAGGAGATTGCAAAATTAAAAACTCTAGAAAAATGTTGGAAAGTTGTGGAGTACAATAAAATTGCTACTTGTTTACTTATAAGAAAAAAATATTAAAAATAAGGCCAGCTTTGAGTTTCCCCTGAACGTGCCTAAGCATGTTAGAAGGAAGTACCCAGATCTAGTCTCAACTTTCCTCAGAATTTCTCTTTGTTGGAAAAACACTAAAAGAAAATTCCCCAGTGAGAACTTTGTGTTGATCTTTGGCAAGTACACTAGGTAAAACGCATATGGAGCACAAAATAGGTGAGGTTTGTAAAAATATGTAAAGCAAAATATGGAATACTATCCATACTAATATCAAGCATATAAATAATTGAAATATTTACTAACCAAGATACTAACACCAAGCATATAAATAATGGACATATATTTATCATATAAATATTAATATTATTTTCAACAAATAAGGAAAGAGAACCTGACAAATCCATGGTCCTCAAGGCTATTTAATTTGGATGTTCCATGATGTGTGAGGAAGGGAGTGGTACTAAAAGAGCCCAGGGAGGCCGAGACGGACGGATCACGAGGTCAGGAGTTAGAGACCATCCTGGCTAACATGGTGAAACCCCGTCTCTACTAAAAAATACAAAAAGCTAGCTGGGCGAGGTGGCTGGCGCCTGTAGTCCCAGCTACTTGGGAGGCTGAGGCAGGAGAATGGCGTAAACCCAGGAAGCGGAGCTTGCAGTGAGCTGAGATCCGGCCACTGCACTCCAGCCCGGGCGACAGAGCGAGACTCTGTCTCAAAAAAAAAAAAAAAAAAAAAAAGAGCCCAAGCAATTAGGTGAAGGCAGATACAATTAGAAGGTCATTAAGAAAGTTTAGTTTTGGTAGAAGTCTGTCTGAGACTGCAGGAATGAAAGCTAGTTAAAAGTCATTGTTCCAGAGAGTTAAGGAGAGCTGCACTGGAATGAAGCTGAAAGAATGTGTTTCTTCACAAAGCAGATAAAACCAAGTTTAGTTTCCTCAAAAACCTACAGAGGAGAAAAGAGAAGATAGACAATCAACTCCCATGGCTGCAATTATCTAGAGATACCACTCTGGGTAAGCGAGTGTTGCTATCAAGCTTCTATGGATGTTTGAAGACTTTATTTTTGCAGTCTTAACCTTGGGCTGGACCTAAGTGGGTGTAAACCATGTGATGTCTGTAATGTTTATAGATGCTGACAAAAGAAAACTAGACCTTTGGTTTTTGTTGTAAGATTTTTGTTTTCATACCTATGCTCCTAGTAGATAGTTTGCAAATGAAAGTTGATTTGCCATAGTTTTAAATAATAGTGCTTTGGCCTGAATATTTTATAATACACTTTTATAGAGTATAACATGCTAAATCACCGTTTTGTTGTAAGAAGGGTGTAAACATTTTGTTAATAAAATGCTATGTTTACAAAAAAAAAAAAAAGAGAGAGAGAGATACCACTCTGTTCTTAAAGCACCTGTGAATCTTCCTCTTTTTGCTTAAGCCAAGTCACTTGAAGAAGAGGCTGTATCGATCATTGGTCTCCAAGACGAATGAAGACAAATTCAACAGCAGTGTAAAAGTAGAAAAGAATACTGGCCGGGCGCGGTGGCTCACGCCTGTAATCCCAGCACTTTGGGAGGCCGAGGTGGGCGGATCACGAGGTCAGGAGATCGAGACCATCCTGGCTAACATGGTGAAACCCTGTCTCTACTAAAAAAATACAAAAAAAACTAGCTGGGCGAGGTGGCGGGCCCCTGTAGTCCCAGCTACTCGGGAGGCTGAGACAGGAGAATGGCATGAACACGGGAGGCAGAGCTTGCAGTGAGCCGAGATCCGGCCACTGCACTCCAGCCTGGGCGACAGAGCGAGACTCAGTCTCAAAAAAAAAAAAAAAAAAAAAAAAAAAGAAAACTATGATTACTTAAGAACAACAGAAAAGAAAAAAAAAACAGGACAACTTTTGTTAACTAAGATAAACCTGAGTTGAATATTACATGATATTTTACGGAATCACCAAGCTGAAAAAAGGACAAGAGTGTGCTAAACCTCAGGAACACATGCACTAAAGGTGCAGACTCTGTTAAGACGCACATTCTCTACTTTGCTTTTTCTCTGCATGATGGTTACCTTTTCCATTCTAGACACGGTTATAAAACCAGGCCTTTAAAGTCTTCCAATCTTTACATCTTACAACTTTGATATCTGGGAAAAGGATTGTCTCGCCTCATTCGACCCCACTCTTAAAATCCAGGGAAAGGAATTGGCACGTGAGAGCACAGAAAAACATTTTCTATATAGATAAAGAAATTGTATTTAAGAAGAATGTGGGAGAAGTGGGTGCAGTAACACACAGGCCCGTAAATATTTACTACATAAAAATCCCTCATAATTAGTGTGCTAACTCATGAGGTTGGGTTTGTAATACTCTAACTAAAGGTCAAACAATAAACAACTGATATTATTTAACAGCTTAGTATGTGCCACGTTTTCTGAGGGTCTTAGGTTTTTCATCTCATTTACTCTTAATAGAAATGCTAGGCAATAGAAATGATTCGTATCACACTTTGAAAATGAAAACAAACAAAGACACTAAGAGGCTAAATAACTTGTCAAAGATCACATAACTGTGAGGCTAAGATTTTAACTCAGGTAGCAAAAAGTGTGAATTTAAAGGAAAGACACAAGCATTTTGTCAGCCTAAGAAGGACATTTTTGTCAGATGATTCTCTAAAATGTTTGACCAGAGGTACAAAATTATTGGATAATCGTATGCAGGTATTAAAGAATTGAAATGAGGAAACTTTCAAAATGTTTCTGTTATTTAGCTCTGAGTTTTTAAAGTAGCATATTTTTAAAGTAATAGATATGAGATACAAGTTTAATAGATGTAATTTACTAAGTAAAAGAGTAAAAATTCCATTATCACAAAAATGAACAAAGATTTCCTGAAATAAAATCTGATGGAAGACATTCATTTGATGTCCAGTATTTTGCCCATTTTTCCTCCCATTGTAAATGCATGCATACACAATTATGAAAGAAATAAACTGAGACATTTACAAGTACAGGAAATTTGCATCCGCCCTATATATTAAGGAAAGAAACTATTAAAAACCTATAAACTGAAGGAATCTTAGATAAATGCACTACATTTGTCTAGATTAAAGAGGAACATCTATGATAGGTGCACAAATCATATCCCTCTTTTCAAAAATTCAGATACACTTAAGCTTCACTAATTCCCTGGGTATGAAAAGTTGGTGAACTATGGAGAGGTGTGTCAGAAATAGATGGTATATGCCAATACCTTCTTGGTAAGAATGAAAGCAGACAAAGTAAAATATAAAGTATTATAAATAATCAAATGAATGAAGGTATCTACTAAAGCATTCAAAATATACAATTACAAAATCAGGCTTGTAGTATGAATGAAGAAGAAAAAAAAATCCATGACTGAATAAATTTGAATGTAAGGATGAATTAGCATTTGGATATATACTTTATCTTTTAATAAGCTAAATAAATAATCCATATCTGATTATTTTTATATATACCAAAAGTCATTTCATAAAATGTATTCTTCCCATAATGTGGAGAGGGGACTAGAGAGGGGTTAGTTAATGAGTACAAAAGTATGGTTAGAAGAAATAAGATACAGTGTTAAATAGGACCATAGGGCAACTAGAGTTAACAATATTGTGTATTTCAAACTAATTAAAAGAGTTAAATTGAAATGCTGCTAATACAAAGATATGACAAATGTTTAAGATGATCATTATCCTAATTACCTTATCACTTGACACATTGTATGCTTGTATCAAAATGTCACATATACCCCATAAATATGAAAACTTTTATTTATGAAAAAATATTCCCAAGAAAAATGTTTATAAGGTAGATATAAAAAGTTATTAAATATACACATATACACAAACACATGCACACAGGTAGTCAAAACGTACACTGGACAGTTTCAAGGCAAGATGTGGGATCTTATTTTCTGTTAATTAATTGGTTCTTAGGAGAAGTTTATACATTGCAAAATAAGCAATAAATGAGCAAAAATATAATATGTATGGAAAAATTATCTGTAAATTGAAATAAAATATCATCAATATTGAAGATTTAGAAATTAAGAAATTAAGCAAGCCTTGAAAAATTGTCTACTAAATAATTTAGACAGAAACGTTGGAAAAGTTTACACTTATCATTAGAAGAAAGCAAAATAACCTGGCCTCTATGAAATGGGATTGGGAACTCAGTAAAATATAACAGAATGAGCTGAAAACAAACATAAAATTTAGGTCAGGAATATTAAAAACATATTTATTGGGATTTTAGATTTTTTATGTATAAAGGTACATAATAGTTGTTTATACTTATGGGATCCATGTGATATTTAGAGGCAAGCATAAAAGGTGTAAGAGTCAAGTCAGAGTAATTGGGATAGTCATCACCTCAAATGTTTGGAATTTCTTTGTGTGAGAAACATTCTAAATTCACTCCTCTAGCTATTTTGAATTGTACAATTGGTTAATGTTAATTATTACTATACACTAATTGTGCATTTTTGTAGCCATTAATCAAACCTTCGTTATCCCTTCCTCCCCATTATGCTTCTGAGCTTCTGTTAACCACCATTCTACCATGTACTATCATGAGATCAATTTTTTACCTACTGCACATGAATGAGAACATATGACACTTGTTTTTCTATGCCTGGCTTACTTTATTTAAGGGAATATCCCCCAGTTCCATTCATGTTGTTGCAAATGATACAATTTCATTCTAATAAAATAATGAATATTCTATTGTTTATATGTACCATATTTTCTTTATTCAGTCATCATTGATGGACACATAGTTTTATTTTATATCTTAGCTATTATGAATATTGCTGTAATAAACACAGGAATACAGACCAGCAGTGGGATTGCTGAATCATATGTTACTTCTAATTTTAGTTTTTTGAGTAGCATCTATTCTGTTCTTCATAGTAGCTATACTAATATATGTTCCTCCCAAGAGTGTACAAGGCTTCCCTTTTCTCTACTTCCTCACCAGCATCAGTTATTTTTGTGTCTTTATAACAAAAGCCATTTTAGGTATGGGGAAATGATTTCTCACTGTGATTTTAATTTGCATTTCTCTGATTATTAGTGATGAGCAATTTTTAAAACTATACTTGTTGGTCATTTGTATGTCTTCTTTTGAGAAGTGTCTATTAAAATGTTTTATCCATTTTTTAAATCAGAATATTTTTTGCTATTGAGTTGTATGAGTTTTCCATATATTCTCGTGATAAATTTCTTGTCAGTTGAATAATTTGCAAATATTTTATCCTATTCTGTAGGTTATTTGTTCACTTTGTTTTTCTGTGCAGAAGCTTTTTAGCTTTATGTGATCCCATTAGTCTATTTTTACTTTGATTGACTATGCTTAATCATGAAATCTTTGTCCATGCTAAGATCCTGAAGCCTTTTCCTAATGTTTGCTTCTAGGAATTTTATAGTTTCTTGTGTCACATTTCAGTTTTAAATTCATTTTGATTTGATTTTTTAATATGGTGAGAGATGGAGGTCTACTTTCATTCTTATGAATATAAACATCTTGTTTTACCGAAATTATTTGTTGAATAGAGTGTCCTTACCCTCATATTGTATGTTCTTGGCACCTTTATTGTAAATGATGTGACTGTGAATGTATGAATTTATTTATGGATTCTCTCTTCAATTCTATTGTTCTGTGTGTCTGGTCTTATGCCAGTAATAACAGTTTTAGTTACTATAGCTTTGCATTATAATATAAAGTCATGTGATGTCAAGATTCCAGGTTCATTATTTTGCTCAGGATGGCTTTGGTTATTCTGGATCTTTTTGGTTTCATATAAATTTTAGGAATATTTTATATTTCTGTGTAGAACATCTTTGGTACATCAGTAGCAATTGCATTGAATATGTATATTGTTTTGGGTAGTATAGACATTTTTAAAATATTGATTCTTCATGAACATGAGATATATTTTCATTTTTTATGTCCTCTTCAATTTATATCATGAATGTTTTATAGTTTTTATTGTAGAGATCTTTAACTTCTGTAGTTAAGATTATTCCTACATATTCTTAGTAGGTATTGTAAACGGAATTATATAAAAGCTAAAAGATTTCATTTTCAGATTGTTTGCTCTTGACATATAGAAATGCTACTGATTTTTCCTCTCTTCCTATTTGAATACCTTTCTTTCTCTTGCCTGATTTCTCTGGCCAGAACTTCCAATAGTATGTTGATAGGAGTGAGGAGAGAGGGCATCCTTGTCTTGTGCCAGTTTTCAAAGGGAATGCTTCCAGCTTTTGCCCATTCAGTATATTGCCTATGGGTCTGTCATAAACAGCTCCTACTATTTTGAGATATGTTCTATCAATACATAGTTTATGAGAGTTTTTAGCATGAAGAGGTGTTTAATTTTATTGTACGGTTTTTCCGCATCTTTTGAGATAATCATGCGGTTTTTGTCATTGGTTCTGTTTATGTGATGGATTATGTTTATTGATTGTATATGTTGAGCCAGTCTTGCATCCCAGAGATGAAGCCAACTTGATCATATTAGATAAGCTTTTTATGTGCTCCTCGATTCAGATTGCCAATATTTTATTGAGGATTTTTGCATTGATGTTCATCAGCAATATTAGTCAGAAATTTTCTTTTTTTGATGTGTCTCTGCCAGGTTTTGGAATTAGGATGATGCTGTCCTCATAAAACAAATAGGGGAGGAGTCCCTCTTTTTCTATTGTTTGGAATAGTCAGAAAGAATGGTACCAGCTCTTCTTTGTATGGATTCAGCTGTGAATCCATCCAGTCCTGGACTTTTTGGTTCATAGGCTATTAATTACTGCCTCACTATCAGAACTTGTTACTGGTCTATTCAGGGATTTGACTTCTTCTTCCCTGTTTAGTCTTGGAAGGGAGTATGTGTCCAGAAATTTATCCATTTCTTCTAGATCCATTTCTTCTAGTTTATTTGCATAGAGGTGTTTATAGTATTATCTGATGGTAGTCTGTATTTCTGTGGTTTCAGTGGTGATATCGCCTTTATCATTTTTTTTATTATTTGACTCTTCTTTCCTTTCTTATTAATCTAGCTAGCAATGTATCTGTCAATCTTTTTTTCTTTTCTTTTTTAGAAATTTTTTCTTTTTTTTTTTTATTATACTTTAAGTTCTAGGGTACATGTGCATAATGTGCAGGTTTGTTACATATGTATACTTGTGCCATGTTGGTGTGCTGCACCCATCAACTCGTCAGCACCCATCAATTCGTCATTTATATCAGGTATAACTCCCAATGCAATCCCTTCCCACTCCCCCCGCCGTGATAGGCCCTGATGTGTGATGTTCCCCTTCCTGAGTCCAAGTGATCTCATTGTTCAGTTCCCACCTATGAGTGAGAACATGTGGTGTTTGGTTTTCTGTTCTTGTGATAGTTTGCTAAGAATGATGGTTTGCAGCTGCATCCATGTCCCTACAAAGGATGCAAACTCATCCTTTTTTTATGGCTGCATAATATTCCATGGTGTATATGTGCCATATTTTCTTAATCCAGTCTGTCACAGATGAACATTTGGGTTGATTCCAAGTCTTTGCTATTGTGAATAGTGCCACAATAAACATACGTGTGCATGTGTCTTGATAGCAGCATGATTTATAATCCTTTGGGTATATACCCAGTAGTGGGATGGCTGGGTCATATGGTACTTCTAGTTCTAGATCCTTGAGGAATCACCATACTGTTTTCCACAATGGTTGAACTAGTTTACAGTCCCACCAACAGTGTAAAAGTGTTCCTATTTCTCCACATCCTCTCCAGCACCTGTTGTTTCCTGACTTTTTAATGATTGCCATTCTAACTGGTGTGAGATGGTATCTCATTGTGGTTTTGATTTGCATTTCTCTGATGGCGAGTGATGATGAGCATTTTTTCATGTGTCTGTTGGCTGTATGAATGTCTTTTTTTGAGAAATGTCTGTTCATATCCTTTGCCCACTTTTTGATGGGGGATGCAAGGCTGGTTCAACATTCGCAAATCAATAAACGTAATCCAGCATATCAACAGAACCAAAGACAAGAACCACATGATTATCTCAATAGATGCAGAAAAGGCTTTTGACAAAATTCAACAGCCCTTCATGCTAAAAACGCTCAATAAATTCGGTATTGATGGAACGTACCTCAAAATAATAAGAGCTATTTATGACAAACCCACAGCCAATATCATACTGAATGGGCAAAAACTGGAAAAATTCCCTTTGAAAACTAGCACAAGACAGGGATGCCCTCTCTCACCACTCCTATCCAACATAGTGTTGGAAGTTCTGGCTAGGGCAATCAGGCAAGAGAAAGAAATAAAGGGTATCCAGTTAAGAAAGAAGAAGTCAAATTGTCCCTGTTTGCAGATGACATCATTGTATATTTAGAAAACCCCACTGTCTCAGCCCAAAATCTCCTTAAGCTGATAAGCAACTTCAGCAAAGTCTCAGGATACAAAATTAACGAGCAAAAATCACAAGCATTCTTATACATCATTGATTTTTTTAAAGGGCTTTTCGTGTCTCCATCTCTTTCAGTTCTGCTCTGATCTTAGTTTTTTCTTGTCTTCTGCTAGCTTTTGAATTTGTTTGCTCTTGCTTCCCTAGTTCTTTTAATTGTAATGTTAGGGTGTCAATTTTAGAACTTTCCTGTTTTCTGATGTGGACATTTAGTGCTATAAATTTCCCTCTAGACAATGCTTTAGCTTTATACCAGAAATTCTGGTACATTGTCACTTAGTTCTCATTGGTTTTGAAGAATTTTGTTATTCCTGCCTTAATTTTGCTATTTGCCAAGTAGTGATTCAGGAACAGACTGTTCAGTTTCCATATAGATGTGAGGTTTTGGGTGAGTTTCTTAATCCTGAGTTCTAATTTGATTTCACTGTGGTTTGAGAGGCTATCTGTTATTATCTCAGTTCTTCTGCATTTGCTGAGGAATGTTTTAATTCCAATTATGTGATAGATTTTAGGATAAGTACAATGTGGTGCTGAGAACTATGTATATTCTGTTGATTTGAGGTGGAAAGTTCTGTAGATATCTATCAGATAAACCTGGTCCGGAGCTGAGTTTAAGTCCTGTTTCCAGACAGTATGATTGTGTATTTAGAAAAACTCATAATCTCAGCACAAAAACTCCTTAAGCTGATAAACAACTTAAGCAAAGTCTCAGGATACACAGTCAATGTGCAAAAGTCACAAGCATTTCTATACACCAATAATAGACAAGCAGAGAGCCAAATCATAAGTGAACTCCCATTCACAATTGCTACAAACAAAACAAAATACCTAGGAATACAACTTACAAGGGACATGAAGGACCTCTTCAAGGAGAACTTCAAACCACTGCTCAAGGAGATAAGAGAGGACACAAACAAATGGAAAAACATTTCATGCTCATTGATAGGAAGAGTCAATATCATGAAAATTGCCATACTTCCCAAAGTAATTTACAGATTCAATGCTATTCCCATCAAACTACGATTGACTTCCTCAGATAACTAGAAAAATCTACTTTAAATTTCATATGGAACCAAAAAAGAGCCCATATAGCTAAGAAAATCCTAGGCAAAAAGAACAAAGCTGGAGGCATCATGCTACCTGACTTCAAATTATACTACAAGGCTGCAGTAACCCAAACAACATGGCACTTGTAGCAAAACAGATTTGTAGACCAAATGGAGCGAACAAAGGGCTCAGAAATAACACCACACATCTACAACCATCTGATCTTTGACAACCCTGACAAAAACAAGCAATGGGAAAAGGATTCCCTATTTAATAAGTGGTGCTGAGAAAACTGGCTAGCCATATGCAGAAAACTGAAACTAGACCCCTTCCTTACACTTTATACAAAAATTAACTTAAGATGGATTAAAGACTTAAATGTTAGACCTAAAACTAAAAACCACAGAAGAAAACCTAAGCAATATCATTCAGGACATAGACATTTAAGTCATAAAGACTTATAACTAAAACACCAAAAGCAATTGCAACAAAAGACAAAATCGACAAATGGGGTCTAATTAAACTAAAGAGCTTCTGCTCAACAAAAGAAACTATCATCAGAGTGAACAGGCAACCTACAGAATGGGAGAAAATTTTTGCAATCTATCCATCTAACAAAGGGCTAATATATAGAATCTACAAAGAACTTAAACAAATTTACAAGAAAAATACAAACAACCCCATCAAAAAGTGGGCAAAGAATATGAACGGACTTCTCAAAAGAAGACATTTATGCAGCCAACAGACACATGATAAAAGCTCATCATCACTGGTCATAGAGAAATGCAAATCAAAAGCACAATGGGATGCCATTTCATGCCAGTTAGAATGGCAATCATTAAAAAGTCAGGAAACAACAGATGATGGCAAGGATGCAGAGAAATAGGAACACTTACACTGTTGGTGGGAGTGTAAATTAGTTCAACCATTATGGAAGACAATGTGGCAATACCTCAAGTATCTAGAACCAGAAATACCATTTGACCCAGCCATCCCATTTTTGGGTATATACCTAAAGGATTATAAATCATTCAACTGTAAACATACATGCACATGTATGTTTACTGTAGCACTATTTACAACAGCAAAGACTTGGAACCAACCCAAACGCCCCTCAATGACAGATGGAATAAAGAAAATGTGGCACATATACACCATGGAATACCATGCAGCCACATTAAAAATAATGAATTCATGTAGTTTACAGGGACATGGATGAAGCTGGAAGCCATCATCCTCAGCAAACTAACACAGGAATAGAAAACCAAACGTTGCATGTTCTCACTTAAGTGGGAGCTGAACAATGAGAACACAGGGAGGGGGACATTAAATGCTGAGGCCTATCAAGGGGTTGGGGAAAGGTTAGGGAGAGCATTAGAACAAATACCTTAATGCACGTGGAGCTTAAAACCTAGATAATGGGATGATAGGAGCAGCAAACCACCATGGCACATGTATACCTATGTAACAAACCTGCACATTCAGCACATGTGTCCCAGAACTTCAAGTAAAATAAAAAATAAAAAAACAGAAATGCTACTGATTTTTATATGTTGATTTTCTATCCTTGACCTTACTGAATTTATCAGTTCTAATAATTTCTGAAATAATCATTTGTTTTTTCTAGTTATAATATCATATCATCCACAAACAAGATAATTTGGCTTCTCTCCTTCCAATTTGGATATTGTTTTTCCTTTCTCTTTTCTAATTGCTCTGGCTAGTACTTCTAGTACTATGTTGAATAAAGTGGTGAAAGTGAGCATCTTTGTTCTCTTCTTGATCTAAGATAAAAGGCTTTCAGTTTTTCCTTTTTCAGGATAATACTAGTTTGGGTTTCTTTCATATGACCTCTATTGCATTAAGGTATGTTCCTTCTATTCCCAGTTTGTTGATAGATTTTATAATGAATAAATCAAATTTTACTAATTTATGTTTATTAAAATTATCATATGGTTTTTCTCCATTGTGCTGAGGTGATGTATCAGGCTTATTGATTTGTGTATTTTGAACCAGCCTTGCATCCCAGGGATAAATCATACTTGGTTATGACAAATGATCTTTTAAATATTTCATTGAATTTAGTTTGCCAGTCTGGTAGGCTTTTTAAAAGAATTTGCTAAACGATATTCATCAGAGATTTCACCCTGTTGTTTTTGTTATTGTTGTTGTTTTTGTCTGGTTTTGTTATTAGGGTAATGCTGGCATCCTAGAATGAGGTACTCTTTTGTTTTGTTTTGTTTTTGTTTTTTTGAGAGACAGAGTCTTGCTCCGTCACCCAGGCTGGAGTGCAGTGTCATGATCTTGGCTCACTGCAACCGCCACCTCCCAGGTTCAAGGGATTCTCCTGCCTCAGCCTCTCAAGTAGCTGGGACTACAAGTGCATGCCACCATGCTGGACTAATTTTTGTATTTTTAATAGAGATGGGGTTTCACCATATTGGTCAGGCTTGTCTTGAACTTCTGACCTCGTGATCTGCCCACCTCAGCCTCCCAAAGTGCTTGGATTACAGGAGTGAGCCACCTCACTTGGCCCCTAGAATGAGTTTTTATTTTTTCCTGTTCAATTTATTGGAATAGTTTGGTATTAATTTTTCCTTAAATGTTTAGTAGAATTCAGTGATGAAGCCATCAGTGGCTGCCTGGGTTTTTCTTTGATGAGAAGCTTTTTATTATTGTTTCTATCTTATTATTTGTTAGTGGTCTATTCAAGTTTTGGATTTCTTCATCATTCAATCTTGGTAGGTGGTATTATCTGAAATTTATTAATTTATTCTAGATTTTTGAATTTATTTATTTTTTTATTTTTATTTTTATTTTTTTTTTTGAGATGGAGTCTCGCTCTGTCGCCCAGGCTGGAGTGCAGTGGCCGGATCTCAGCTCACTGCAAGCTCCGCCTCACTGGTTTACGCCATTCTCCTGCCTCAGCCTCCCGAGTAGCTGGGACTACAGGCACCCGCCACCTCGCCCAGCTAGTTTTTTGTATTTTTTAGTAGAGACGGGGTTTCACCGTGTTAGCCAGGATAGTCTCGATCTCCTGACCTCGTGATCCGCCCGTCTCGGCCTCCCAAAGTGCTGGGATTACAGGCTTGAGCCACCGCGCCCGGCCAGATTTTTGAATTTATTGATGTGTAGTTCAGTTACTCATAACAGTCTCTAATAAATAATCCTTCATATTTTTGTTGTATCACTTATAAATGTTTCTCTTCTTTCCTCTGATATTATTTATTTGCATTTTTTCTATTTTTTTCTTAGTCTGGATAAAATTTATCAATTGTATCTTTCCACTACTGATTTTATTGACCTTTCCTATGTTTTTGTCTCAGTTTTACTTAGTTCCCTTTTGTGTTTATTATTTATTTTCTTCTACTAAATATGGACATAGTTTGCTCTTGCTTTTCTGGTTCTTTAAAATGAATCATAAACTTGTTTATTTGAAATATTTCTACTCTTTGGATCTAAACATTTATTGTTATAAATTTCCCTCTTAGTGTTGTTAGTATTAGTTCTGCTGTAACTTAGAGGTCTTGGTATGTTGTATTTTTCATTTGTTTCAAATAAACTTTAAAATTTTCTCCATTTCTTTATTGATCCAATGGTCATTTAGGAGCATGTTTTTGACATCCATGTATTTTTACAGTTTCTAAAGTAGCTTTTCTTGTTGATTTATAGTTTCATCTCATTTTGGTCCAAAAAGATGCTTGATATAATTTCCATTAAAAAAAATTTGACTTGTTTGGCATAGCATATGGTGGGCTGGTATATGGATAAGTGGGCTGGTATATATATATTTGTGTGTGTGTGTGTGTGTGTGTCTATATATATATGTATATACATGTGTGTATAAATATATACATATACACAAATATATACACACACACACACACACACACATATGATGTCTTCTGGTAGTAGGCTTTAATTTTTTGCTTTTTATTTTCTGTGTATCTCTTATAGGTTTTTCATTGTGGTTACCATGAGGCTTCCAAAAAACATTTTATAACCAATTATTTAAACTAATTACAACTTTTAAATTTCCTTCTTTGTCCTTAACCTTAGAGAGTTTGATTATTATATGCCTTGAGATAGGCTCTGGCTAGGGTACTCAGGTAAGAGAAAGAAATCAAGGGTATTCAGTTAGGAAAAGAAGAAGTCAAATTGTCCCTGTTTGCAGATGACATGATTGTATATTTAGAAAACCCCATCATCTCAGCCCAAAATCTCTTTAAGGTGGTAAGCAACTTCAGCAAAGTCTCAGGATACAAAATTAATGTGCAAAAATCACAAACATTCTTATACACCAGTAACAGACAAACAAAGAGCCAAATCATGAATGAACTTCCATTCACAATTGCTTCAAAGAGAATAAAATACCTGGGAATCCAACTTACAAGGGATGTAAAGGACTTCTTCAAGGAGAACTACAAACCACTGCTCAAGGAAATAAAAGAGGACACAAACAAATGGAAGAACATACCATGCTCATGGATAGGAAAAATCAATATCGTGAAAATGGCCATACTGCCCAAGGTTATTTATAGATTCAATGCCATCCCCATCAAGCTACTAATGAGTTTCTTCACAGAATTGGAAAAAACTGCTTTAAAGTTCATATGGAACCAAAAAAGAGCCCGCATTGCCAAGACAATCCTAAGTCAAAAGAACAAAGCTGGAGGCATCATGCTACCTGACTTCAAACTATACTACAAGGCTACAGTAATCAAAACAGCATGGTACTGGTACCAAAACAGAGATATAGACCAATGGAACAGAACAGAGCCCTCAGAAATAATACCACACATCTACAGCCATGGGATCTTTGACAAACCTGAGAAAAACAAGAAATGAGGAAAGGATTCCCTATTTAATAAATGGTGCTGGGAAAATTGGCTAGCCATAAGTAGAAAGCTGAAACTGGATCCTTTCCTTACTCCTTATATGAAAATTAATTCAAGATAGATTAGAGACTTAAATGTTAGACCTAATACCATAAAAGCCTAGAAGAAAACCTATGTAATACCATTCGGGACATAGGCATGGACAAGGACTTCATGTCTAAAACACCAAAAGCAACGGCAACAAAAGCCAAAATTGACAAATGGGATCTCATTAAACTAAAGAGCTTCTGCACAGCAAAAGAAACTACCATCAGAGTGAACAGGCAACCTACAGAATGGAAGAAAATTTTTGCAATCTACTCATCTGACAAAGGGCTAATATCCAGAACCTACAAAGAACTCAAACAAATTTACAAGAAAAAAACAAACAACCCCATCAAAAAGTGGGCAAGGGATATGAACAGACATTTCTCAAAAGAAGACATGCATATAGCCAACAGACACATGAAAATATGCTCATCATCACTGGCCATCAGAGAAATGCAAATCAAAACCACAATGAGATAACATCTCATACCAGTTAGAATGGCAATCATTCAAAAGTCAGGAAACAACAGGTGCTGGAGAGGATGTGGAGAAATAGGAACACTTTTACACTGTTGGTGGGACTGTAAACTAGTTCAACCATTGTGGAAAACAGTATGGTGATTCCTCAAGGATCTAGAACTAGAAGTACCATATGACCCAGCCATCCCATTACTGGGTATATACCCAAAGGATTATAAATCATGCTGCTATCAAGACACATGCACACGTATGTTTATTGCGGCACTATTCACAATAGCAAAGACTTGGAATCAACCCAAATGTCCATCAATGATAGACTGGATTAAGAAAATGTGGCACATATACACCATGGGATACTATGCAGCCATAAAAAAGGATGAGTTTGCGTCCTTTGTAGGGACATGGATGCAGCTGGAAACCATCATTCTCAGCAAACTATCGTAAGAACAGAAAACCAAACACTGCATGTTCTCACTCATAGGTGGGAACTGAACAATGAGATCACTTGGACTCACGAAGGGGAACATCACACACCGGGGCCTATTATGGAGAGGGGGGAGGGGGGAGGGATTGCATTGGGAGTTATACCTGATGTAAATGACGAGTTGATGGGTGCTGACGAGTTGATGGGTGCAGCACACCAACATGGCACAAGTATACATATGTAACAAACCTGCACATTGTGCACATGTACCCTAGAACTTAAAGTATAATAATAATAATTAAAAAAAGAGATAGGCTTATTTGGGTAAAACGTGCATGGTATTCTTTGACCTTCTCGTACCTGGATATTCATATGTTTCTCTAGGTTTGGAAAGGTATCTCTGTTTCTTTGAATAAAATTTCTACAGATCACAAATAAGAATAAAAAAACAAGCAAAACTAAAACTACAAAACTTGATACTTTACTCCACCCCCTCCATCCCCTAATTATTGCTGTTTTCTGTATATCTTTCACTACAGGCTCACAGTCTCTCAGACCAGTGCAGTGTCAATGCTTTCCAAAGGATAGACGTAATCACAGCCTGACTGGCACTCAAATTTATGTGGGGCCACAGGCCACTGTAGTCAGCTGGTGATGAAGTGGGCTGGGACTAGGTTTCCTCACACTGGACAGAGGATTCCCCACTAGACTAGGGCTAGTCTAAATGCTCCTTCTATGAGCACTGACAGAGTTCTGACCAGTGTCTTGTTTCATTTTGACAGGGCAGTAGTGAATTCTACTGTAAAGTTCCACACACTTTACTCTTCCTGTATGAGTTCATTTTCATGCAACTGATAAAGACATACCCAAGACTGGGAAGAAAAAGAGGTTTAATTGCACTTAGAGTTCCACATGGCTGGGGAGGCCTTAAATCATGGTGGGAGGAAAAAGGCACTTCTTACATGGCAGCGACAAGAGAAAATGGGGAAGAAGCAAAAGTGGCAACTTCTGACCAACCCATCAGATCTTGTGAGACCTACTCACTATCACGAGAATGGCACAGGAAAGACCAGCTCCATGATTCAGTTACCTCCCCTTGGGTCCCTTGATTCTGGGAGATACAATTCAAGTTGAGATTTGGGTGGGGACACAGCCAAACCATATCATTCCAACCCGGACCCCTCTAAATCTCATGTCCTCACATTTCAAAACTAAGAAACTAAGAAACAAAGAAACAATGAAATCACATGTCCTCACATTTCAAAACTAAGAAACTAAGAAACAAAGAAACAATGAAATCTCATGTCCTCACATTTCAAAGTCTTAACTCATTTCAGCATTAACCAGAAGGCCACAGTTCAAAGACTCATCTGAGACAAGGCAAATCCCTTCCACCAATGAGCTTGTAAAATCAAAAGCAAGCTAGTTACTTCCTAGAAAAAATGGAGGAACAGGTATTGGGTAAATACACCTCTTCTAAATGGGAGAAATTGACCAAAACAAAGGAGCTACATCACCCATGCAAGTCGAAATACAGCAGGGCAGTCAAATTTTAAAGGTCCAAAATTATGTCCTTTGACTCCAGGTCTCACATCCAGGTCATACTGATACAAAAGGTAGGTTCCTATGGTCTTGGGCTGTACCACTTGTGTGGCTTTGCAGGGTACAGCCTCCCTCCCTGCTGCTTTGATGGTCTGGTGTTGAGTGTCTGTGGCTTTTCCAGACACACGGTGCAAGCTATCAGTGGATCTACCATTCTGGAGTCTGGAGGACAGGGGCCATCTTCTCACAGCTCCACTGGGCAGTGCCCCAGTTGGACTCTGTATTGGAGGTCCAACCCCACATTTTCCTTCCACACTACCCCAGCAGAAATTCTCCATGAGGGCCCCACCCCTGCTGCAAACTTCTTCCTGGGTATCCAGACATTTCCATATATCTTCTGAAATCTGGACAGAGGCTCCCAAACTTCAATTCTTCTGTGCACCCACAGGCTCAATATCACATGGTAGCTGCCAAGGTTTGGGGCTTGCACCCTCTGAAGCCACAGACTGAGCTGTACATTAGCCCCTTTTAGCCACAGCTGGAGCAGCTGAGACACAGGACACCAAGTCCCTAGGGTGCACACAGGATGGGGACCCTGGGCCCAGCCCATGAAACAACTTTTTTCTCCCGGGGCTCCAGACCTATAATGGGAGGGGCTGTGGTGAAAGTCTCTGACATGGCCTTGAGACATTTTTCCCATGTTCATGGGGATTAACTTTAGGCTACTTGCTATTTATGCTAATTTCTGCAGCCAGCTTGAATTTATCCCCCGAAAATTGGTTTTTCTTTTCTATCGCATAGTCAGGCTGAAAATTTTCCAAACTTTTATGCTCTGCTTCTTTTATAAAACTGAATGCCTTTAACAGCACCCAAGTCATCTCTTGGATGCTTTGCTGCTTAGAAATTTTTTCCAACAAATACTGTAAATCATCACTCTCAAGATCAAATTCCACAAATATCTAGGGCAGGGGCAAAATGCTGCCAGTCTCTTTGCTAAAACATAACATGAGTCACCTTTGCTCCAGTTCCCAACAAGTTCCTCATCTCTATCTGAGACCACCTCAGCCTGGACCTTATTGTCCATATCACTATCAGCATTTTGGGAAAAACCATTCAACAACTCTCTAGGAAGTTCCAAACCTTCCCACATTTGCCTGTCTTCTTCTGAGCCCTTCAAACTGTTCCAATCTCTGCCCGTTACCAATCCAAAGTCACTTGGACATTTTCAAGTATCTTTTCAGCAATGACTCATTCTACTGGTACCAATTTACTGTATTAGTTCGTTTTCACACAGCTGATAAAGACATGCCCGAGACTGGGAAGAAAAAGAGGTTTAATTGGACTTGCAATTCCATATGGCTTGGGAGGCCTCAGAATCGTGGAGGGAGGCAAAAAGCACTTCTCACATGGTGGTGGCAAGAGAAAATGAGGAAAAAGCAAAAGCAGAAATCCCTGATAAACCCATCAGATACCATGATATTTATTCACTATCAGGAAAATAACATGGGAAAGACTGGCTCCCATGACTCAATTACCTCCCCCTGGGTCCCTCCCACAACATATGGGAATTCTGGGAGATACAATTCAAGTAGAGATTTGCATGGCGACACAGCTAAACCATATCTCTTCCCCAAGTGCACAGATGCTCTCTTTGAGCTGCACTGCCTGGGGCTGGAGGAGAGGTAGCATAGAGAATACAAGATTTTTCTTTGTACCTTCTTCAATGTGTCTTTTACTATTACGTTTAAAAAACAAACAAAATAAACAAGTATTTTCATTGCTCGCTTGCTACTGGGGTGGGGGGGGGTGGATTTTGAAGGTGTCTTCTGAACTGACAGTTGTTCAATTTGGTGTTATTTTGTGGGGATCATCATTGGATGATTCTATTCAGCCATCTTGCTATGATTCTTTCTAATATTTTAAATGAAGAGACACTTAAATATTGTCACTGTTATATTTGTTCTAGCCTCTTAGGGACATCAATTATCACATATAGTCACCATATTCTCTTTTGTTATGAATAATATTTTTCCTCTCATTGCTTTTTTATTTTTTTGTCATTTTCATATGCAACTCCTACTGTAGTAGCAAAACTTTAATTTTAATTTTGTTATTTTGTCTTTATTTTTTTCAAATATCTTTATCTATGCAAATTCCATTTCATCTCATCCATTCCCTATTTAATCTTCATAAACTTTGTTGCTGTAAAAAAAAAATCTATAGTTATATGTTATGCACTACACACTTTAAGGATTTCAAACATTCTTATAAAATTATCTTCTAGATAATGCATTAGACGTTTTTCAAAAGAATTTTCTTCCTCTCATTATTCTGGATGCTTATAACTGTGACAAAGCTTCACCGAACCTGTAGTTTTATTTGTTGGTAGGCAAGTTTCTTTATTGGCCAGCATTACTCAACATGCATAATGTATGGTTTTCCTTGTTGGCTGTTATTTTTTTGTGCAGATCTAATTCCCTTCTCAAATCATCCTGTGGAGAGAAGGTTGATGACACAGATCTCAGATCACTTCTGGTCTGGTAGAAGACTTTCACGTAGAACACCTCTGCTACAATGTGCGTCATCTTTTTGCTGTCCCCTGTGTCTGTTTTTGTTCTAATCTGATTTGACAGAAAACTTAAAAAGCTAAAACTGCCTCTAGAAATACTTGTTTTTCACTCTGCTTCACTTGACCTACAACTTCTAGAATCTATTATGGTACAATAATATTTCTTTCAAATAATGTTTTTATAATTTGCAATCTCTGCCAGAATACAGAATTTTGTGACATGGATCAGTATTCTGACCAACCTTTACTTTCTATTTTGAAGTAAGAAACCTAAACAAAATGTGAAAGATTTTTTATTTCCTGCCGTTTTAAAGAGATAAAGCAGATTTTAACTAGATATACATAGAATAATTCCAATTGACATTATTTGTTTTTATTTTCCCTTCAAATTATATGCCTAAACCAATTCCAGATATATTAATTGAAACTTTCAAGGGAAGAGCAGGAAAGTATATTTTTGATTCCCACTCTCAAAGATATTGATTCCAACTTTTGGTAAAGAACTATATAAGAGATAGAGAGGTATCTCATTCTTTAGTTGGTATAAGAACCTCACGCTCTAAATCATTAGTGAAAAAATGAGACCTGTACACACGTTTTTTTCAAATGATTTTGCTTTATAGAAGAATCCAGAAAATAACAACCTGCCAAAGTCAAAGGTAAATTTTCTCTATCTGGCTGCACTTTTCTTAGTTAGTTAGAGGTTCCTAACTACATTTTGGTGCTATATTGTCTTAGTATTAGATATAACTGTAGGCTTCTGTTTTTCTCCCTTTTGCATCATGAATAGTTTTGGGCAAAGCTTAGAATCCTGTATCAGTGGATTCCAGCTGTATGACATTCTACACTAGGATTTCTAAAACTTATTTTAATGGCACATATAAGTATGGCATAGTTGTTTGGAAAATTAGCTTGGAATAACATAAACTTTGATTTAAATAAGAAAATTAATGTATGTCCTTTTAGATATTATTTCACATTCTCCCCAGTTCTGCATTTATATGAGCCTAATTATTTTTTGAATTATTCTGATAATCATCTGTACACATAATTTTCACATAAGGGCATACCTCCGGCTTTAGTGTTACAGACATTACAAGGAATAATTTCAGATTCACTCCTTTCTATTTTTAATTAAAGAATTTAAAAATTTTGGCTGTGTTGCAAAGTATTTGATCCTCCAACCTACACCTGGGGGTGTCCTACTTTATATTTTGAGGTAAGAAGCACAAACGCTAACCAAAATGCAAAATTTCTTTAATTTCCTGCCAAAGTTTAGATTCTATTTTTGCCAAAGCAGAAGAAAAGCACATTATACAGAATATGGCTCTCTGGTTGTCAGTTCTCCTGCCAGCTTTACTTTAGCACCATCGAGCTGCGACAGCAGATGGACTCCCCAAGTTAGCACTTGGAATGGAAAGGTGTTTAGAAGACTGTGGTGGTAAGTGCAATTCCTTAATGAGAAATTATGAAGAAGGGAGAAAGGAAAGTAACCTATTAAATTATGCAGCTAAACAGTACATTTCAACCATTCAGCAGGTATTTTAAATGCATTTTTCAGATCCCAGCTTTGGGATAAAAAGATTTCTATGAGTTTGCTTCTCAAATCCAACAGTCAATTCTCAGACCTCTTCCTACTTGTCAGCATTTGCACATCTGATTATTCTTTTTGAAAAAAAAATTATTCACATTTACATGGACTACACACAAAGATTATTTTCTTCCTACCTCACTGGTTGATACTCTGCACTATCCTTTCTAGAACTTTCTCTTCCTCATCAGTGGTAAATTTTGGAATTCCGTGGAACTCAATCTTCGTATCTCTTTGCTTTTCAAAATGATCTCATTTAGACCCACGGCTTTAAAGGCCATTAACCCAATTATGCAGGAGGTTGTCATTTTTAAAATTTTTGCATGAGTGCAAAATCAGACCTTACTGATGACCTTGAGCAGTAGGATATAAATAACTCCCATATGCTTAGTCTTCCAGTAATGGAACGCTAGACATAATGGTTAGTATGTTGATGGGTCCAAAATTTTCATATTTACTTCAAACTTCTTATATGAACTATAGATCTGAAATTTTAAAGACAGTTTAAAATGCTCACTTGAAAGTCTGTACAGTATTTCAAAAGTATGAGTCCAAACACTCTACTTCCTATAAGTTGATCTACCCATACTGTTCTTTATAGTAATACATGGCACCATCGTTTCACTTCCACCCATCCTGTGGGATTTATCCTTCTATAACATACAACTAGAAAACTTAACAAATTATATGAGGCAGCTGTTTTTAGACATTGAACTGAGACAGAGTAGTTGTATGTGGAAGCTGTCATCAAAAATGGTCCCTAATGATCCCTTCCTTCTTGTACTCATACCCTGATGTGTTTACCTCTCACAGTGAGTAGGACTGACCTGTGCAACCATTGTAGTATGGTTAAAATTATTATGTGTGACTTCCAAGGCTATTTCATTAAAAAATTATGATTTCTACCTTTCACTGTTTTGAAAATCTTTAATGGGAGAAGCCAGATAAAAGAAATGAAGATAGTCTGTGGAGAGATCCGTGTGAAGAGGATATAAAATCTCCTGTTAATAGCCATACGAATGATCCAAGTTTGAATCAGATACTCCAAGCTCAGTTGAGCTACCAGATAAGCTCAACTTAAATCAATATATTTACTACAATCTATGAGAAACCTTGAGCTAAAACCACCCAGAAAAGCTATTACAAGATTCCTGATCCACCCAGAAATATGTAAAATAATAAATTCATATTCTTATAGGCTGTTACATTTTAAGATAATAAAGTACTCAGCACTACATAACTAATACAGATCTAGGAAATCTGGAAGTGGTGAGCTACTACTAAACTAAAATGTGGAGGAGGATTTTAGAATTAGACAATGATCAGAAGCTACAAGGACTCTTACAAGAGAGCTAGTGAAATACTAATATTTTAAATAGAAAGCTGATGGACTTTGAAGAGGCTGTCAGTGAGGGCTTAAAGGAAAGAGGAAATTGTTATTAGGAACTAGAAGAATGTGAATACTGATTATTTAGTGGCAGAAAATTCGGCAACAGTTTACTGCAGTAATGTGGAAAATAGAAAATGTATCCAGTGAAGTGGATGATGAAGCTAAGAACATTTCCAGGAAGCATTAATGGTGCCACCAGGTTTCTTTTTGCTGCTTATAGTAAAATGTGAAGTTTGATTTACATAGTTCCAAAACCACACACACATATATATATATATATATATATATATAAAATAATATATATAAACTTGATCTACTGTAGTTTTGCAGATCTGTGTTCTTGCAACTCATTGTTTAGTTCTCTATTTTTCAAATATTTAACATACTAAACACCAAAATCTCCACACTCCACAATATGTACTATATATATTGCCATTGTGTCTCAACCAGTCTTCTGATTATTTTACAAGTTATTTCTGAACATTTGAGAACACTGTGCAGCTCAATCAGCCTTTACTTGTGTAATTAGAATTTGTCTTCAGAATGTGGTAGTTTATGACTCTCCGAGAAAGACAGATTGACAAGAAAATAAATAAATTTTAGTCCTGTTGCCTCAAAAACGAGTAAAAGCAGAGTAAAACTTGTTCTTTTTTATACTCAACAGCTTGAATTTCTGAAACTATTAGCGAAGAAAAGGGGGCAGAGCATGAAAAATCTAAGGGTTTATATTTTCCATCTTTTTGAACTGGACTTGGATTTAGCATCTCCAGAAATTAAGCTACAAGAAATTCAAGTGGAAATGTTGAAGAAACCAGAAGTGTTTAGCCTACAGATAAGAAGACTTAGGGCAGAGAGAGGAAGTATGACAATTATCTCCAAACATCTTAAGAGAGATCATTTGCTAGCAAAGTACATTTTTTGCCTGTTTTACTATAAAACATAAAACAAGCATGCATCTTGAATTGTATAAAGGAGCTATCCTCTACTTAAATATAGAACCGTACGATAGAGCACATCACTTATGGAATGATCAGCCTACTAACGTCATGAGCTCTTCATCACTGTTGTAGAACAGATTCATGGACTTAAAAAAGGATTTTGACTAAATTATCTATAATTCCTGTCTAATCCTTAGATTCTGTGTTGTGTTCTTTTTAATATTTTGCTGTTTATTGGGACAAATGGCAAATTTTCAAAACACACTTACTCTTTTATTCTTAACACAGTTTGCATTAAAGGCAATGGAATACTTGGATGTTTTTCCTGTGTAAATTGAGTCAAAGCAAATAAAATAATGTTGAATATTAATTCTATGTAATTAATATCATTTTTCTTTTACATTCTGGAAAAGGTAAAACTATCAGAGTCTCAGTAGGCCAGCTCCTAAGAGTTTACATTCACCATTTACATAAAAATATACTTACCAGTGATTAACACAGGTACCAAAATATCAGAAACAGAACAGTGAGTCATTGATTCAGTTACACCAGTACCTACCTCCAAATCAGATGTGTATATATTCATTTATCTATCCACTGGAAATGATCTGTTAGGTACTGAAGTTACAAATTATAAATGTAATCTTATCTTTATAATCTCATAGTCTAGAGGATATATACTTCTAAGATAGTAAATGCAAAAACATTATATAGTAAAACAAAGTCAAGAGAAAGAATAATATGATGTCTTAGGGGTGAACACTTATTTCACACCACTTGGCAGAGGGAAGTCTATAATTTACATTTTTTTTTTTTTTTTTTTTTTTTTTGCAGTCTCATTTAGTCTATCCTTGGACAAAAGAAAAATCTTACTTGATTGGTGAGATTAGCATGAAGCACTGGGGATGTGTAGCTCTTCCCTTTCTTCTGGAATCCAAGCTTTCTATAGAGATTATGGGTTCTACTCCACTATCTTACAGAGATCTATGGGGATCCTACATAAGCTGTGAAAGATTTCAGTATCAAGAAGACCACTTGCTGGCAGAAAAAAATGCATAGTGCCCAATAATGCCTTTAACTGTTGAAAAAATTGTTTTCTACTTAAATTAGAATAAAGTTTCTTTTGATCACAGTAAAATGGTAATTATGGTCTCATATTCCACAATCAACAGAAAAGTAAGTTTATCACTTTTTTTCATTTTCAATTAAGGTAACATTTAGTGCAATAAAATATACCATTTTTGGTTTACAGTTCTTAAAGTTTTGACAAATGCATTCTGGTCTTGCAACTATCAACTTATATAGTTAATATATAAAAGAGTTATATCAATCACCTGTCAAAATTTGTCCATGCCCTTTTGAATATCTAAGTAATATTTCTCACTAATTTTGGAAGAAAATTATCCATTATCTCTTAAATTATTTTTTGTCTTATTCTCTCTTTTCTGTCTTTCTGGTAATTACATTATATGAATGTTAGATGTTTGATATTTCCCAACAGGTTTCAAGACAGTCTTTCTCTGTTTTCATTATTTTTCTCATTGGTGCTGATTTCCATTTTTCAGGCCTCAATTTTACTAAACCTTTCTTCTGCTGTGTTTGGTCTATTATTAAGAACACTGAATAAATTTTTTCAGTGTGGCTGTCATTATTATCTGGAATGCAGATTTTTCCTTTATCAGTACTCATTTTTTTGTCAAAATTTTGTATTTGTTGGGGGGCGGAGCAAGATGGCTGAATAGGAACAGCTCCAGTCTCCATCTCCCAGTGCGAGCAACACAGAAGACCAGTGATTTCTGCATTTTCAACTGAGGTACTGGGGTCATCTCACTCGGGAGTGCCGGACAATCGGTGCTGGTCAGCTGCTGCAGCCTGACCAGCCAGAGCTGAAGCAGGGCGAGGCATCACCTCACCTGGGAAGCACAAGGGGGAAGGGAGTCCCTTTTCCTAGCCAGGGGAACTGAGACACACAACACCTGGAAAATCGGGTAACTCCCACCCCAATACTGCGCTGTAAGCACACCGGCACACCAGCAGAATATATCCCACACCTGGCCGGGAGGGTCCCACGCCCACGGAGCCTCCCTCCTTGCTAACACAGCAGTCTGCGGCAATCTAACCGCAAGGCAGCAGCAAGGCTGGGGGAGGGGTGCCCGCCATTGCTGACGCTTAAGTAGGTAAACAAAGCCGCTGGGAAGCTCGAACTGGGTGGAGCTCACAGCAGCTCAAGGAAACCTGCCTGTCTCTGTAGACTCCGCCTCTGGGGACAGGGCTCAGCTAAAGCAGCAGAGGCCTGTGCAGACGCGAACGATTCTGTCTGACAGCTTTGAAGAGAGCAGTGGATCTCCCAACACGGAGGTTGAGATCTGAGAAGAGGCAGACTGCCTGCTCAAGTGGGTCCCTGACCCGAGTAGCCTAACTGGGAGACATCCCCCACTAGGGGCAGTCTGACACCCCACACCTCACGGGGTGGAGTACACCCCTGAGAGGAAGCTTCCAAAGCAAGAATCAAACAGGTGCACTTGCTGTTCAGCAATATTCTATCTTCTGCAACCTCTGCTGCTGAAACCCAGGCAAACAGGGTCTGGAGTGGACCTCAAGCAATCTCCAACAGACATATAGCTGAGGGTCCTGACTGTCAGAAGGAAAACTATCAAACAGGAAGGACACCTATACCAAAACCCCATCAGTTCGTCACCATCATCAAAGACCAGAGACAGATAAAACCACAAAGATGGGCAAAAAGCAGGGCAGAAAAGCTGGAAATTCAAAAAATAAGAGCGCATCTCCTCCTGCAAAGGAGAATGGATCAAAGCTGGTCAGAGAATGATTTTGATGAGATGAGAGAAGAAGGCTTCAGTCCATCAAACCTCTCAGAGCTAAAGGAGGAATTACGTACCCAGCACAAAGAAACTAAAAATCTTGAAAAAAGAGTGGAAGAATTGACAGCTAGACTAATTAATGCAGAGAAGGTCATAAACGAAATGACAGAGATGAAAACCATGACACGAGAAATACGTGACAAATGCACAAGAGTATCAGCAATTGAGGATCAAATGAATGAAATGAAGCGAGAAGAGAAACCAAAGAAAAAAGAAGAAAAAGAAATGAACAAAGCCTGCAAGAAGTATGGGATTATGTAAAAAGACCAAATCTACGTCTGATTGGGGTGCCTGAAAGTGAGGGGGAAAATGGAACCAAATTGGAAAACACTCTACAGGATATCATCCAGGAGAACTTCCCCAACCTAGCAGGCCAGGCCAACATTCAAATTCAGGAAATACAGAGAACGCCACAAAGATACTCCTCCAGAAGAGCAACTCCAAGACACATAATTGCCAGATTCACCAAAGTTGAAATGAAGGAAAAAATCTTAAGGGCAGCCAGAGAGAAAGGTCGGGTTACCCACAAAGGGAAGCCCATCAGACTGACAGCAGATCTCTC